>NC_069785.1:122652496-122965309 GCF_027406575.1 Nycticebus coucang | reverse complement strand
CAGCAAATTCAGAAGTCCTGACGTAGCCTGTGTTTTGGGGACAACAATGAGGCCAGAGCAGATGGAGTAAGGTGAATGACAGGAATCTTTGGTAGGAGATAAGATGAACTAGGTAAAGGGGCACAGTTTCAGATCATATAAGGGCTTTAAATGAGTGAGAAGCCCGTGGAGGGTCCTGAATAGAAGACCAAACAAAATATGATGATGCTTGAAAGGATCACTTTGGCTGCTGTCTACTTAGAAGTAGACAATAGACAGGCAAAGGCGAAAATGGGGAGACCAGTGAGAAGGGAACTGCAGTGGTCCAGGTGCTGGGGAATGATGTCTTGGCCCTGGGTGCTAGAGTAGAGGTGAAAAGTTGTCACCATCAGGATATATCCTGTATTTTGAAGATGGAGTATCTCTGGGCGCCCGCAGCTCAATAGTTAAAACTCCAGCCACACACTCCAGGGCTGGTGGGTTCGAACCCAGCCTGGGCCTGCTAAACAAACAAAAACAACAACAACAAAAAAAATAGCTGGGTGTTGTGGTGGGCACCTGTGGTCCCAGCTACTAGGGAGGCTGAGGCAAGAGAAGCGCTTGAGCCCAAGAGTTTGAGGTTGCTGTGAGCTGTGACGTTACAGCACTCTACCCAGGGCGACAAAGTGAGACTGTCTCAATTTAAAAAACAAAGGGGAGTGGCAACTGTAGCTCAGTGGGCAGGGCGCCGGCAGCATATACCGAGGGTGGCAGGTTCAAACCTGGCCCTGGCCACACTGCAACAAAAAAATACCCCAGTGATGGGCAGCGCCTGTGGCTCAATGAGTAGGGCGCCAGCCCCATATGCCGAGGGTGGCGGGTTCAAACCCAGCCCCGGCCAAACTGCAACCAAAAAATAGCCGGGTGTTGTGGCGGGTGCCTGTAGTCCCAGCTGCTCGGGAGGCTGAGGCAAGAGAATCACGTAAGCCCAAGAGTTAAGAGGTTGCTGTGAGCCGTGTGACGCCTCTGCACTCTACCCGAGGGCGGTACAGTGAGACTCTGTCTCTACAAAAAAAAAAAAAAAAAATAGCCCAGTGTTGTGGTGGGTGCCTGCAGGCGCCTGTAGTCCCAGCTACTCTGGAGGCTGAGGCAGAGAATTGCGTAAGCCCAGGAGTTGGAGGTTGCTGTGAGCTGTGACGCCACAGCACCCTACCAATGGTGAAAAAGTGAGACTCTGTCTCTACAAAAAAAAAAATATATATACCTTTCTTTCCCCTTTTGTCCTCTTGGCTTTTAGACCCAGCTTCCTTTCCATTATGGCCTTCTTCAACTTTTCCTGTGTACAACCATAATATAGTGTGCAGACTTCAACCATAATATAGCATGATTTTTACACACTGTATCCTAGTTGTATGATTTTAACTATTTATTTTACTATCTCTTCTACAAGACGGTGAGTACTTCAAAGATAGGACACGTGTTCTTTTAAAATGTTAGTGTTTAGGCTCAGCGCCTGTGGCTCAAGTGGCTAAGGCGCCAGCCACATATACCCGAGCTGGCGGGTGAATCCAGCCCGGGCCCGCCAAACAACAATGACAGCTGCAACCAAAAAATAGCCGGGCGTTGTGGCGGGCGCCTGCAGTCCCAGCTACTTGGGAGGCAGAGGCAGGAGAATCGCTTGAGTCCAGGAGTTGGAGGTTGCTGTGAGTTGTGATGCCACAGCACTCTACCCAGGGCAACAGCTTGAGGCTCTGTCTCGAAATAAATAAATAAATAAAAATAAAATAAAATTTCAGGGGCGGCGCCTGTGGCTCAGTGGCCCCATATGCTGAGGGTGGCGGGTTCAAACCCCGCCCCAGCCAAAACTGCAACCAAGAAAATAGCCGGGCGTTGTGGCAGGCGCCTGTAGTCCCAGTTGCTCGGGAGGCTGAGGCAAGAGAATCGCATAAGCCCAAGAGTTAGAGGTTGCTGTGAGCCGTGTGACGCCACGGCACTCTACCCGAGGGCGGTACAGTGAGACTCTGTCTCTACAAAAAAAAAAATTAAATAAATAAATAAAATTTCAGAGTTCGGGTGGGTGTGGTGGGTCAGGTGTGGCGGCTCATGCCTGTAATCCTAGCACTCTGGGAGGCTTAGGGAGGAGGATCATTTGAGCTCAGGAGTTTGAGACCAGCCTGAGTAAGACTGAGACCCCTGTCTCTACTAAAGAAAAAAAAAAATAGAAAAATTAGCCAGGCATGGTGGCAGTTGCCTATACTCCCAGCTACTCAGGAGGCTGAGACAGGAGGATCCCTTGATCCCAGGAGTTTGAGGTTCCTGTGAGTTAGGCTGATGCCATGGCATTCTAGCCTGGGAAACAGAGTGAGCCTGTTCCAAAAATAAAATAAATAGGCGGTGCCTGTGGCTCAAGGAGTAGGGCACCAGCCCCATATACCAGAGGTGGTGGGATCAAACCTGGCCCTGGTCAAAAACTGCAACAACAACAAAAATAAAATAAAATAAAATAAAATAAAATAAAATAAAATAAAATAAAATAAAATAAAATAAACCAAAAAAAAATAAAATAAATAAATAAAAGTAAAAATAAAATAAAATTTCAGAGTCACAATCACTTAGTCTAATGTATAGCAAGAATGTAATAATCATTTGCTGAATAGGTAAATAGATGAACAAATGAAAATGGGAATGGGGGTGGCGCCTGTGGCTCAAAGGGGTATGGCGCTGGCCCCATATGCTGGAGGTGGCGGGTTCAAACCCAGCCCAGGCCAAAAACTGCAAAAAAAAAAAAAAAAAAAAGGGAATGGGGCTCGGCGCCTGTGGCTCAAGCTGCTAAGGCACCAGCCACATACACTTGAGCTGGCGGGTTTGAATCCAGCCCGGGCCCGCCAAACAACAATGACGGCTGCAACCAAAAAATAGACCGGCATTGTGGCGGCTGCCTGTAGTCCCAGCTACTTGGGAGGCGGAGGCAGGAGAATCGCTTGAGCCCAGGAGTTGGAGGTTGCTGTGAGCTATAAAGCCATGGAACTCCACCCAGGATGATAGCTTGAGGCTCTGTCTCCAAAAAAAAAAAAAAGAAAAGAAAATGGGAATGAGAGGGTGGTGCCTCTGGCTCAGTTGGTAGGGTGCTGGCCCTATATACCAAGGGTGTCGGGTTCAAACCCGGCCCCGGCCAAACTGCAATGAAAAATAGCTGGACTTTCTGGTGGGTGCCTGTGGTCTCAGCTACTTGGGAGGCTGAGGCAGGAGAATAGCCTGAGCCCAGGAGTTGGAGGTTGCTGTGAGCTGTGACATCACAGCACTCTACTGAGGGCCATAAAGTGAGACTCTGTCCCTACAAAAAAAAAAAGAAAGAAAGAAAATGGAAATGAGGCTCAGCACCCATAGCTCGGTGGTTATGGTGCCAGCCACATACACCCAGGCTGGAGAGTTCGAACCTGGCCCGGGCCAGCTAAACAATAATGACAACTGCAACAACAACACCACAAAATAGCTGGGCGTTGTGTGTAGCTACTTGGGAGGCTGAGGCAAGAGAATCGCTTACGCTGAAGAGTTTGAGGTTGCTGTGAGCTGTGATGCCACCGCACTCTACTGAGGGAGACATAGTGAGACTGTCTCAAAAAAAAAAGTAAGAAAAAGAAAAAAAAAAGGGAATGGATAGGGGGCAATCACGGAAGAGTGGAAAGAAAGAAATAAAAAATAAATGCAGAAGGATAGTTTTGGAAAGAATATCCTAACTGATCTCCTCCAGGATAGGCAAAAGGAGGGAAGGGAGAGTAGAAGGAAGACATAATTAGAAGTAGATGAGTTTAAGGTAAAGAAAAGAAAATTGGAGTTCATGTAAGACAGTTTCTATTTTCTGTTTATTGTCAGAGGTAAGGCATTCCTTACTTCTGGAAGACATTGTATGTTAGTGAAGGTACGTAAAACAGCTTCTTTGAATCTCAACTTTCATACCTATAAAACTCTTTATTTAGGGCAGCACCTGTGGCTCAGTTGGTAAGGCGCCGGCCCCATATACCGAGGGTGGCGGGTTCAAACCCGGCCCCGGCCAAACTGCAACCAAAAAATAGCCAGGCGTTGTGGCGGGCACCTGTAGTCCCAGCTGCTCGGGAGGCTGAGGCAAGAGAATCGCTTAAGCCCAGGAGTTGGAGGTTGCTATGAGCTGTGTGAGGCCAGGGCACTCTACTGAGGGCCATAAAGTGAGACTCTGTCTCTACAAAAAAAAACAACAAAAAAACTCTTTATTTATAGAGTCTCCTTGAGACTCTAACCTATCAACCTTATCTTTTGTAAAGTGAAAAACAAAGAGATAATATAGGATAGGGCTTAGAGTTCATTAGATAAATAACAATGGACGGACTGATCATCACTGAAATCTGACTTTGAAGCCAGGCAGCTGAAACCTGATAAATTCCAAAGTCCTTCCCATTTTATAACTCCTTTTAATTCTTTCTGTATACCATCAATACTACAAATCCTGGAATTGGAAACATTTTGTTTTCCTGCAGATTACTTTGAAAAAATTCACTAGAGGGCGGCACCTGTGGCTCAGTTGGTAAGGCGCCGGCCCCATATACCGAGGGTGGCGGGTTCAAACCCAGCCCCGCCGAACTGCAACAAAAAATAGCCGGGCGTTGTGACGGGCGCCTGTGGTCCCAGCTGCTCGGGAGGCTGAGGCAAGATAATCGCTTAAGCCCAGGAGTTGGAGGTTGCTGTGAGCTGTGTGATGCCACGGCACTCTACCCAGGGCCATAAAGTGAAACTCTGTCTCTACCAAAAAAAAAAAAAAATTCCCTAGAAAAGCACATTACTATGATATTTTCTTTTCTTTCTTTCTTTTTTTGTTTTTGTAGAGACAGAGTTTCACTTTACGGCCCTGGGTAGAGTGCCGTGGCATCACACAGCTCACAGCAACCTCCAACTCCTGGGCTTAAGCGATTCTCTTGCCTCAGCCTCCCGAGCAGCTGGGACCACAGGTGCCCACCACAACGCCCGGCTATTTTTTTGTTGCAGTTCGGCGGGGGCTGGGTTTGAACCTGCCACCCTTGGCACATGGGGCCGGCGCCCTACTCACTGAGCCACAGGCGCCGCCCGATATTTTCTTATTACAAAGAGAAAAAGGATAAAACTGAGCAAATGTTATCCCTCCACTGAGGTGTCTAGCTCTTAGAGTCATGCTTAAGTCTAACTATGTGGTCTAAAATTGGTTTAGGATTCCTCTCAGCCACCAATGCCAAGTTATCTTAGGCTAACAGGACTAGTGTTCGGTTGATCTAATTTAGAACAAATTTTTATCCGTAGATGGGATGGAAAATCTAGGTGAGGATTAAGGTCATGGCCAAGGTACAAGAGGAGGAGGAAGTCTGAGTTAATTATAACCTAGGTTCTGCAGTCTTAATTCCAGGAAGCTGTCCCTTAGCTAGATGGACAACTTATCAATTGAGGAATATCTTCAGAGGTCCTAGAAGCTACCAGTTCCTGAGCTCTGAGATAATTTCCCCATCATTGAAATAGAGGTGAAGGTGTTAGTACCAAAGACTAGAAATTCCAAGTGTAATATGTCATTTGAAAAAGCCTTTTGAGTAAGCATTTGGTTATTTTCACTCCAACAGTCATGAGTGGTCTGGAAGATTTCCCAAAGTTTCTCTTTTTCAAGACCATTGAATAAGGGTGTTTTGTCATTTTGGGGGCCAGGTTTTTGAATATACATTATAGTGCATACATTCCATTTAGTTGTTTATTCCTAGACTTAAAAGATACAATTTATTGGGCAGCGCCTGTGGCTCACTGAGTAGGATGCTGGCCCCATATACCAAGGGTGATGAGTTAGAACCCTGCCCCAGGAAAACTGCAACAAAAAAATAGCCGGGTGTTGTGGCGGGCGCCTATACTCCCAGCTACTTGGGAGGCTGAGGCAAGAGAATCACCTAAGCCCAAGAGCTGGAGGTTGCTGTGAACTGTGACACCACAGTACTCTACCTAGGGCGATAAAGTGAGACTCTGTCTCTAAAAAAAAAAATTGTAAGCCTGAGCTGGGCTCAGTGGCTCATGCCTGTAACCTTAGCACTCTGGGAGTCTGAGTCTGGTGGATTGCTTGAGCTCAAGAGTTCAAGACTAGCGTGAGCAAGAGCAAGACCCTGTCTCTACTAAAAATAGAAAAAAACCAGCTGGGCGTGTTAGTGGGGGCCTATAGTCCCAGCTACTTGGGAGGCTGAGGTAGGAACCTAGGAGTTTAAGGTTGCTGGAAGCTATGATGACATGACACTAAAAAGGGTGACAGAGTGAGACTCTGTCTCAGAAAAAAAAAAAGTAAACCTGAATTAAAAGCTACCATACATTTCTTTTTTTTGCCTCAAACTCCTGGACTCAAGCAATCCTCCTGAGTGGCCACCACTAATGTCTTTCATGTGAGATCACATGAGCTTCTGATATCAAGTTTAAAAACTGAGACTTTATTTTAAAATGTTATGAGTAGAGAGTAGGTAAATGATCACTGACTCATTTTACTTTGGAAACCTTTAGGGTTAACTGTTACCCTCTGCACTTTTCACTTTATTATTTTCTTTATTCAGAGTCCTCTCTACCAATAGATAGCCAATCCCTTTGTTTGAGACTTAGGGAAAATCACAGTACCTAAGGCTCTGATGCAAATTTTATATTATGAGTCATTAGCTTACTCTTGCTGAAGTTGAAATGGTGTTTTACATGTGGGTTAGAGCTCAAATGTAAGTTTCTGAATAAAAACATAAAAGGGAAACCACGCCCCTTCCCTACTCTTCCTCGCTGTGCAATAACCAACTTAAAAATCCCAGAGTAGAGGCTTGGTGCCTGTGGCTCACGCGGCTAAGGCGCCAGCCACATACACCTGAGCTGGTGGGTTCGAATCCAGCCGGGGCCCACCAAACAACAATGACGGCTGCAACCAAAAAATAGCCAGGCGTTGTGGCGGGCACCTGTGGTCTCAGCTACTTGGGAGGCAAAGGCAGGAGAATCGCTTGAGCCCAGGAGTTGGAGGTTGCTATGAGCTGTGATGCGACAGTACTCTACCCAGGGTGACAGCTTGAGGCGCTGTCTCAAAAAAAAAAAAAAAAAAAGTCCCAGAGTAGAGAGAATGTGGTTAGAATTAGGAAATCCGAAATCAAGCCTACATTCTAGTCCTTTACCCCTGACTCACTAACCTCAGGCAAATGGTTCCACTTCATTTCATTTTGCACTGAAAAGTGAGGAGAGTAACATTTTGTCTTACATCTTCTAGATGAGTAAGGCTTCTGCTAACCTGCAAGAGGCCTTTGCTGTTGTTGAGATGGACAAATCTGGAAAATGTGCAACTATAATGTTTCAAGAGAGGGAAAATAAAAAAAACAAATTTTGTTGCTGACTTATATCTTGGGGTCTTTCTGCAAATAACTTTGAGAGATTTTCTTTCTTTTTTTTTTTTGTAGAGACAGAGTCTCACTTTATGGCCCTCGGTAGAGTGCCGTGGCGTCACACAGCTCACAGCAACCTGCAACTCCTGGGCTTAAGCGATTCTCTTGCCTCAGCCTCCCGAGCAGCTGGGAATACAGGCGCCCGCCACAACGCCCGGCTATTTTTTTGGTTGCAGTTTGGCCGGGCTGGGTTTGAACCCACCACCCTTGGTATATGGGGGCGAGGCCTGTGCACAGGTGCCGCCCCCTTTGAGAGATTTTCTATGCAGTCCTTAGAGGCAGCTTCCTTCTAGGATGGGTGGATGTAGGGGATGGGGTCAGGTCAGATGGTGATGGCAGAGGAAAGGAAATCAAGGGTTCCAAATCAAGGGCCATTTGGCTTGTCTACCTTAAGTGCCAGTGGGGGTGGAATTTGGTGCCTAGGGCAAAGTAGAAGTTAGTTTCCCTGTTGTAGAGGCAAGTTGGGTATCAGCAAATCAAGCATACTTCTGCCACCATATTCAAAGCAGATGAACACAAAACAGGGTTCAAAGTAAAGCAGTGATGAGCAAAATATCACTCCTGACTTAATGTTTACTTTGTCATCATTATTTCATTTTTTTCACCAATCGTGGGCTTATCTGGCTTTCCTTTTATTACTCCCTCTGAAGGTCACTAAAATTGGTCATCACTTTTCTGCCCTCACTTTATCATTCATTATAGTTTAGAGCTACATTTATTCACTTTTCTATTATGTTCCCTACCCTCCAGAGACCCAGAGTGACATGACATCAAGGTAAAAATACAGGCTGTCCTTAGGGGAAACAACAGCTATTTTAACAAATAGGTTATAATTCAAAACAACACAACAGCAGGTTTTTTTTTAGAGACAGAGTCTCACTCTATCGCCCTTGGTAGAGTGGTGTGGTGCCACAGCTCACAGCAACTTCCAACTCCTGGGCTTAGGCGATTCTCCTGCCTCAGCCGCCTGAGCAGCTGGGACTACAGGCGCCTGCCACAACGGCCCACTATTTTTTGGTTGTACCTGTCATTGTTGTTTTGGCAGACCTGGGCTGGATTCAAACCCGCCAGCTCTGGTGTATATGGCTGGCGCCTTAGCCGCTTGAGCTACAGGTGCTGAACCACAACAGCGTTTTAATTGCTTTTGGATTTGACAACACTGGAATGCATTAAAATTTGCAGCCTCTTTGGCTCAACGTGGTGGCTCATGCCTGTAATCTCAGTGCTCTGGGAGGCCGAGGCAGGTGGATTGCCTGAGCTCAGGAGTTAAAGACCAGCCTAAGCAAGAGCAAGACCCCATCTCTACTAAAAATAGGAAAACTAGCCAGGTGGCAGATGGCAGGTGCCTCTAGTTCTAGCTTCTTGGGAGGCTGAGGCAAGAGGATCTCTTGAGCACAAGAGATTGAGGCAAGAGAGATAAGATGACGCCATGGCACTCTACTCAGGGTGAGAGAGACTCTGTCTCAGAAAGAAAATAAAAAACAAATTGCAGCCTCTTGAGATAACTTTTCTTCCTTTATGCAATAAATTAATCCAAGGTATAATTCTTTTTTTTTTATTTGGTAGAGACAGAGTCTCACTTTATGGCCCTCAGTAGAGTGCCCTGGCATCACACAGCTCACAGCAACCTCCAACTTCTGGGCCTAAGCGATTCTCTTGCCTCAGCCTCCCGAGTAGCTGGGACTACAGGCGCCCGCCACAACGCCCAGATATTTTTTGGTTGCAGTTCAGCCGGGGCCGGGCTTGAACCCGCCACCCTCGGCACATGGGGCCAGCACCTTACTGACTGAGCCACAGGCACCGCCCGCAAGGTATAATTCTTATAAAAACCCATTCATAGGTTGCATGCATAAAATCTGATAAGGGAAAGTGTGGTATTACAAATGATGTGCTTTTTCAGCTATACAGAGGGCATAAATCCAGATATGCAGGGTTGGCAAAGAGAGGTTAAGATGAAAGGTTTCTAAGGAATTTCTGAGATTTTCAGATTTCAGACTTGGTCTTTAATAGTCTTCTCGAGGGCGGCGCCTGTGGCTCAGTCGGTAAGGCGCCAGCCCCATATACCGAGGGTGGTGGGTTCACCCGGCCCCGGTTGAACTGCAACCAAAAAATAGCTGGGCGTTGTGGCGGGCGCCTGTAGTCCCAGCTACTCGGGAGGCTGAGGCAAGAGAATCGCTTAAGCCCAGGAGTTGGAGGTTGCTGTGAGCTGTGTGATGCCATGGCACTCTACTGAGGGCGATAAAGTGAGACTCTGTCTCCACACACACAAAAAAAATAAATAAATAAATAGTAGTCTTCTGCAAAGGATTTTCTGCTTCCCCCTCTCCTGATTCTTCCCTCCTAGACCTTCTGCAAAGCAGGTTCTGCCCTAACCATGATCCATGATCGGCAGAGAACAGCTAATCAGGGATACAAATCTCTGCTTCAGAGCTGGAGGTTGAGATGCAGGAGTGACTCAGCTAGCATCCGTTTTGTAGCAGTCTTAGCCTGCAGGCCTTCAGGAAGTGAGTCCTCCAGGCCTGCATCTCTTTCTGTGGCAAACTGCCACTGAATTCTGCTGTTTATCAACCCAGTACCAAATACAGCAAGTAGAGTATGCTGTTTCATTGTTTTCATAGGGTTTCAACAAAACTTAATATGTACAAGCCAGCTAATGTGAAAGGCTAGTATTACTAAAGTAAATATTAGAGTACCTTCTTTAAAAAGCTTACAGTTTAGCAAGGGAAATAAAAGTAAAGATGGCATCAGAGTACAATGATGTGTGTGGTGCAAGAGGCATTACTAGAAGGCCAAAGGGAATCAGTTTGGGAAAATCAGAAAAGACTACTGAGAAGTAATTAATTGGTTTTAAAAGTGAACCAGAAACATGCCAGGAAGAAAGGGTCAGAAATGAGGGCAGCAGGAACAGCATTTATAAAAGTATAAATTCATTAATGGATAAACTAATTTTATTTACCACATTTACATTTTTTTTTTTGAGACAAATTCTCACTATATTGCCCTTGGTAGAGTGCCCTGGAGTCACAGCTCACAGCAATCTCCAACTCTTGTGCTTAAGGGATTCTCTTGTCTCAGCCTCCCAAGTAGCTGGGACTACAGGCACCCACCACAATGCCCGGCTATTTTTTGTTGCAATTGTCGTTGTTTTAGCTGGCCTAGGCTGCATTCGAACCCGCCAAATTTGGTGTATGTGGCTGGCGCCATAACCACTGTGCTACAGGTGCTGAGCATGATCACATTTACATTTAGTGACTTCTATGTGCTGGGAGCTTGGAATGTGAACCATCTAGTATATACAAGGTGGGGTATATGAGTGCAGATAGTGGGAGTAAGTGGAAGTTCTCCAATTGCTTAAATTCTCTTAGTCACGTAGAAAAGTCATATACTGAAGGAAATAATCACAGTCCAAAGAAACAGTTATGATTGGCAGGTAGAATTAAGTGCTCTCTTCAGGTTTGAATCATGATATAAAGTGAGATTAGTTACCGTGATCATTTTCTCCAGCTACGTTTGGCTACCTGGGTACAAGTGCAGGGCAGGTAGACAGATGAATTAAGCCAAAGACATGGTTTTAGCAAATGAGTGTGATAAAGTGAGTGAGAGACAAGGATGTTGAAGGTATATTCAAGAGGATGAGCGTAATTGACAATTGAATATAAATAAATCGGGGAAGGAGGGAGAAGCTGATTATCCAGGAGTGAGGGAGATAGTAGAATCAATTTACTGATGCTCATGGTGACTTCAAATTAATGTAGTTATTTGAGGTGGGCAGGAAAGTTGGTCAGAGAGAAGGATACATGAAATTGAACTAAAGAGGGCAGCGCCTGTGGCTCAAAGCAGTAGGGCGCCGGCCCCATATCCCGGAGGTGGCCAAAAGCCCCGGCCAAAACTGCAAAAAAATAATTGAACTCAAGAGTGGTTAGTTTTTGGTAATGACATGAGAACAAATGCCCCTTGTGTTTTGTTTTTGAGACAGAGTCTATGTCACCCTTGGTAGAGTGCTATGGTGTCATAGCTCACAGCAACCTCAAACTTTTGGGCTTAAGCCATTCTCTTGCCTCAACCTCCTGAGTATCTGGGACTACAGGCACCCACCACAATGCCCGGCTATTTTTAGAGATGGGGTCTCGCTCTTGCTCAGACTGGTCTCAGCTGTGAGCTCTGGCAATCCACCTGCCTCCTGCCTCGGCCTCTCAGAATGCTAGGATTATAGGCGTGAGCCACTGTGCCGGGGCCTAGTGTAAGTTTTTTATTGAAGTATTATCTCTGGTGAAACTATTCACTGTATTCATCACAAGAGTGATCACTGTCTCACTGATTGACGTCCTGAAAGAAATAAAAACTACGTTCATTGGGAAACAGGATGAAGTCTTACAAAGCTACTTATCACCTTATGTAAGTTTAGGAAGGCTGACATCTAATGGGACAATAAATCTTCAATAACATAAGAGGAGGGCAAAGCAGGACTGAAAATATAAACAAAAATAAAATAGAATCAAACTGTGGAAATATAATGCAGAGAGGTGTACAAGGCAGTCATAGGTAAAGTCCGGGCACAGACTATAACCCAGATCATTATCTGAGCCCAATTTGTGCTTCTACCACTTATTGGGATCCCAGCCAAATCGTTTAATGTTTCTGCTGTTCAGTTCCTGACTTGTTAAATGGTGGATCATTTACACCACATGCCTCAGTGAAAGGTTGAGGGCTAAAGGAGATAGTTGGTGCAAGTGCTTTGAAAATGTAAAGTGCTATACAAATATGAAGTGTTTAAAAAGAAACAAAAAGTATTGATCCATCCTTAAAATCAGGGCAGAATACTTAGGTATGTAAGAAATGAGTGGAAAAGAAAGGAAACTGTTATCCAAGGAGATAAGATGTTAAGATTTATAGAACAAAGGATTAACTATGGAATGTGGACAGTTTTGCATTAGTCTTGAAATGATGAAAGCCTCAACAAAACCCTTTGCCGTTGACTTTATGTTGAGTTCATTTTTACAGGTGGCTGTTTCCTATACCTTTGGACCATACATAGTGACATATATAAAAGGCTTGGACTTTTGGCTCGGCACTCATAGCACAGTGGTTATGGCACCAACCACATACACGGAAGTTGGTGGGTTCAAACCCAGCCTGGGCCAGCTGAAAAAACAACAATGACAACTGTAACAAAGAAAATAGGCAGGCTTTGTGCCGGGCACCTGTAGTGCCAGCTACTTGGGAGGCTGAGGCAAGAGAATCCCTTAAGCTCAAGAGTTTAAGGTTGATGTTAGCTATGACACCATGGCACTCTACTGAGGACAACATAGTGGGACTCTGTCACAAAAAAAAAAAAGATTAAAAAAAAGGCTTGGACTTTTGTTTTTTCAGAGACAGAGTCTCACTTTGTCACCCTCGGCAGAGTGATGTGGCGTCACAGCTTACAGCAACCTCCAGCTCTTGGGCTTAGATGATTCTCTTGCCTCAGCCTCCCGGAGGCTTGGACTTTTAAAAGCTTTATCCCCCACTTTCCCCTGATGGCCATTACTGTATGAGTATCTGTGCTTTCACATACTGAGAAAAATGCAAGGCTATATGCATACTTAATGTGCGTGCTACGCATACCCCCGCCCCAGCTTTTGTTACAAAAAATTTAAATTGCCTACTGATGTTAGACTACTTGAGGGCAGGGATTGTCCCTTGTCAAAATTTCTCTTTTCTTTCTTTTTTTTTTTTTTGTAGAGACAGAATTTCACTTTATGGCCCTTGGTAGACTGCTGTGGCATCACACAGCTCACGGCAACCTCCAGCTCCTGGGCCCAAGCGATTCTCTTGCCTCAGCCTCCCGAGTAGCTAGGACCACAGGCGCCCGCCACAGCACCCGGCTATTTTTTTATTGCAGTTTGGCCGGGGCTGGATATGAACCCGCCACCCTCGGCATATGGGGCTGGCGTCCCACTCACTGAGCCACAGGCGCCACCCCAAAATTTCTCTTTTCTTGAGAGTCTCACTTTGTTGCTCCAGGCTAGACTGCTGTGTCATCATACCTCACAGCAACCTCAAATTCCTGTGTTCAAGAGATCCTTTTTCCACAGCCTCCCAAGTAGTTGCAGCGTCCGTCACAACACCTGGCCAGTTTTTCTATTTTTAGTAGAGATGAGGCCTCCCTCTTGCTCAGGCTGGTCCTGAACTCCTGAGCTCAAGCATTCCACCCACCTTGGCCTCCCACAGTGCTAGGATTACAGGTGTGAGCCACGGCACCTGGCCTATAGCCAGTTCTTTACGTTGTACAAAAAGCATTTCATGATTTGGTCCTCACCATGTGTGACTTTACTTCTCATTACTCTCCTTTACCTGGTGATGCACCCACACTTACATTCTTTCAGGATCTCCAGTGTGTCAGACTTCTCATAATAGATTCTGCACGGCTGTTTCGTCCGCCCAGTATACCTCGCTCCATTCCTTTTGGCTAACTCCTACTCTCCTGGTTTACTTTGGATATTACTTTCTCTGACAACCTACCTTGAATCTCCTTCTCAAGGGGGAGGAGGGTTAAGCCTCTTTTTTTTTTTTTTGAGACAGAATCTCAAGCTGTTGCTCTGGGTAGTGCTGTGGCATCATAGCTCACAGCAACCTCCAACTCGGGCTCAAGTGATCCTCTTGCCTCAGTTTTTCTATTTTTAGTAGAGACAGGGTCTCCCTTTCGCTCAGGCTGGTCTCAAACTTATGAGCTCAAGCAATCCACCTGCCTCAGCCTCCCAGAGTGCTAGGATTACAGGCGTATGCCACCTCACCCAGCCTTGGGTTAGCTTCTTTCAAGCATACCCATCACGTCCTTCATCACAGCTCTTTCCACATCTTATTAATTTCATGCTTAATTACCTATCTCACTAGACAAGCTCCCTGGAACAGGTAACAGGTAACAGTCTTTTTGGTGAATGTTTCTGCCTTTTTTTTTTGCAGTTTTTGGCCAGGGCTGGGTTTGAACCCGCCACCTCCGGTATATGGGGCCAGCGGCCCTACTCCAATGAGCCACAGGCACTGCCCCCCTCTTTTTTTTTTTTAAAGTGTCTCAAGCTGTTGCCCTGGATAGAGTGCTGTAGCATCACAGCTCACAGCAACCTCAAACTCTTGGGCTTAAGTAATTCTTGTGCCTCAGCCTCCCAAGTAGCTGGCACTACAGGCGCCCGCCACAATGCCCAGTTCTTTTTTTTGTTATTGTTGCAGTTGCCATTGTCTTTTAGCTGGCCCAGGCTGGGTTCGAACCCGCCAGCCTGGGTCTATGTGGCTGGTGCCCTACCTACTGAGCTATGGGCACTGCTCATTTCTGCCATTTTAATAGTGCCTAGAATTTAGGAGGTGCACAATAAATACTGAGTTATACTGAAATTGACATGGCAAACACTTGACACAAATTCACTGAAAGATACCTTAACCAGTTCTCTGCTCAGAGACAAGGCATTTGGGGTTGATGATGGCAAAAAGAAACGAGCCTGATGAAGTCAAGTGGCCACTTCAAGGAGCCCACTGCTATTTCAGCCTAAGAAAATTCTGTACACGCACCATTAGCCACAGGGGCGACTAGAGGTGTGCTGTATGGCAGAGGAGGAAGTAGTAGTGAAGTGAGTAGTAAATGTTTATTTTGAGGACTTTCTGGTGTGACCACGTGGTTCAAAAGTCACATTACACATCAAAAAGTCAACTAGGTGTCTGTAGGTTCTAACTAGTACTAGCTGATCTCATGCCTTTTACTCTAGTTAATGTTAACACTCATATACTGTATCAGTTATTCATACAGGTTACTAACACTGCAGGAGTCTTTTGCTACACATATTTTTAGGTTTATCAATACTTTAAAAAAATAGGTAGTTTCAGTTTTGACCACCTGTGTTTACTGAAGAACCAGTTAGGCATGACTTCATATTTCAGAAGAGTGACAGTCTCTGTGGAGGCTTTCTTGCCTAACACTTAGAAAAGCTGTGCCCTTTTTTTTTTTTTTTTTTTTTTTGTAGAGACAGAGTGTCACTGTACCGCCCTCGGGTAGAGTCCCGTGGCGTCACACAGCTCACAGCAACCTCTAACGCTTGGGCTTACGCGATTCTCCTGCCTCAGCCTCCCGAGTAGCTGGGACTACAGGCGCCTGCCACAACGCCCGGCCATTTTTTGGCTGCAGTTTGGCCGGGGCTGGGTTTGAACCCGCCACCCTCGGCATATGGGGCCAGCGCCCTACTCACTGAGCCACAGGCGCCGCCCAGTTGTGCCCTTTTTTAAGCTAAAAAGCAGCAATGTTCTAAATAGAGTGGGTAAATTTGGAATTGATTGGATAAAGGTCCAGTATTTTTATTCTTTTATTGAGACAAGAGTCTCACTTTGTCACCCTGTGACATCATAGCTCACAGCAACCTCAAACTCGTGGGCTCAAGAGATTGTCTTGTCTCAGCCTCCCAAGTAGCTGTGACTACAGGTGCCCGGCACAATGCCCAGCTATTTTTTTTTCTTTTGAGACAGTCTCAGTATGTTGCCCTGGGTAGAGTGCTGTTAAATCACAGCTCACAGCAACCTCAAAACTCTTGGGCTTAAGTGATTCTCTGGCCTCAGCCTCCCAAGTAGCTGGGACTATAGGCGCCTGCCACAACGCCTGGCTATTTTTTTTTTTTTTTGGTTGTAGTTGTCATTGTTGTTTGGCAGGCCTGGGCTGGATTTGAACCCACCAGTTTCAGTGTATGTGGCTGGCACCCTAGCCACTGAGCTACAGGTGCTGAGCCAATGCCCAGCTATTTTTGTCATTGTTGTTTAGCAGTGCATGTGGCCAGTGCCCTGACTACCGAGCTATGGGTGCCCCCAAATGTTCATATTTTTAAAGAAGTAATACTAAATTATAAGCCCCAGTGCTTTTGTAAAAACACTGTAATAAATATACAACCATCTTTCTGTTGTTGAGACAGAGTCCCACCCTAAGCCCCTGAGCAGAGTGTAGTGGCGTCATAGCTCACTGCAACCTCAGACTTCGGTTCTGGGAATCCCACTGCCTCAGCCTCCAGAAGCTGCTGGGATTATAGGTGCTGGCTGTGGTGCTCAGCTGGGTTTTTCCATGAGTTGGGGTCTCACTCTTGCTCAGGCGAGTCTCGAACTCCTGAGCTCAAGCAATTCTCCCTCCTTAACCTCCCACAGGGCTGGGATTACAGGTGTGAGCCACTGCACTAGTGCAACCATCTTTCGGTTATCAACTGGTACAACATGTTTTGTTGTGGTTGTGAGAGTTAACAACAGATTTAGAAATATACCAGTGAACTAAGCTAAGATGGTAAGATTCCCTGGAAAAACCAATGAATATAGTCTTTCCTATATCCTCAATAAAATGGTTCCAGAAGACAGACTGATGCTAGTCACTTCTATTTACTTCAGGACATAATATGCTGTTTAGACCCATGGATAACACCAAGTTATAATTCTATTTAAATATCTGTAGGGGGCAGGTGCAGTGGCTCATGCGTATAATCCTACCATTTTGGGAGGTCAAGGCGGGAGGGAGGTTGGCTTGAGCCAGTGAGTTTGCAGTGAACTATGATGCCCTCATCATAGGGGCAACAAAGTGTGACCAAGTCTCAAAAAAAAAAAAAAAAAAAAAAAGTTAGTATAGTGGTAAAAAAAAAAAAAGTGTAGGATACTTTATTTTTACAAGGATAAATAATAAGACACGATTTAACTGTATTTTGGCACACGGTATCACTAGTTCTCCTACTATGGTGGGTTAAGAGTTTCTCAAGGTCTTTCCCCACACTTTCTGGCAATAAAGCTTGAATATCATGTATTTCAAATATTCAAATTAAAATGTTATGTTCATATATTCATGCTCCAGCTGACAAATCACATATATCGTTCCCAATTTCAGGCTAAGCAGACACACACAAAGAGCTGTATTCATGTATCAAAACAAAAGACAAATCAACTTCATATCAAGAGAAATTGTGACCTGTGTACTATTTGACAGAGAAAACACTGATTTTTGACACATCTTATTTTATTCAGGTAACAGTCTGATCACACATGGTCCTCTCAAATAAGTCAAATGCAATCAGATGTTAAAGCTTGGTCTTCAAACATTATAGCCAATGATGCCACGCTTGCCTATGATCTCGCCGACATAAAACCACATCCACACCTCAGTGGCCACCAAACCATTCAGCACAGCTTCCTAAAAAAAGAAGCACAAATTTTAAGGTATCTTTTTTTCCCCTTATATATTTAAAACTCTTGTTCCAGGACTAACAGACAGAGAATATAAGGATGCAAACTAGAGGGCACTTTTAGTTACAGTATAGAATTACTGATGTTAACTTTGTTAAACTGCTGAGAACCCTTGAACTTTCAATTTTGTAAGGTAAGTAATCTAGAGCTTATAAATTCTTTCAAAGCATTCTTTAAAGACCTGAACTGATTTAACCCTTTCATTATTAGTTTATGAAACACTTTATGAGCCCTAAAACAACCCACATCCTGGAAACAGCTGATACATCTAGATAGGGCATTCTTATGAAAGGACGACTTTAGGAAGCTCAAGTCTCTGAATATATATTTCTATCTGGCCAAAGACAATCTGTTGAAAGATGAAGTGCTTTGTCTTCCTCTTGAGACATCAGTTTATTTATTTATTTATTTATATTTATTTATTTATTTTTGCAGTTTTTGGCTGGAGCTGGGTTTGAACCTGCCACCTCTGGCATATGGTGCCGGCACCCTACTCCTTTGAGCCATAGGCGCTGCCCTAGCCATCAGTTTTAGTCATGTATTATTTGGCTTAATTCTTTGCAAGTATTCAGTACTTAGTTTTAAAGATCAACATTTTATTGCCCTAATGAGAAAAATACACAAATGGTTCAAGAAATAAGTTTCACACAAACAAAAGTACAGATCTTGAATCACTAGTTGAAAAAAATTCCTCCCCATAACAAATTGGGCCTTTTCAGCACTCGTGGAAACGAATTATCCTCATCAATCAGACCTGAAGTTTTTGGAAGTCTTCTTAAGAATAATCGTATTTCTAGGGCGGCGCCTGTGGCTCAAGGTGTAGGGCGCCGGTCCCATATGCCGGAGGTGGCGGGTTCAAACCTAGCCCTGGCCAAAAAAACACACCCCCCAAAAAAGAATAATCTTATTTCTCAGGGCATAGGTTCTAAAATAGTCAATTATTTATTTATCTAGACCTTTTGGATCATGTGCTTGGGTCATGCAAGTAAACCCAAATCCAGGTTCTAATTCTTATAGTTTTTAGATTTTTATCTTTATATAATTCAATAACCCAGGTTTTGGTATTCTCAAGAGATATTTTGGCTGAACTGGGGATAAATCCAGAACTACGATGGAAAAATTATGGAATTAGCAAAGTATGTCACCATATTTTAATATACTATCCAAAATAGAAAATGAAAAGAAGTTTCCCAGTAAAAATGCTCACTTTTTGCTATAGTAGAAGACTCCTAGGAAACTAATACATAAAATAGTCCAAGTATTTCTTTCCAGATGATGAAATTAGAAAAGTAAGTATCTCTCTCAGCAGTCAAGAAAGAGATTATCTCCCACTATGGATTCAGCTTCACTGGAAAATACATAGATTAATCAAAACAATCAGAAAACTCCCAAGGGAAAACATTTTCTGTTATAGACATACGTTTTCATTTAGCCCATAGTTACCTTAACTGTGAGCTGTTTGAAGCTACCAGTTTGAGCACTATTGACTATTTTTTTCAGGCTCTGAAAAGCTCTAGGGATCTCAGCAGGGGTTGGAGGAACCAGCTCAACCTTGGCGTAGTACCAAAATGTGGCCAATCGAGGCTTCGAATAAGTCACAGCAGCTGGAAAACAAAACAAAACAAAACAAAACAAACAAACAAAAAAAAACCCCAGGATGAACTCACTAGAGACTGAAAGAAGCAGATGTGTGGGCTGGACACAAATATTTATTCATGCATCACATTCATTCACTGCTTGTACCAAATGTGCACCCGGTGTGCAATGTCAAAGCTGTTCCTTGGTAACAGAGGCTTTTAAAGATGCAGAACGACTGTGTCACAGAGCAGTTCTATCAGGCAGGAAGCTCTATGCACATACAATTATGCCAGTACTTTGCTAGTTCTGTTATTTCATTTATGAGTAGTAAATGTAGTTAACTGTAAAGTTATTAGAAGTAGGATTTAAAAACAAGAAAATAGCAGCAATTTAGCATATTTTCTTGGTAGAGAGACCAGGAAATTTAGTGGGAAGCAGTATAGAAGGGGAGGAAAGAAGCTATGTAGAATGACACACTTAAGAGTAAGACTTTTAGGCTGGTGACTCATGTCTGTAATCTCAGCACATTAGGTGGTAAGGCAGGAGTTCTGCTCATTCTGAGATCAGCCTGAGCAACATAGTGAGACAGTTACTCCAAAAAACAGAAAAATTGGCTGGGTATGGTGGTGTACACCTGTAGTACCAGCTACTTGGGAGGCTGAGGCAGAAGGATTGCTTAAGCCCAAGAGTCTGAAGTTGCAGTGAGCTATGATTATGCTATTACACTCTATCCCAGACAACACAGACACACACGCACCATACACAGTAGAACCTCCATAGTTTATTTTTATTTATTTATTTTTTTTTTGTGGTTTTTTTGGCCGGGGCTAGGTTTGAACCCGCCACCTCTGGCATATGGGACCGGCACCCTACTCCTTGAGCCACAGGCATTGCCCAGAACCTCCATAGTTGACTGCTTCCCTACCTTGACCACTTCAAGTTGACCCAATTTCATAGACTGGACATGTACCACATGTACATATCACTAAAGTAGGCCTAGTTCATCATGTTGACCAGCTCCATATGTTGATCGGTTTGTTGAGTCCATTGTTCTACTGTATATTTTTACTTATTTATTTTATTTTTGAGATAGAGTCTTACGCTGTTGCCTTTGGTAGAATGCGATAGTGTCACAGCTCACAGTAACCTCAAACTCCTAGGCTCAAGTGATCCTCCTGTCTCACCCTCCCGAACAGCTGGGACTATAGGCACCCACCATAATGCCCAGCTATTTTTAGAGATGGAGTCTTGCTGATGCTCAGGCTTGTCTTATCTCCTGAGCTTAAGTAATCCACATGCCTCGGCCTCCGGGAGTGCTAGGATTACAGGCATCAGCCACTGCACCTAGCCCTTGTATAGATACTTTTAAAACATTGCAGTATTAAGCCACAAAACTATAATAATTAGCATCCACATCTGGTTTCTTTATCAATATGTTCTGCATTAAATCTTTCTCTAATAGCACAGATATTCCTTTTTCAAGAACACCACAAATAATAAAAGTAAAATCTACATGTAGGCTGGGCTTGGTGGCTCATGCCTGTAATCCTAGCACTCTGGGAGGCTAAGGTGGGCAGGCAGATTGCTTAAGCTCAGGAGAGCTTCCAGACCACCCTGGGCAAGAGACCATCTCTATTAAAAATAGTCTGGCATGGTGTTGCACGCCTGTAGTCCCAGCTACTTGGGAGGCTGAGGCAAGAGGATCTCTTGAGTCCAAGATGGATTATACAAAGCTCTTGGTGTTTTTCTTATTAACTGCCTGTATTTGGGTATTTTACGATTCATAGAATTGCTATCTTCATCATCTGTGTTTAGTGCCATGGATATGTCTTTAAGCAGACACAAAGGTCTAAGAGACAGTTTCTTTTTTTTTTTTTTTTTGAGATAGTCTCACTTTGTCACTTTTGTTAGAGTGCCGTGATGTCATAGCTCATAGCAACCTCAAACTCCTGGACTTAAGTGATTCTCTTGCCTCAGCCTCCCAAGTAGCTAGGAGGACAGGTGCCTGGCACAACGTCTGGTGCCTGGCTATTTTTAACAGGTTTATTTCCCACCCACCCCCCTTTTTTGCAGTTTTTGGCCGGGGCTGGGTTTGAACTCGCCACCTCCGGCATATGGGTCCGGCGCCCTACTCCACTGAGCCACAGGCGCCACCCAAGCCTGGCTATTTTTTAGAGATGAGGTCTCACTCTGTCTCAGGCTGGTCTTGAACCTGTAAGCTCAGACAATCCACCTGCCTCAGCCTCCCAAGTGCTGGGATTATAGGTGTGAGCCACTGCACCCAGCCTAAGAGAGTTTTTTTTTTTTTTTTTTGCTGTTTTTTTTTTTTTTTTTTGTTGTTGTTGCAGTTTGGCCGGGGCTGGGTTTGAACCCGCTACCCTCGGTATATGGGGCCGGCGCCCTACTCACTGAGCCACATGCGCCGCCCAGCCTAAGAGAGTTTTAAATACAAATGACAATGCCTGTAAGATACAAAGGCTTGGCCGGACGTGTGGCTCATGCCTGTAATCCTGTCTTTGAGAGGCTCAAGGCGAGGCAGGAGGACTGCTTGAGCTCAGGAGTTTGAGACCAGCCTGAGCAAAAATGAGACTCGGTCTTTACTTAAAAGTAGAAAAATTAGCTGGGTGTTGTGGTGGGAGCCTGTAGTCCCAGTTACTTGGGAGGCTGAGGCAGAAGGATTGCTTGAACCCAGGAGTTTCAGGTTGCTGAGCTAGGCTGATGCCATGGCACTCTAACTTAGGCAACAGAGGGAGATGCTGTCTCAAAAAAAAAAAAAGAGCATAAAGTCTTGTGGAACAGCCAACCAACTAAAATTACCTTCAACATATAGATATTCAAATATTTTATTTTCTTTTTTTTGTAGAGACAGAGTCTCACTTTGTGGCCCTCGGTAGAGTGCCGTGGCATCACACAGCTCACAGCAACCTCCAACTCCTGGGCTTAAGCGATTCTCTTGCCTCAGCCTCCCAAGTAGCTGGGACCACAGGCGCCCGCCACAACGCCCGGCTATTTTTTGGTTGCAGTTTGGCCGGGGCTGGGTTTGAACCCGCCACCCTCGGTATATGGGGCCGGCGCCTTACCTACTGAGCCACAGGCGCCGCCTATATTTTATTTTCTTAAAAAAAATGAATCAGTACACTTTACATAAAACTAGTTTATTTGGTAAACTTGCTGCTCAGGGAGTACAGATTAAAAAGTGTATGAGAGAAAAAAAAAAAAAAAACAACCCAAAAAAGTATACAAGAGATAAAAAGAACAAAATGAGGGCGGTGCCTGTGGCTCAAAGGGGTAGGACGCTGGTCCCATATGCTGGAGGTGGCGGGTTCAAAGCCAGCCCCGGCCAGAAAACAAAGAACAAAATGAACACTAGATGGTAGGAACCAGGTTTTTCGCTGAAGGAGAGCAAAGTTATAGATAAGCAAGAAAAGAAGCAAAAATAGGGCAGGTGTGATGGCCCATTCCTGTAATCCTAGCCCTCTGGGAGGCTGAGGCAGGTGGACTGCTTGAGCTCAGGAGTTCAAGACCAACCCAAGCAAGAGCAAGACCTCATTTCTACTAAAAATAGAAAAACTAGCCAGGCGTAGTGGCACATGCCTGTAGTCCCAGCTACTTGGGAGGCTGAGGCAAGAGGATCACTTGAGCCTAAGAGTTTGAGGTTGCTGTGAGCTATGATGACGCTGATGCCACAACACTCTACCCACTCTACAGAGTGAGACTCTGTCTCAATAAAAATAAATAAATAAAAATAAACACTGTGGTACTGGATTAGAGTTGGAGACATCCATATGAACTCATGTTTAGCTTAATATACATACACCAATGGATAGCTACTAAAACAATTATATATGCATGTGTGTATATATATGGGTCAGTATGCGCGCACACACACATCTATATAGATATACACTTACATCCCTGTCCACTGAAAAGACCTATGAGCAATGATATTCTAGTAGCAATGAGCATACCCAGCACCTAGATCTTAGTTTCTAATTTCCATAGTGTAACGAAAGGAACAATTCCCTAGCATGCACCACCTACAAGATATGAAAAGCTATGTTAGGAAAAAAAGAATCCACTTGAAATATTAAAAACTGTAACTAAAATCATCCACAAAGGCAAAAGACTGAAGCCTTCAATCCTTTTTTTCTCTCTTTATGTAAAACTGTAGGTAGAGCTTTTTAACAGATATTTGATCATTTCGGTAAAAGCTGCAAACTTAAATTCTTTGGAAAAATGTGTAATATGTCTCACTGTAGACCGTGGCGTTGTACAGAATAAAAAACTCAAGTATTCATAGTATCTGGCAATGCAATGCCTTCAATAACTCGTTTGAAGAGAGCAGTGACTATTCAGGGTTGTTATGAAATATAGCGGTCCACTAATGAGGCTCTTCAAACAAAAAATTCCATTAATGTTAAGCTATGATAACAAAGATTATGGTTTATTCGAATGAATTCCTTTCTGTGCTTACTGGGGCGGGGATACTTATCTATAAAGCTCAATTCCACCTAAAATTTCCCTCAGATTAAAGTGGGAAGTGTCTCTAAATCTGTCCAGGGCAGAAAGCAAAATTCACGTTCAAAAGCTCACCCATCCTTAAACATTCCTGTTGACTTCCAAATATTCCATGGAGAACCAGACCACCTGAGGAGGCTGAATGTTTGTACTTTCACATGTTTCTGCTCTTTCTTAGCTCTAGTAAACACAGGCACCTCCTCTATGTTTCTGTTCTTAGGCGATCTAAGGGAGTTCTCCTAACCGACCCATCTCCTGCATATTCTGTTAAGAGATCTGATGGCGGCAGCTGTCGGGCAACTGAGGCTTTCCTTTACGCAGCCTCTGGTCATTGTTGTGGTTTCTAGAGAACCCAAACTGCAGGCCAGGCAGTGGAAGGCTAGAGAGTCGCACACTTGCGACTGTTCCCTCCGCCTTCAGGCCGTCCCGCCCCAGTTCCCGTAGGCCCCCGGGGTCACCACTGCCCGTTTCTTCCTCTCAGGCCATCACAGGCCTCCCCGTCACCCGTGTACCCGCCTGGGTAGTCTCACACCACGCTCACCGTTCACCAGCGCCGGGGCCTTCTCTGCGAGGTTACGGACAAATTGAGCCATGGCGCTAGGATGGAAAGGCAGTCGCCCGGAACAGCCGGCTGAATGTCACACCCCGACAGGACCCGCGGCAGGACCCCGCCCCACTTCCAAGGTCAGGCCGCCTCTTTCTATGCCTGTCCAAGATACTTAGGTCTCCTGTTACCTTTACAAAGTTCGCTCGGTCAATTAATTTTGTTCAGTCACGGAAGAGAAAGTGGATATGGAGAGATGAGATCCGAGAACATGTGAAGACGGTGGGTTTCCGCAGATAAACAGGCATCGTTTGGGGCAGCCACGCACCGAAGGCCGGAAGGCCTGCCGGGAAAGGAAGTGCGCATGCGCCCCAAGTCGCTGGTTCTTGGCGCCGACCCCCAGTTTTTCTCTTAGGTTGCTTTTTGCAGCGTTTCTGAGAACCGGGGAAGTCGCAACTGCAGATGGTATGGCTGAGATTCTCCTACCTAGAGCAACACGTTCGTTTTACGGAGGTAGAGAGAGTCCGAGGCCAAACATGTTAGGGGCCGAGCAGGCAGCACGCAATCTAAGTCACCAGACTCAGCCATTGCTTTTCTTTAGCTGGTATTTTGTAATTCCGGTAATCTCTGAATTGTGTTAGTAAGGTTTGAAATCTAATTCCCCTAATTCCGTAACCAGCCACGAGGAGCTATGTAAATGTGAGGAACCAAGTCACAATTATTGAGCGCCTCCAGTATGCTAGACATTGTGGAATTTAAAGAAACCCTGTGTGTTACGTTTTGTCTCGCTTGAAACTGGGATTGATAGCTAGGGAGTGGCAGAATTGCAATGTGAAGAAGTTGCAGTGTAAAGAGGGGATATACTTGTACGTATCAGATTAGGTGTGGTGCTGATCTCGGAAGACTTCCTAGAGAAAGATCCTCGAGTTGATGTAAATGAGAACAGCTATAAATATGGAATGTTGAAACCGATTTTTTTTTTTAAGTTTCATAATAGGGCCGGGCACGGTGGCTCACGCCTGTAATCCTAGCACAATGGGAGGCCGAAGCGGGCAGATTGCTTGAGTTCACAAGTTCGAGACCAGCCTGAGCAAAAGCGAGACCCCGTTTCTACCAAAAAACAAAACAAACAAACAAAAAAACAGAGGGGCGGCGCCTGTGGCTCAAAGGAGTAGGGCACCAGCCCCATATGCCGGAGGTAGTGGGTTCAAACCTAGCCCTGGCCAAAAACTGCAAAAACAGAAAAGAGACAAGAGGCTCACTGGAGCCCAGAGTTGTAAGTTGCTGTGAGCTATGACGCCAAGGCACTCTACGTAGGGTGACAGATTGAGACTCTGTTTCCAAAAAAAACCCCCCAAAACAAGTATCAGGATATAGGAGGTATAAATGTTTTGGTTACCTAAATTTCTTTTGTACAGTTTGAGTCAATGTTGTGTTTCCGTCACCCAGATATTGTGCATTGTAGTGACCCATCTTCTCCTCCCCTCTCCCACCTGCTTGATTTCCAATGAGTGTTACTTCCCTATGTGCACATGAGTGTTGATTAGTTAGTTCCAATTTGAAAGTGAGTACAGGGCGGCACTTGTGGGTCAAAGGAGTAGGGCGCCAGCCCCATACGCCGGAGGTGGCAGGTTCAAACCCAGCCCTGGCCAAAAACTGCAAAAAAAAAAAAAAAAAGGAAAGTGAGTACATAGGGTATTTTTCCATTCTTACTTAGAAGAATGGTTTCCCCATTGGAGACCAGCCTGAGCAGGAGCTGACCCCATCTCCAAAAATAGTGGGCATTGTGGCGGGCACTTGTAGTCCCAGCTGCTCTGGAGGCTGAGGCAAGAGGATTGCTATGATGCCATGGCACTCTACTGAGGGTGACAAGGTAACTTTTTTTTTTTGTAGAGACAGTCTCACTCTATGGCCCTTGGTAGAGTGCCGTGGCATCACACAGCTCACAGCAACCTCCAACTCCTGGGCTTCAGCGATTCTCTTGCCTCAGCCTCCCGAGTAGCTGGGACTACAGGCGCCCGCCACAACGCCCAGCTATTTTTTGGTTGCAGTTCAGCCAGGGCCGGGTTTGAACCTGCCACCCTCGGTATATGGGGCCGGTGCCCTACTGACTGAGCCACAGGTGCCGCCCACAAGGTAACTCTTTCTAAAAAGGAAAAAAAATTGGTTCTATCCAGGTTAATACAAGAGAGTTCATCAAGTAGTACTCCATGGTATCATGTACCACATTTTAGTGATACATTCATGTCTTGATAGGCACTTAAATCGTTTCCACATCTTTGTTATTGTGAATTGTGCTGCTATAAACGTTTGAGTGCATGGGTTTTTTTTTTTTTTTTTTGAGACAGAGCCTCAAGCTGTCACCCTGGGTAGAGTGCTGTGGCATCACAGCTCACAGCAACCTCCAACTCCTGGGCTTAAGCAATTCTCTTGCCTCAGCCTCCCAAGTAGCTGGGACTACAGGTGCCCTGCTGTTTTTTTGGTGGTGGTTGTTTGGCAGGCCAGGGCTGGATTTGAACCTGCCAGCTCAGGTATATGTGGCTGGTGTCTCAGCCGCTGGAGCAACAGGCGCCGAGCCTAGTCTGAGGTCTTGCATGGCAGGGGTATAGAAATAAGGGGCAGGAAAGGGAAACACGATAGCATATGATTAAAACATGGAGTTCGGGTCAGAAAAATGAAGCTGAAAGGGAGCTGATTAGGAAAAACCATGCTCTGAGATTTATCTAAAGATAACTCTAGCGTCCCTTCCAGAGTCCTGGTAAGGCAGGTTAGGTCAGCCAGGTCACATATTTGATATTACCTACCTAAAAAAAAATGTGAAAGTGTCCTCTAGGTTTTTAGAGGGATTTCTGAAACTACCACTAGCTTTTAACACCATAATAAAGTGATTAACAAAGGTTGTAAAGT
The DNA here is from genome assembly GCF_027406575.1 of Nycticebus coucang. Taxonomy (NCBI): domain Eukaryota; kingdom Metazoa; phylum Chordata; class Mammalia; order Primates; family Lorisidae; genus Nycticebus; species Nycticebus coucang. Next base: position 122,938,147 of record NC_069785.1, on the reverse strand, counting down.
CAGGTGTTCATTTATTAAATACAAGTTTTGAACAAACACCCCCAGGCAAGTTTGACAAGAAGTAACCTTCTTGGAATGTTTCTAAATACAGTTATGTTGATCAAGTTTTATTTCAACCAACCTTTTTGTTTTGTTCTTCATTTTCTTTGCTTCTAGGTTTTTTTCCTATTCAGCACTTAGAGCATGTGTGTTATTTCCTCACATGACATCAATAGTGCAGTGTTAAGCCTCTGGCTTGTAAAGGTACCCAGTAGACTTACCCTCTGTGCAACGGCTGCTTAGCAACTGGCATCAAATAAAGTAATGAAACTCTTGTAGAGTGTGATACTAAATAGCAACTGGCACCTTAACCTGCACCATTAAAAAGCCTTCAGTTGTCACATATCCATTAAAGAATACATTAAAAAAAGCCAAAACTCAGACTGCTTGACAAAAATCTACTTAATTTTCCAAGTTTAGTATCAGCCTGTTGGTAAGTTACGAACAATACCAGAGCTGATTAAAGAGTTTTCATTTTCCTATTATACTTCAGCAAAGCCAACACATAAAACAAGGTCTGTTAGGAGGTTTGCTCTTAGAGCTGCTCTGAGTTCCAGACAAAAACACCTTTTTAAGCTTCCAATATACACACCATGTTGTACCAAGATAACTTTTTAAAGACTCATTCTTTTAGATGTCCTTAACTTATTTCACAGAAAAAAGGCACAGAAGACACTTGGTTTCCTTACCAATAGTGGCCTTAAGCTATGAACTTGCCTTTGTGAAGAGTTTAAATATTCAGCAGCATTAATGGTGTCACAGCCGTTCATAAAAACTTAAAGAGCTTTCAAAAAAAAAGGAAAGGAAAGCTTGATGGCAAAGGCTTACAATCCGAAGGCAAAATACAGAAGTAGAATATAGACAGACACTGGAGGCAGCATAGGGGTTATTAATTAGAAAACTGCTGGGAACAGCTGGCTTCTGGGGTTTTGTGCCCATTTTCCTCCATTTTTTTCCTGTAAAACTCTGATCTTCCTGCCCCTTCTTTTAAAGATGAAAATATCCTACTAGATTGGGTTTGGAAGATAAATGCAAGCAGGGAGAAGCTTATTTTATACACAGTTCATTCTTAGGGAAAGAGGAATAATAAATACGTTTATTACACACCTCACTGTAATAAATCCTGCCAACCCAACCCTTAAAGGCCCAGGGAGTACACTGAATTAATCTTACATTCTGAGATTTGCAAAAGTAACAATACCAGAGCCAATTAAAGAGTCAGTGCCCTAGAGTTCCTTTTTCATTTATAAGCACAGAAATAGGCAACATCTACTTTATATCTAGGGTGGGAAGCCCTCTTGGATTTGAGGTTTTCAACTGATACCACCAAAAACACATCAAGGACTGGTTATAGCAACTTATGTTGGAATATCATAAAACTACCATCTTATTTGAAAGAGGCCATGGTTAACAAGTGCCCTCCAAAGAAAGCAATGACCCCTGTTTCTTTTTTTTTGTAGAGACAGAGTTTCACTTTAATGCCCTCAGTAGAGTGCCGTGGCATCACACAGCTCACAGCAACCTCAAACTCCTGGGCTTAGGCGATTCTCCTGCCTCAGCCTCCCTAGTAGCTGGGACTACAGGCGCCCGCCACAGCGCCCGGCTATTTTTTTTTGTTGCAGTTTGGCCGGGGCTGGGCTTGAACCCACCACCCTCGGTATATGGGGCCGGCGCCCTGCTCACTGAGCCACAGGCGCCGCCCGCAATGACCCCTGTTTCTAGATCATATCACTCGTCACTTAGATATCTATGGGCTTAGATGGATAGTGATATGAAGGCAATCCATAGGGGAATGTGCCTCACTTAGCATGTTAAGCTGCACAACTGAATAGGGAGCTCAAGCTCAACTTGTAAAAGTGCGGTCCATCCATCTACTAACTATACAGGGTTAAGGGGATATATAAAATGGCTTGTGGATAAGGTTGTGCTCAGATTACTACTTTGCTAATTTATGACCTAAGGCTGTTAGAAGTAGCTCTTAGAAGTCAAGTCATAAGCCCAAACAAATATTAACTGTATATATTTTATAGTCTCAGAAGGAGTATGTTAGTAAACATGGCCACACACTGCATACATTTTACCATGGAAGAGACAATGTAAAGTGGTACTTAGTTTACACTAGATGAATATAAAACAGCACATGGGGTGTGTGTGTGTATGTGTGTGTGTATCTCACACACTGACTTATACTATTGTTATTAGTGTCTTAAAATGACATTTTTCATGGTTACACTATTTGTTCCTTAAATCTTATACTGAGGCTTAATCCTTGTAGCAACAGATTTTCATAAGAAAAAGCGGCCCAACAGCCTTCTCACCCCAGACTTTTTTTTGACTAAAGTGTCAAAACTGTGTAAGTTTGTCCTATAAATCCTCATAAAAACACTATAGGGCTAAATTTTGGGTGGTGGGGAGAGTTTGTCTGAGATGGCATCGCTGAGTTACAAGATGACACAAAATTAAGAGCTACCAACATAAGTTGCATAAGATTCCTTTAAAAAAAAAATCTCACCTATCACATTATTCAAAAGCCTATGAAAACTTCAAGGTACCTGTTTTTATGTGAAAAGTTATTCTGTAACATTACAGAACTTTAACAAGAAAAGGGCTTTAGTCATGGGAACTAGTAAATACATAATAGAGGATTTTCCAATGATAGCAGTTCTCACTGAAATATGTGACATTGTATTCTTAAAAGCTGTGCTCTCAAAAACATTTGAACAGTATTTGGGAGAGATATAGTAAGGTGGCAGGAAGTTTTGGTAGTTGAAGTAAATATAATTTATGATAGGAAGAGAAAATAAAGGGTGAAAATTAGTGATGATTTCTAAACGTGGTGATCCTATGATCAAGTTTAATTTCCTATAAGCCAGGGGAACATTGTCAAGTTCTTAGGAATATTAATTTTCATAATTTGAACAAGAACAATGCTCTAATTTAGTAAAGGAAAAAAAAAAAGAGAAAAGGAACAGAATCAGAAAAAGAAACTATAAACAACTGTTTATCTACACTCTGGGGTTGGTTTTTGGTTTGTTTAGTTCACAGCACTTATTCAAGTTGCTCCTTTGTTTGCTCAAGTTGTTGTTTCCTCTCTGCAAGCCACCGTTGGATTTTTTCTTTTAGTTCTGTATTTGGCCGGATCTGGTCCATGGTGAGGGGACTACGATTAAAGGGATCTGTTTGGTCACTGGGACAAAGAGAGAAAGGAGAATGGTTAATGCCCTAAGTTCTAACACCCTAAGCCAAAAACAGAACACCAAGCCATCTCACTTTGATGATGACGCTAGAGATTTGGGTCAAATGCTGCAATGAGGTTTAAAAAGAATGAGATAAGAAAAAGGATGATCCAGGAGTTTCTTTTAAGCTACTTTGCCTCTTAGCAAACTATTTCAATACTGATGTTCAGATGATATTTGATTACACTGGCTTTAAAATATACTATCTTTCTGTCACCAACCTTTAGATTTCTTTTTTTTTTGTAGAGACAGAGTCTCACTTTATGGCCCTCGGTAGAGTGCCGTGGCATCACACAGCTCACAGCAACCTGCAACTCCTGGGCTTAAGCGATTCTCTTGCCTCAGCCTCCCAAGTAGCTGGGACTACAGGCGCCCGCCACAACGCCCGGCTATTTTTTGGTTGCCATTTGGCCGGGGCCGGGTTTGAACCCGCCACCCTCGGTATATGGGGCTGGCGCCCCACTGACTGAGCCACAGGCGCCACCCACCTTTAGATTTCTTTAAGGTAGAGACCCCATACATTTGTTGGTATAAAGAACTATTTGTAGCTTTAGTGACAGACCCTTGAAACAGTGTAAGATGTTAAGGGCTAAAGCCTTGTAGATTAACAGTTGATTTAGTTAGCTCATTGCTATGCAGGGAAATGCAGGTTTCCTAACAGGTAAGAAGGTTTATGACATGTTACAGCTTCTCTCTACATTGTGAGACCACTATAAAATATAAATTCTCTTTTTTTCTTTTCTTTTTTTTAGATACAGAGTCTCACTTTGTCACCCCCGGTAGAGTGCTGTGGCGTCACAGCTCACAGCAACCTCAAGCTCTTGGGCTTAAGTGATTCTCTTGCCTCGGCCTCCTAAGTAGCTGGGACTACAGGCGCCTGCCACAATGCCGGGCTATTTTTTGTTGCATTTGGCCTGGGCCAGATTTGGACCGGCCACCCTCGGTATATTGGGCTGGTTCCCTACTCACTGAGCCACAGGTGCCACCCTAAAATATAAATTTTCATTGAAAAACTTATGAAAAAGAAAAAACTTATGACATAGCACAGCATCATCCATCTGGTGAATGCTTCATACTAAATACCATTAAATAGAAAATTCATTTTTTAATTAATTAATTTTTTACACAGAGTCTTACTTTGTTGCCCTTGGTGGAGTGCTGTTACATCATAGCTCACAGCAACCTCAAACTATTGGGCTTAAGCTATTCTCTTGCCTCTGCCTCCCAAGTAGCTGTGACTCAGGCTGGTCTTGAATTTGTGAGCTCAGGCAATCCACCTGCCTCAGCTGCCCAGAGTGCAAGGATTACATGCATGAGCCACCACACCTGACCCCAAAATTCACTTTTTTTTTTTTAGAGATAGAGTCTCATTTTGTTGCCCATAGTAGAGTGCTGTGGCATCTTAGCTCACAGCAACCTCTAGCTCTTGGGCTTAGGTGATTCTCTTGCCTCAGCCTCCCAAGTAGCTGGGACTATAGGTGCTCGTCACAACGCCTGGCTATTTTTTGTTGCAGTTTGGCCAGGGTCGGGTTTGAACCTGCCATCCTTGGTATATGGGACTGGCACCCTACTCACTGAGCCACAGGCGCTGCCCAAAATTCATTTTTTAAAATTAAACATTTTGTTAAATTTGGGTCAACTTATACAACTTAATTTTATTAATCTATTTATTTATATTGTTGGGGATTCACTGAGGGTACAGAGAACCAGGTTATATCGACTGCATTTGTTAGGTAAAGTCCCTCTTATAATTACATCCTGCCTCCAAGAGGCGTGTCACACATCGTGACCACCCCCCCTTCCTTCTTTCCGCTACCCCATTTCCCCCCAACCATGTACTAGATCATCAATTGTCCTCATATCAGAATTGAGTACACTGGATTCTTGCTTCTCCATTCTTTTTTTTTTTTCTGTAGAGACAGAGTCTCACTGTACCGCCCTTGGGTAGAGTGCCGTGGTGTCACACGGCTCACAGCAACCTCCAACTCCTGGGCTTAGGCGATTCTCCTGCCTCAGCCTCCCGAGTAGCTGGGACTGCAGGCGCCCACCACAATGCCCGGCTATTTTTTTGTTGCAGTTTGGCCGGGGCTGGGTTTGAACCCACCACCCTCGGCTTATGGGGCCGACGCCCTACCCACTGAGCCACAGGTGCCGCCCTGCTTCTCCATTCTATGGTGCTTTAGAAGAATGTGTTTCAAATCCATCCAGGTCAACACAAAAGATGTAAAGTCTCTGCCTTTTTTGGTGGCTGAACAGTATTACATGGTATACAGCTTGTTAATCCATTCTTGGATTCATGGGCATTTAGGTCGTTTCCACAGTTTGGCAATTGTAAATTGAGCTGTGATAAACAGACTAGTGCAAATGTCCTTATGATGAAAGGATTTTTTTTCTTCTGTGTAAATGCCCAGTAATGGGATTGCAGGATCAAAAGGGAGGAATAGTTTGAGTTCTTTGAGGATTCTCCATACTTTCTTCCAATACAACTTAATTTTAAATATGCAGTGTGTCTCAATATCCATTCCTATCTAATGCTGCACTTAAGAAAATTAAGTGTTAGAGCTAGGCGTGGTGGCTCACGTCTGCAGTCCTAGTACTCTGGGAGGCTGAGGCAGGTGGATTGCTTGAGCTCCCAGGTTCAAGACTATCCTGAGCCAGAGCGAGACCTGGTCTCTAAAAATAGCTGGGCGTCTGTAGTCCCAGCTACCAGGGAGGCTGAGTCAAGAGAATCACTTGAGCCCAAGAGTTTGAGGTTGTGTGAGCTATGATGCCATGGCACTCTACTGAAGGTGACAAAGTGAGACTCTGTCTCAAAAAAAAAAAAGAAAAAGAAAGTTAAGTGTTGTTTAGGTAGCTATTAAGCCACCATTTATTACTTCATTTAGATGACAAGGGAGACTGTTCAAAGAGCAGGGAAGCTGGGGAGAATTGATGGTTACCATGGCTGAGTATAATGACATATGGTGAATATAGTGTAAAACCTGAAAAAAAAAAATCCTTAGAACTTTGTCTTTTATTTTTTATTTATTTATTTATTTTTTGTGTGGTTTTTGGCCGGGGCTAGGTTTGAACCCGCCACCTCTGGCATATGGGACCGGCGCCCTACTCCTTGAGCCACAGGCACCGCCCAGAACTTTGTCTTTTATAAATCTTATAACTAAAATAAAATAAAGGGTGGCTCCTGTGGCTCAAAGGAGTAGGGCACCAGCCACACATGCCGGAGGTGGCGGGTTCAATCCCAGCCCCGGCCAAAAACTGCAAAAAAAAAAAAAAAATAAGTAAAATAAAATAAAATTAAAACAATTTCAGGTCAACTTACACTCTATGTTAATTTATTTTATAACATGTATTGACACAAATTATTTTCTTAGGGAAAAGGTAAGGTTAGAGCCCGCATTTCTCAATAGGGTCTTGTTTTGAATATTAAACTCCTAATAATGGAGTTGAGTACAATAGCTCACACCTGTATTCCTAGCACTTTGGGACGCCAAGGCGGGTGGATTGCTTGAGCTCAGGAGTGTAAGACCAGCCTGAGCAAAAGCGAGACCCCGTCTCTACTAAAAATAGAAAGATAGCTGGGTGTAGTGGTGCATGCCTGTGGTCCCAGCTACTCAGAAGGCTGAGGTAAGATGATTGCTCAAGCCCAAGAGTTTGAGGTTGCTGTGAGCTACGATGCCATGGGACTCTACCCAGTGTGACAGAGTGAGATTCTTTCTCCAAAAAAACATTCCTAATAATCAAGTGATATTAAAATGCCTCCCAGCCCATCAACAGATCCACAGTATGAGGCACCTACTGGATGCAAAGTACTGTAGTAGGTGTCTGGGTAAAAAGATGACGGCAAACTAACATACGCCTATGCTCTTGAGGCTGCTCCTTGGGACTGGCCTACCTGAGCAAATGTCTTGCAATAGTGGATCTATCCACAGTGACTCTGGAAGATGGCAGCACCACAGGGTCACACATTAGTGTGCTCATGATGGGATCCAGGAACTCATCACAAGCATCTGCATAGGTCTCCTCTTCCTGTTGCTGGAGGTCTGCAAGAGACTGAACACGTAACCCTGGTAGTTAAAGTCAATTCACAGTGCAGCAATGACTATATGTTAATCTTGGTCATTAATAACCCTTGAAGATGATAATGAAAAGCCTTGGCTTTATTTTCTAAGAACAAGCCAAAATAGATATTCCAGGAGCAAATTTGGCATTGAGCCTCAACTGTGAAATTTCAAGTTGACAGTTATGACTGGAAATGGGTTTAAGTTTTAGCAAGAGAAGAAATACATCCCATGTGAGATCCTTCTGACAACAATTCTGTGGTAAATGCCATAATTCTAAAGGGGGTGAGGGTGGGAAGGTCATTATTTGCATAATTAGAGTCACTCATGCAGCCTGTGTATGAAAAGCAGTTTCAGTTTTTGGTACAAAAGGGCGAATGAATTTATTTATTTTCATTTTTAGAGACAGGGTCTTGCTGTGTTGCTCAGGCTGGAGTACAGTGGTATGATCACCGCTCACTGCAGTCTTGAACTCCTGAGCTTAAGTGATTCTCCTGTCTCAGCCTCCTCACTCTCTGGGATTATAGTTTATGGTCCACTGTGCATATGAGTTTAACAGTGGCTTGAACATTGGATCCCTTCACAACTCTAGTTGTGAGATCCTCAGAGATCCATATGGCTAAGCTCTAGGTAAAGGTGAAGACCATCTCAATGAAAAAGAATCAGCAAAGCGGGGAGGCACCTGTGGCTCAAAGGGATAGGATGGCACATATGCCAGAGGTGGTAGGTTCAAACCCAGCCTTGGCCAAAACACACACACACACACACACACACAAACCCCCCCCCCCCACACACACACCACACTCTCTCTCTAAAATAAATGTTAAAAAAAAAAAGAATCACCAAAGGGAAGACTGATAGCAAATAACAAAGGTTTTCTATTAGACTTCCATGCCATCATTTTCCCTTCTTCGTAACTGCTAATGGAGCTCTATCATACTTCAAGCAAAGGGATTAGCTGAATACAATACAGTATTTTATTTTATTTTTGAGACAGAGCCTCAAGCTGTCCCCCTGTGCCATGGCATCATAGCTCACAGCAACCTCAAACTCCTGGGCTTAAGTGATTCTCTTGCCGAAGCCTCCCAGGTAGCTGGGACCACAGGTGCCCGCCACAATGCCTGGCTATTTTTTGGTTGCAGTTGTCATTGTTGTTTGGCAGGCTCGGGCTGGATTTGAACCTGCCAGTTCTGGTATGTGGCTGGCGCCTTACCTGCTTGAGCCACAATACAGTATTTTAATCCTTTATTTGTTTGTTTTGCCCTTGTGTAGAGTGCTCTTACGTCATAGCTCACAGCAACCTCAAATTATTGGGCTCAAAGCGATCTTTTTGCCTCAGCCTCCTAAGCAGCTGGGACTATAGACACCCACCATGATGTCCCACCAATTTTTTTCTATTTTTAGTAGAGACGGGATCTCACTCTTGCTCAGGGTGGTCTTGAACTCCTGAGCTCAAGTAATCCACCTGCTTTGGCCTCCCAGAGTGCTAGGATTAGAGGTGTAAGCCACCACACCTGGCCAGTATTTTAATCTTTAAAATGTATGCATATTTTTTTATTTTTTTTGTAGAGACAGAGTTTCACTTTATCGCTCTCAGTAGAGTGCCGTGGCGTCACACAGCTCACAGCAACCTCCAACTCCTGGGCCTAGGCGATTCTCCTGCCTCAGCCTCCCGAGTAGCTGGGACTACAGGCGCCTGCCACAACGCCCGGCTATTTTTTTGTTGCAGTTCGGCCGGGCCGAGTTTGAACCCGCCACCCTCGGTATATGGGGCCAGCGCCCTGCTCATTGAGCCACAGGCGCCACCCAAATGTATGCATATTTTAATATAAGCCAATTATAAGTATAGAAAACTCAATAAAAATCAGTGACAGAAAGCTACTGTCTTGAATTTTACTCTAAAAAGTTCTTTTGCATTAATATTCTAGATTTTCAAATCTATCAATAACACTGTACATCATAAATGTTTTCGTAAGAACAGTCTATATAAGGCAGTGCCTGTGGCTTAAGGAGTAGGGCACCAGCCCCATATACGGGAGGTGGCGGGTTCAAACCCGGCCCCGGCCAAAAAACGCAAAAGAAAAAAAAAAAAGTCTCCTTTAGGGTGGCGCCTGTGGCTCAGTGGGTAGGGTGCCGGCCCCATATACAGAGGGTGGCAGGTTCAAACATGGCCCAGGCCAAATTCCAACAAAAAAATAACAGTGCACCGTGGCAGGCGCCTGTAGTCCCAGCTACTCGGGAGGCTGAGGCAAGAGAATTGCCTAAGCCCAGGAGTTGGAAGTTGCTGTGAGCTGTGTGATGCCATGGCACTCTACTGAGGGTGATAAAGAGAGACTCCGTCTCTACAGAAAAAAAAAACAACAAAACAAAACAACCCTCCCCCATCCCCAAACCCAGCCCTATATAAATGTATACAGTATTCTAGTTGAAGCTTCTTAAATTTCTTTTTTTTTTTAATTAATAAATTATGGGCTGGGCACGGTGGATTGCCTGAGATCAGGAGCAAGATCTGCCTGAGCAAGAAAATCACTTGAGACCAAGAGTTTGAGGTTGCTGTGAGTTATGATACCATGGCACTCTACCAAGGGCAGCAAAGTGAGATTTTTGTCTCAAAAAAAAAAAAAAAAAAAAAAAAAATATATATATATATGTATTTATTTTTGAGACAGAGTCTCATTCTATCACATTGGGTAGAAAGAGGGCTGATGCATCACTGCTCACAGCAACCTCAAACTCTTGAGCAATCCTCTTCCCTTTGCCTCCTAAGCAGTGGGACTACACGTATGCACCACTAAGCCCAGCTAATTCTTTTTTTTTTTGCAGTTTTTGGCCGGGGCTCGGTTTGAACCCGCCACCTCCGGCATATGGGACCAGCGCCCTACTCCTTGAGCCACAGGCGCCGCCCTCATGTAATTCTTTTATTTATTTTTTCAGTAGAGATGGGGTCTCACTCTTGCTCAGGCTGGTCTCAAACTCCTAAGCTTAGGCAATCCACCTGCCTTGGCCTCCCAGAGTACTAGGATTATAGGTGTGAGCCACCATGCCCAGCAAGAACATGGTAGTTCTAGTTATTAGATAATGAGGAAGAATCATCTGTTTATGTTTTCTTATGGCAATGCTTTTTCTCCCTGAAATAGAGTAAAAACCAGCGCAGCTGGGTTAACAATGTAATTTTTGTTGAATATGTTAGCAAACAAATTTTCCCCTTCCTTACCTTGATTTTCTCTGCTAAGTTACTGAAAGCCACGATCATATTTCCAGGCTTATTTATTTTCTTCAAGACTCGAACTGTCTGTGCAAAGAGAGTTGGGGAGTAGGAACGTCCATCCTTGGGCACAGTGGCACAAAAATTCTCCTCATCCCTGGAAGATCAGCATCAGAGAAACTGAGCATCAGAGAGACAACACATGAGCTGTAGAACAAGGATTCTCATCACTTACGAGCCAATTCATTCTTTTGACATAGAAAGACTTTTTTTTTTTGAGACACAGGCTTATTTTATCGCCCTCAGTAGAATGCTGTGGCATCACACATAGCTCACAGCAACCTCAAACTGTTGGGCTCAAGCAATCCTCTTGCCTTAGCCTCCCTAGTAGCTGGGATCACAGGCATCTGCCACAATACCCAGCTATTTTTTAGAGACAGGGTCTCTCTCTCTTTAGCTCAGGATGGTCGGATGGTCTTCAACTCCTGAGCTCAGGCGATCCACCCACTTTGGCCCCCCAGAGTGCTAGGATTATAGCCGTGAGCCACCTCACCCAGCCTTAGACTTTTTTTTTTTTTTTTTGCAGCTTTTTAGCTGGGGCTGGGTTTGAACCTGCCACCTCCGGTATATGGGGCCAGTGCCCTACTCCTTGAGCCACAGGTACAGCCCAACTTTTTCTTTTTTTTTGAGACAGAGCCTCAAGCTGTTGCCTTGGGTACAGTGCTGTGATATCACAGCTCACAGCAACCTCCAATTCCTGGGCTTAAGCAATTCTCACGCCTCAGCCTCCTAAGTAGCTGGGACTATAGGCACCCGCCACAATGCCCAGCTATTTTTTGGTTGTAGTTGTCATTGTTGTTTGGCAGGCCCAGGCTGGATTTAAACCCTCCAGCTCTGGTGTATGTGGCTGGTGCCTTAGCTGCTTCAGCTATAGGCGCCAAGCCAGACTTCTAATTTTCTAAGAAGGATGTCTATAAAGCATCCCATAGCCTTAAAAAAACATTATTTTCCAAACAATGTTACAATCAATAAAGTTTATCTTTGCAGAGATTAAGGCAGAATGTTGGCTAGCTCCAAAAGCAACATCTCACAGGTCATACAAAATCTTAGTTAAAACTGCAGAACATTCCTTCATCAACCAAGTAGACATGGCCCACTTCTTTGCTATTAACACATTATTAGCAAAGTCATTCTACTAACAAAACCCCAAATCAGAACAGCATCCCCTCTGGCTTGCCCGATTCCAGTCTCAGGTACCCAAGATTTAAGTAGATAGTGCAGATATCTGATACAAGCTGCTGAGGTTTGAAGTCAAATTCGCTGAAGTCCTTGACTTTTAAGGCACCCATCTTGGGGCCAACCAAGTGCTGGAGGAAGTAGTTGAGCATGGAGATGATGCGCTCAGCCAGGAAGGGATGGACAAAGAGTGATTTGATCTCTGGAAAAGAAGCCAAAGTCTGTAAAAATGCAATCCATTAGCAATCTTTTACTTACTATGTCTAGTTTACTCGCACACATCTGGGACAATTATTTTTCTTTTTATTACACAAGTAATACATAAAATATAAACAAGAACCCAAAACAAATAGTAAAAAGACAAAAACAAAAACTACCAGCTAGAGATAAACACTGTTAACCAATATTCAACATTTTGTTATTTATATTTCTGGCTTTTCTGTCCACATTTACACAATTAAAATAAAATTTTTGGCAGCATGGTATTGCTCTGTTGCCCAGGCTAGAGTGCAGTGATCCAGTCAGCTCATTCATCACTGTAACCTCAAGCTCCTGGGTGCAGGTGATCCTCTATCTCCTTTTCCCAAGTAGCTAGGATCACAGGCAGGTGCTATGATGCCTGGCTTATTTTTAAAATTTTTTGCAGAGATGGGGGTCTTGCAATGTTGCCCAGGATAGCTAGTCAAACTCAAATGCATTTTTATTTTATTTATTTATTTATTTAGAGACAGAGTCTCACTTTATTGCCCTCGGTAGAGCACCCTAGCGTCACAGCTCACAGCAACCTCCAGCTCTTGGGCTTAGGTGATTCTCTTGCCTCAGCCTCCAGTTGGGACTAAAGTGCCCGCCACAATACCCGGCTATTTTTTTGTTGCAGTTTGGCTGGGGTGGGGTTTGAACCCGCCACCCTTGGTATTTGGGGCCGATGCCCTACTCACTGAGCCACAGGTGCCGCCCTCTTTATTTATTTTTGAGATAGAGTCTTACTATGTCACCCTCGGTACAGTGCCATGGCATCACAGCTCACAGCAACCAAGCGATTCTCTTGCCTCAGCCTCCATTTTTTGTTGCATTTGTTTAGTTGGCCCGGCTGGGTTTGAACCTGCCACCCTCAGTGTATGTGGCTGCTGCCATAACCACTGTGCTATGGGTGCTGTGCCATCAAGTGCATTTTCAAAACAAAAATGATTATCATATTGTACATACTCTGTAACTGTTTTCAATAATTATATAATAAATAATCTTACCACTTGGTAAGTCTAAGTTCCTACGTTGTCCAACATGGTAGGCAATGGCCACATGTAGCTATTTAAATTACTTAACATTAGGCTCAGCAAGCAGCTAGGGCATCAGCCACATACAACAGAGCTGGCGGGTTTGAATCTAGCCTGGGCCTGCCAAACAACAATGATAACTACAACCAAAAAATAAAAATAGCCGGGCGTTGTGGTGGGTGCCTGTAGTCCCAGCTACTTGGGAGGCTGAGGCAAGAGAATCGCTTAAGCCAAAGTTGGAGGTTGCTGTGAGCTGTGATGCCACGGCACTACTGAGGGCGACAAATAAAATAAATACTGAGGCAGGAGAATCGCCTAAGCCCAGGAGTTGGAGGTTGCCGTGAGCTGTGTGACGCCACGGCACTCTACTGAGGGCAATAAAGTGAAACTCTGTCTCTACAAAAATAAATAAATAAATAAATAAGCCTTTCTCAAATAAATAAATAAGTAAATAAATTACTTAACATTAAAGAAAATAAAAATTCAGTTCTTCAGTCATACTAACCATATGTCAAGTGTTTAATAGCTACTTAAGGCTGTAAGTACAGTACTGGACAGCTAAGACTGACAGAACATTTTTCTTTCTTTTTTTTTTGTAGAGACAGAGTCTCACTTTATGGCCCTCGGTAGAGTGCTGTGGCCTCACACAGCTCACAGCAACCTCCAACTCCTGGGCTTAAGTGATTCTCCTGCCTCAGCCTCTTGAGCAGCTGGGACTAAAGGCGCCTGCCACAACGCCTGGCTATTTTTTGGTTGCAGTTTGGCTGGGGCCGGGTTTGAACCCGCCACCCTCGGGGCCGGCGCCTTACTGACTGAGCCACAGGTGCCGCCCAAGACTGACAGAACATTTTCACCACTACAGAATGTTCCATGGAGTAGTGATGATTTACACCATTTTTCAATTGTAATTACATCATTATTAATTTTATTTATCCGTCTTTACTGATGACCATTTTTTTTTTTTTTTGTAGAGACAGAGTTTCACTTCATTGCCCTCGGTAGAGTGCCGTGGCATCACACAGCTCACAGCAACCTCCTACTCCTGGGCTTGGGCAATTCTCTTGCCTCAGCCTCCCGAGTAGCTGGGACTACAGGCGCCTGCCACAACGCCCGGCTATATTTTTGTTGCAGTTTGGCCGGGGCCAGGTTTGAACTCGCCACCCTCAGTATATGGGGCCAGCGCCCTACTCACTGAGCCACAGGCGCCGCCCTACTGATGACCTTTTTGATTGTTTTCAATTATTTCCTACTTACAAATATTTCACTTATTGATGAACTTCATTGTGTAGACATATTGTAGACACATCACAATTTTTTTTTTGAGACAAAGTCTTACTCTGTTGCCTAGGCTAGAATGCCATGATGCCAGCCTAGCTCACAGCAACCTCAGACTCCTGGGTTTACACTTACCCTCTGTCCCTCCTGAGTAGCTGGGACTACAGGCACCCAACACAATGCCTGGCTAATTTTTCTATTTTTAGTAGAGATGGGGTCTGACTCTTGCTCAGACTAGTCTTGAACTCCTGAGCTCAAGTGATTCTTCCATCTCAGCCCCCCAGAGTGTTAGGATTACAGGCGTGAGCCACCATGCTTAGCTATCACCATGCTTTTTGAAGCTTCTCAAGTTATTTGTTTCTCTCTTTAGTTATGGAGGGTCCTATCACCAGGGTCTGAATTCTTAGTTTCAGCGGGGCTGATCCTTTAAGTGAAACAGATCTTGGCCGTTACATTTTTTTCAGAAAGCATGCTTTGTGTGTTTACCTGATGTTAGAAAGGCAAGGGTACCAATTGTTTCATTGGACATGATGTTATGGAAACGTGCCAGCTGTCCAAACATCTGTAGGCCAGCCTCCTTCTCTCTGCGAGCTTCTGGAGTCAGACTATCCCATTCACCTCGGTCCTTCTCAATCTGCTGAATCTTTATCTTGCTCAAATACTATAGAAACCAGAGGTGGGACATATCAGATAAGAAAGTAGAACTGAAGGGTCATGACATTTAAGAATTCCTATTCAGGCGGGCGGCGCCTGTGGCTCAGTCGGTAAGGCGCCGGCCCCATATACCGAGGGTGATGGGTTCAAACCTGGCCCTGGCCAAACTGCAACCAAAAAATAGCTGGGCGTTGTGGCGGGCGCCTGTAGTCCCAGCTACTCGGGAGGCTGAGGCAAGAGAATCGCTTAAGCCCTGGAGTTGGAGGTTGCTGTGAGCTGTGTGAGGCCACGGCACTCTACCGAGGGCCATAAAGTGAGACTCTGTCTCTACAAAAAAATCAAAAATCATTGTCTTTGCGGCCGTGTGCAGTGGCTCATGCCTATAATCCTAGCACTCTGGGAGGTCAAGGCAGGTGGACTGCCTGAGCTCATGAGTTCGAGACCAGCCTGAGCAAAAGCAAGACCCCATCTCTACTAAAAATAGAAAAACTGAGGCAAGAGGATTGCTTGAGCCTGAATTTGAGGTTGCTGTGAGCTATAACACCACGGCACTCTACTCAGAGTGACAGCTTGAACTCTGCCTCAAAAGAAAAAAGAAAAATCATTGTGAGCTGAACCACTTTACTGACATGTTGGGATGGAAAACGGTTGAAAGTCACTAACCAAAAGCAAGATCCTGACTTCTTTCTATAGTGCTGGCCCGACTAGCTACTCTTGCCAATGCACTTAAGTTTGGCTTCATCACACTATGTTTCCAACTCTCTGCCAACCATCCTAGCCCGTGAGGCCTCAGTGACCCCTGACCTTGTTCTTTAATGGAATAACTCAGGAAACCCTGTAATGGCAACCTTGGAGGTATGCTACAAATCATAAATCTGGTTTTCAAGACCAGTACTAGGGATTGCTCTATTATGATTAAAAGGTAAAAAGGTACTAATGACTATTTGATGGTATAGGGCAATTTTTAAAATTTTACATTTTCTAATTTTTTACCTGTATGGCTTCATCCAAAAGGAAGATGGCATCATTCATTAGCAGGTTAAGAAAGCGGAGGAAAAGTGGGGGATTCATGGCTTCTAAATTCTTAGAGGCAAAGTCAGCCAAATCCTGTAAGTCCCAGCCCAAAAGAAAATCATTTTAGTACTTAATCACAATTTATGGGGCTTATATGAAGCAAATGGTTTCATAAAAACTCTTACCTTAATGCTCTCCCGATAGGTATCTGTCCCCCACATGTATCTTAGGATAGGATACATGGGACGGCGGTAATTAAACTTCTGTTCAAACTGATGGGGGTCTCCTGGATTGAGGCAAGAACAAAGTATCAGCAGAGGTTATGCTACTAGGGAAAGAGTAAGAGCTTATGCCCATGTGTAGTCATTTATTTTTTATTCTGAGCGTGTCAAAGCTACTTGCAAAATCTGCACTGGGAGTTGGTAAAGGCCTAAAGTTGTGACCAAGTGTTTGCTCATTTATTTTCTTACTGACAGAAGGACAGGGAGGCAGATATAAAGAATACCTTACTTGGGCGGCACCTGTGGCTCAGTTGGTAAGGCGCCGGCCCCATATACTGAGGGTGGCGAGTTCAAACCCGGCCCCGGCTGAACTGCAACTAAAAAAAAAAATAGCTGGGCATTGTGGCAGGCGCCTGTAGTCCCAGCTACTCGGGAGGCTGAGGCAAGAGAATCGCTTAAGGCTGGGAGTTGGAGGTTGCTGTGAGCTGTGTGATGACATGGCACTTTACTGAGGGCCATAAAGTGAGACTCTGTCTCTACAAAAAAAAAAAAAAAAAAAGAATACCTTACTCAGGCCGGCCATGGTGGCTCACACCTATAATCCTAGCACTCTTGGAGGCCAAGGGGAATGGATCACTTGAGCTCAGGAATTTGAGACCAGCCTGAGCCAAGAACTAGACCCCATCTCTACTAAAAATAGAAAAACTAGCCAGGCATAGTAACGGACACCTGTAGTCTCTGCTACTAAGGAGGCTGAGGCAAGAGGACTGCTTAAGCTCAAGAGTTTGAGGTTGATGTGAGCTATAAAGATGCCATGGTACTCAATCCAGGGCCACAGAGTGAGACTATTTCAATTTAAAAAAAAAAAAAAAGAAAGAAAGAATATCTTACTTAGCAAGGGACAAGAACCAAGCTGTAAAATAAAGTACAAAGGGGCAGCACCTGTGGCTCAGTGAGTAGGGCACTGGCCCCATATACCGAGCGTGGCAGATTCAAACCTGGCCCCGGCCAAACTGCAACAACAACAAAAATAGCCAGGCGTTGTGGTGGGTGCCTGTGGTCCCAGCTACTCGGGAGGCTGAGGCAAGAGATTCGCCTAAGCCGGGGAGTTGGAGGTTGCTGTGAGCTGAGACGCCACGGCATTCTACCGAGGGCGATAAAGTGAGACTCTGTCTCTAAAATAAATAAATAAATAAAATAGAATAAAGTACAAGGGAAATAAATACTTCCATATCCAAAATTGGAGTACTTACTAGACTCTGAACGAGGCCTGTGGGCTGGCCATTGTGGCAGTGAAAACCACATCCAGAATGACACTAAATAATCCCCACATTCTTCACAGATAACATCCCAACTGTGAAGCCAAATGGTTTTTAATTACTCTGAAAAATCAGGTCCGGAACTAAAAATCTGAGGCTTATACTGCTTTTGAAATACCAGAGGTATTACTAAAACTCTGTAAGATGGTTCATATGATAAAGAAGAGTGTAGGATTTGAAGTCAGAAGACCTCGGTTTTCATTCTGGCTTTGCGTAATCTAAGTCTCTTAACCCTTTTCAACTTCGGATCCCTCAGAAATAGAACAGAAATTGAACTACATTACAACCTTTGTATGGTTATATGAGATAATTGCAACAATTTATTGTGCCACTCCTTACATATTATAAGGATTTATAATCATTTCACTTAATCATCACTTCGACCCATTTACAGATGAGGAAACTGAGGCTCACAGGTGAGCAAGTGACAAAGCCAGAATCCAAATATGGAGAAGCAGCCAATAAAATGTTAAATATCTCCTTAAAATAATGTATTTTTCATTGGATGGTAGAAGACACCCTTTATTTATTTATTTATTTTATTTTTTTGGTTGCAGTTTTGGCCGGGGCCGGGTCTGAACCCGCCACCCTTGGCATATGGGGCCGGCACCCTACCGACTGAGCCACAGGCGCCACCCAGAAGACACCCTTTAAAAAAGGTCTTAAATTGGGCGGCGCCTGTGGCTCAAGGAGTAGGGCACCAGTCCCATATGCCAGAGGTGGCGGGTTCAAACCTAGCCCCGGCCAAAAACCAAAAAAAAAAAAAAAAAAAAAGTGGCGCACGCCTGTAGTCCCAGCTACTTGGGAGGCTGAGGCAAGAGAATCGCTTAAGCCCAGGAGTTGGAGGTTGCTGTGAGCTGTGTGAGGCCACGGCACTCTACCGAGGGCCATAAAGTGAGACTCTGTCTCTACAAAAAAAAAAAAAAAAAAAAAGGTCTTAAATTACTGCTTAACATATCTTATTTACTGGTTGATATAAGGTACTATTTAATTACACACAGGGGCTCAGGGTTAGAGGGAAAGGAAATATTGCCTGCTGGTATTCTCAATCTAACAATTAGAGAGTTAGTCTGGTTAAAAGAAAGGAATCTCTCAACAGTATACTCATCATCCACTATTACATAATTTTGAGGCAAAGAAAAATAAAAACCAAGTTGTAATCAGAAAGCCTAATTTGTTTGAGTATGACTTGCCCAAGCAATACAATAAGGTTGGTAACGGTATCTAGGTTTTTTTTTTTTGGCCGGGGCTGGGTTTGAACCCGCCACCTCCGGCATATGGGACCGGTGCCCTACTCACTGAGCCACAGGCGCCGCCCAGTATCTAGGTTTTTTAAAGGTGGGACAGATGTGGTTCTATCACTTACTAGTCTGTATTTCATGGACAAATAATTTAATTTTTTTGAGCACCCATGTATTCATATGTAAACAGGGATAATAATGTAAAACTTTTCAGATGATAACACATTAATGGGAATATATATATATATATATTTTTTTTTTTTTTTTGAGACAAGAGTCCCAAGCTGTTGCCCTGGGTAGAGTACCATGGTGTCACAGCTCATAGCAACTTCAAACTCTTGGGCTTAAGTGATTCTCTTGCCTCAGCCTCCCAAGTAGCTGGGACTACAGTGGGACTACAGGCACCCGCCACAATGCCCAGCTATTTTTTTTATTGCCATTGTTCTTTTAGCTGGCATAGGCAGGTTCAAACCCTCCAGCCTCAATGTATGTGGCCAGTGCCATACCCACTGAGCAACAGGAGCCACTAGTGGGATAATAATAAACGAAGCACTTAGCATCAAGCCTGGCATGTTTTCTTTTCTTTCTTTTTTTTTTTTTTTTTGTAGAGACAGAGTCTCACTTTATGGCCCTTGGTAGAGCGCCGTGGCCTCACACAGCTCACAGCAACCTCCAACTCCTGGGCTTAAGCGATTCTCTTGCCTCAGCCTCCCGAGTAGCTGGGACTACAGGCACCTGCCACAACGCCCGGCTATTTTTTGGTTGCAGTTTGGCCGGGGCCGGGTTTGAACCCGCCACCCTCCGTA
The DNA here is from genome assembly GCF_027406575.1 of Nycticebus coucang. Taxonomy (NCBI): domain Eukaryota; kingdom Metazoa; phylum Chordata; class Mammalia; order Primates; family Lorisidae; genus Nycticebus; species Nycticebus coucang. The sequence continues at coordinate 122,918,569 of NC_069785.1, read as the reverse complement.
TATGGGGCCAGCACCTTACCGACTGAGCCACAGGCACCGCCCTTCTTTTTTTTTTTTTAATTAAATCATAGCTGTGTACATTAATGCAATCATGGGGTACAATGTGCTGGTTTTATATACAATTTGAAATATTTTCATCAAACTAGTTAACATAGCCTTCATGGCATTTTCTTAGCTATTGTGTTAAGACATTTATAGTCTACATTTAGTAAATTTCACATGTACCCTTGTAAGATACACTGTAAGTGTGATCCCACCAATTACCCCCCCTCCACTCATCCTCCTCCCTCCCCCTTTTTTTTTTTTTTTGAGACAGAGTCTCACTATGTTGCCCTGGGCAGAGTGCCACGGCGTCATAGCTACAGCGACCTCAAACTCTTGGGCTTAAGTGATTCTCTTGCCTCAGCCTCCCAAATAGCTGGGACTACAGGTGACTGCCACAACGCCCGGCTATTTTTTTTTTTGTAGTCGTCATTGTTGTTTGGCAGGCCCAGGCTGGATTTGAACCTGCCAGCCCTGGTCTTTGTGGCCGGCACCCTAGTCACTGAGCTACAGGTGCTGAGCCAAGCCTGGCAGGTTTTCAATCAATGTCTGAGGTTCAAATACTGATCAAGCTGTGGCACTCTACTGGTATGAGCTTCTCAGTTTTGGACCTGGTGTCATGACTGCTCTACCTGTAAACTCGATGTCCACAAAAACTTTGATTAGAGCTTCTGCCAGATGGGATGCATGTGGGAAGTTGCAGAACACACGCTTCCGGTGGAACACACTGGACACCAAGGGGCTCGGGGTCTGGTCCAGGTGGGGCATCACTGCTTCCAACACCTCAGCTAGTTTGGCCCTTAGGTGGGGATTCTTCATTCTGCAAAACAGGCAGAAAGCAAGAGGAAGATGTAAACTTAAACTTACACCCCAATTTTTTTTTTTTGAGACACAGTCTTACTTTGTTGCCCTTGGTAGAGTGCTGTAGCATCACAGCTCACAGCAACCTCAAACTCTTGGGCTTAAACGATTCTCTTGCCTCAGCCTCCCAAGTAGCTGGGACTACAGGCACCCACCACAATGCCCGGCTATTTTTGTTGTAGTTGTCGCTGTTTGGCAGGCCCCAGCCAGGTTCGAACCCACCAGCCCCAGTGTATGTGGCCAGCGCCCTAACCGCTGAGCTATAGCCACTGATCCCCAAATTTCTGACTGTACTTACCACATGAAGAGCCCAAACCATCGTATACCATCATTATAGTAAACAATAGCATACATTTCTTCAATTTAAAGTTTATCCATTTTTTGTTGGGGGTGATGCATGGTACATCATTTAACTCTTAAGATGACCGCTAACCAAGTATGAGGGTGAGTTTCTCCTTAATGCTTCGCCATTCTGCTTACTTCTCTGTAATAATGCATTATTTATAGCATACTATCCTCTGACAGGTTCATCTGGGATAATTTTGCCTTTCCAAGCTTTCTGCAGGCAGAAACTAGGATTCAGTTATCCTATGTTACCTACAATGCATAGTGCGTGTCTAGTAAACACTTGTTGATTTATGACTTCTCATTAGGTCTGCTCGGCTCAGTGAAGGATTGGCTTCTATTTCTCATTGATATGGCTCAGGGAACTGTGGGTCATTCTCTTCACTGCACAGCAAATCTTCATGTTTGTACACAGAGTTTCTTTTCCTTTAGCCTCTGCATCCATGAAAATCAGGGAAGCAATTCTGTAAGTCATAGTATCTTCCTTTGGAAAAGAGGACTAGAAGCTATGAGTGAGAAGAATTGAGATGCAAAGTAACACTGGCTTAGGTCTACTGCTCATCCAACTTAGGGCACTAAGGTAAGCTTTGTTATAATTATTAGAAGATCATTAGCACCTGGATGCTACTGGTGAAGTTTCTGGTATTATGGCAACTATTTTCACCAGGGACTAGCAGTGGAATTCCCATCAGGTACCTTATATGTAGGTTCAAAATCTCTGTGGGCTAAGGCCCTTGCTTATTATGCCTCTCAATAGTGGAATTTTTTGGTTACCCATAAGGATTATCAGGTGACTTATTAACGTTAACATAACTTCTGAAGGTAACCCCTGATGATCAGGCTTGTTTATTACTTGGTTGAGAAATTTTCTGAATGTTTTGCAGCTCTAAAAAGTGACAGAGCCAAGTTTTCAGTATTTCACCTTTCCACACTTCCAGTGAAAATGGTAATAAAGTGAAGGACATGCTCCAGGGAATCTGCTGATGTCTCCAAGATGTCATCAGCAAAGCGGCGGAGAAAAATGAGGAAATCACCCAGGTTATCTGCAAAAAATTCTGAAAAAGAAAATATTCACTGGAATCAGCTAACCATCTGTCTATTGTACTCGATAACATTTGAATTTCTCCCTTTCACCCTATCTAAGTTAAAAAATCTTGACTATCTGGTTGGTATTACTAGAGATGGTGGTAAGTTAGTAATTCATTCCCTTGCACAGTCCCCTCCTATGCTCTTTCAGGGTAGAAGATATACCTTGAGAGGTGCAGAAGTGATGTCATTTCCAAGATTAGGTTATAAAAGCTTCCAGCTTCCATTTTGGTCACTTGCTCTGGGGGAAGCCAGCTGCCTTATCATGAATAGTACTAAGGAGACACACACATGTGGCCTGGAAAAGTGGTTGGTAGCCAAAAGCGCAAACAACTGAGGCCTATCAACAACCACATGACTGGACTTGTAAGTGGATACTCTAGCCCTAGTCATGTCCTTAGATTCCTATGGCCCTGGCTGACAGCTTGACTGCCACCTTCTGTGGGACTCAGACAGAACCACATGGTTGAGTATGCCTGGATTCCTGACCCAGAAACTGCATGAGATAGTATTTGTAGTTTTAAGCTGCTATGTGTGGGGGTAATTTTGTTACACAGCAATATATGACCAACACAATGATTAAGACCACATGACTTAATCTAACAATACCTGCCAGTCCCTCACTGAGACACATACACACACAACCTCCCTTCTGGATTAACCAGCAGGAGATTTTTTTTTTCTTTTCTAAAGAAAAAAGTTTATCCATTTTTGTTGGGGGTGAAGCAGTGTACATCATTTAACTCTTGAGATGACCGCTAACTACTACAGGGAGAATTATATAAATTTATGTTGAACAAACAATATTGATGATAGAAACTAACATCTCTGGAAACCCCGACCATACTTAGTCCTTTGAAGATGATTTTCTGACATGCATAACAATGGGGACACAGGGCTGAGCAACAAACTTTTAGTCCCCCCCAAACTTTGACCAGTAGATATCATCTACAAGTTTGAACTGTTTCTCCAAAAACAATTGAATGACAACTAAAGAAAGGTATTTTGAGACTTAAACTTCCAAAGTGTGATCCAGTTAAACTGAGGTGGCTATAAATAGGAAGCTTCCAAAGGAGAGCCTGCTTACCTGGCACATAAGCCAAAGAACTGTAGCCATCTGGCAAAGGAAAAGTTAGCTCTATTGGCTGTGAGCCCTCATTGCCTATGGCCAACTGAACCAGTAGTACAGCCATTGACACCTGCAAATTGAGGCAGTTTTGAAGCATCTGTGGCTCAGTCATGGCAGTCTTGGTAGAAAGATAGATGGTCATCAGTCGTTCAAACTGCTCACGAAGATTGTCAGCAGCAGGGCTAGAACTCTGCTGAGCATCCCTCCAGGCGACCTGCAGCCGATGCAGATTTTGGTTGATCTTTACCATCTGATCATGCAACCTGGCCCAAGAAAGCAGAAGAGACTGGGTCAGGAAGGCCCATACAGGCACAGAAAAATGAATCCTCGTTAATTTATTCTAGTATTTTAAGGAGATTAGGAGCTGCAGTTGCAGTGGCGGAGAAGGCACTCAGAATAAGTTTGTGACCAGACAGAGGCAGGGTTTATAGTGCTGGGAAAATGTTACCAGGTATTCAACATAATCGAAGCTAACTGCAAATAGTTAGCAGCCTTCAGCTGAAATGTACTATTCAAAGAACAGCAGGTTGGGTGATCAGGGTGTAGAGTGGGCTGTTATTTTGTTTTGTTTTTTTTTTTTTTTTGTAGAGACAGAGTCTCACTTTACTGCCCTCAGTAGAGTGCCGTGGCGTCACAGGGCTCACAGCAATCTCCAACTCTTGGGCTTATGTGATTCTCTTGCCTCAGCCTCCCGAGCAGCTGGGACTACAGGCGCCCGCCACAACACTCGGCTATATTTTGTTTTTTTTATTTTTTATTTTATTATTTTTTTTTATTAAATCATAGCTGTGTACATTGATATGATCATGGGGCATCATTCACTAGCTTTACAGACCATTTACCAAGTTTCACATATACCCTTGTAAGATGCACCCCTGTTATTTTGTAAAATAAATAATTATTAGGCAAAGTACAAGAAGCCTAGCAGGTTAGTTTTACACCATGCAAGTGTAATGCTCATACTTTGATGGGGATATATGGATGGTCCTTCTACAGTTAGTAGAAACTAAGCTGACGAAAAGGGACCCTATAGATAAGTAAAGAGCCACCTGAGATACAACCTAAGAGCTCTGTTGTTCACTATAACATTAAATTTTTTTTTTCCACAAAAGGCCAGCCAAATATTGAAAGGAAGACCCATAATTTAAAGTTATAGATAGCTGTTTCTATGTGTATAGTTCTAAAATCATCCCCTTTGGCCCTGTAGAAAATGTCTAGGGCAACTCAGTCAAAATTCTGATGACATTGATTTTTGTGTTTGAAAGTAGACAGCTGAGCAGGCTAAGCATATGATGAACTTTTATCTACTGTCTCATTTAAAATGTCCATGATGATAGCTGGGTGACGTGGCTCACACCTGTAATCCTAGCACTATGGGAGACCTAGTCAGGTTAGGGGGATTGCTTGAGTTTAGGAGTTCTACTAGACCAGCCTGTGCAAGACCTCGTCTCTACCAAAAATAGAAAAACTAGATGGGCTTTGTGGTGGGTGCCTGAAGTCCCAGCTACTTGGGAGGCTGAGGCAAGGGGATGGGTTAAGTCCGACAGTTTGAGGTTACTGTGAGCTATGATGCCTTGGCAACAGACTGAGACTCTGTCTCAAAAAAATAAATGTGGACAGAAAAACTTTTATTTTGAGGCTGTAACTATGACTGAGTTGCTATTTTCTCACCTTATTTATACTTAGTCATAATCAGCTACATTAGAGGAAAAAAATTTATAGAATGCTATGCTATGTGGCTAGTCAGAATCAGAACCACTTTTGAAAGTCATGCATTCTAGTTCACAAATCTTCAAATTTCTAGAATCCTTTTTTTTTTTTCTTTTTTTGTGATGGAGTCTTACTCTGTTGCCACAGGCTAGAGTGCTGTGGTATCAGCCTACCTCACAGCAATCTCAAACTCAAGTGATCCTCCTGCCTTAGCTTTCCAAGTAGCTGGAACTATAGGAGTCTGCCATAACGCCCAACTAATTTTTCTATTTTGAGTACAGACAGGGTCTCACTCTTGCTCAGGCTGGTCTTGAACTCCTGAGCTCAAGGGATCCTTTTCCCTCAGCTTCCTGAAGTGTTAGCCACTTCAGGTGTGAGCCACCCCCCTATCCTTTAGAATCTTCTTTGTCTTATATATGCAGATCTTTAGTGGTCCTATTGATCTTACTGGAATCCCTTATAAACACTTTCTTTATTTTTGCCAATTCTGTCTCTATTCTATAGAATATAGCTTAGTCTTTTCTCATCAGGAGAAGTAGAAAGAGAAGAAAATGAAACATAAATGAAAACAATTCCACTTTCCAGATGAGAGTAGGAACACAGTGATTTAAAATTTGCAAATGTAGAGAAAAATACTAGTGTATCTTTAATTTTAAAAAGTTAACATATCAGAGTGGTGTCTGTAGCTCAAGCGGCTAAGGCACCAGCCACATACACCATAGCTGGTGGGTTCAAATTTTGCCCAGGCCTGCCAAACAATGACAACTACAACCAACAAATAGCTGGGCGTTGTGGTGGGCGCCTGTAGTCCCAGCTACTTGGGAGGCTGAGGCAAGAGAATTGCTTAAGCCCAGGAGTTGGAGGTTGCTGTGAGCTGTGATGCCACAGCACTCTACCCAGGGCTATAGCTTGAGGCTCTGTCTCACAAAAAAAAAAAAAGAAAGAAAAAGAAAAAGTTAACATATCAAAAGTTAAAAACAAGTTTAAGTAATCTGGACAAAGCTGATTCATGTAAACATACATACATTCCTGATACCCTTTTGGTCCTAGTTTTTTTTTTTTTTTTTTTGAGACAGTCTCACTTTGTTGCCCCCAGTAGAGTGCTATAGTGCCATGGCATCATAGATCTCCTGGGCTCAAGCGATTCTCTTGGCTCAGCCTCTCAAGTTGCTGGGACTACCGGCGCCCATCACAATGTCTGGCTATTTTTAGAGGCAGGGTCTCACTCTAGCTCAGGCAGTCCTGAACTTGTGAGCTCAGTTGATCCACCTACGTTGGCCTCCCAGGACGCTGGGATTACAAGCACGAGCTACCTTGCCCAGCCCCTGATCCTAGATTCTAATGTGAACATTTAGAATAAATTGAGATTATATTGGCCAGGCATGATGGCTCACATCTGTAATCCTAGCACTGTGGGAAGCTGAGGCAGGTGGATCACTTGAGCTCAGGAGTTCAGCCTGAGCAAGAGTGAGACCCCATCTCTACTAAAAATAGAAAAACTAGCTGGGTGTTGTGGTGGGCACCTGTAGTCTTAGCTACGTGGGAGGCTGAGGCAAGAGGATCACTTGAGACCAGGAGTTTGAGGCTGCTGTGAGCTAGGCTAATGCCATAGCACTCTAGCTGGGCAACAGAGACTCTGTCTCAAAAAATAAAAAAAATAAAAAAGTGAAATTACAACCCCTAAGACTCACTTTCAACCTCTGGTTATCAACACAACCAAATAATTCTCTCCTAATGACATCAGAGGAGTTACCTGTGAAATCCCAAGTACAAAGTGTACTCCGTAAGAGCAAGGTTCTCTGTTACAAGGTTGTAGTTTTGGGGAAACTTCGGCTCCTGCACAGGTGGGATCAAACATGTTTCTCTGTCCAAACCTCAAAGAAGTTAAGAGGAACAATAAATGGCTCGCCATAGACATCTACCTTGGTTCCCAGGCTCCCCTTACTCTCCTTTAACTTCCACATTGCTACCAGTGATATCTTCTTAAAAAGAAGTCTTGTCCCATTACTCCATTGTCTAACATCTTTTGGCTTCTGTCTAAAGAAATACAGTTAATAACTCTTTCACTGGACCGTGAAATCACCCAAAATTGAAAGGAATAATCATGTAATTTTTTCATGTAATAAGCAATGAATCATTCATATTTGTTTCGTGCCTTTTCTGTATTTACTTGCTTTTCAGCAGGTATCATATTTACAATTAGAAGTTATAAAACTAGAAGAAAATATACTAAAGTTAAGAGTAATCTGCTTTGAACAGCAGAATTATGAATCACTTTTCACTTCTCTGTATTTTTAAGTTTTCTCCCATCCAGTCCCAACTGCTTCCTCCCCGGACCCATCTCCTCCACTTCCCACCACCCACCTACACCTTTCTCTAGCCACATTGAGCTTCTCACTATCCTCACTCAAGACTTTCCATAGCTTTGTACTTTTATACTTATTCTTCCCTCTGTATAAAGGAACACTCTTGCTCATTTGACTGTAAAACCCAACTTTTTTTTGGTAGAGACAGAGTTTCGTTTTATTGCCCTCATTACAGTCCCGTGGTGTCACACTGCTCACAGCAACCTCCAACTCCTGGGCTTAGGCAATTCTCTTGCCTCAGCCTCCCAAGTAGCTGGGACTACAGGTGTCCACCACAACGCATGGCTATTTTTTTGTTGCAATTTGGCCGGGGCTGGGTTTGAGCCAGCTACTTTTGGTATATGGGGCCAGCGCCCCACCCACTGAGCCACAGGTGCCGCCCCCAATTTGTCTTTTAAGACTCATTTATGAAGATCTCCAACTTCTGCAGAATTATTTATTCCCCACTCTGTGCTCCCACAGCTTAGCCCTATACTGTATCATAATGATCTGTTAATACATCTGCCTTCCTCTGAACCCTCTGAGTTTAAAAAGGATGGAGATTACGTTTTATTTATTTTTTCTTTTTTTAGACAGAGTCTCAAGCTATTGCCATTGGTAGAGTGCCGTGGGGTCAAAGCTCACAGCAACCTCAAACTCTTGGCCTTAAGCAATTCTCTTGCCTCAGCCTCCCAAGTGGCTGGGACTATAGGAGCCCGCCACAACACCCAGTTATTTCTTTGTTGCAGTTGTCATGCTGTTCAGCTGGCCCGGGCCGGGTTTGAACCCGCCAGCTTCAGTGTATGTGGCTAGCACTGTAACCACTGTGCTACAAGCGCCAAGCCTGTTTTATTCATTTCTATACAGAATGAGTGTATGTATGAATAGCCAAGGCTGCCAAATCCAGGGAGAAGGTCTCACTAAAGCACATTTAAAGGCTTTTCAAGTCTATCTTTTAAAAATCTAAGTAGTTCTCCTTTTTGCCTCATCTTTTTTTTGAGAAAGAGGTGCTCTGTGAAAAAGGATAAGGGAGTGAATGCCTCAGACATTACACTTATATACAAACACTGTTTTGAGAAGCCTACCTTTCATGTGTACATTTTTAATTTTTCGTTCTTCATCATTCAACTCCTTTAGGGCACAGTAAGTGGGATTAAAGGTGAGGAGCCGAGAGGATCTAGGTTTGCAAAATGGCTGGCATAGCTTCAGGAGAGCAGCACCCAGATTCAGAAAGAAGGCATCCGAGGCATACATTTGGAAGAAGATTTCTGGCATCTGATTCGCCCAAATCTTGGTGCGGCCTGCATTTGCATGCAAACAGTTTCCAAGCCAGGACAAGATACAGTGTTTGGTTTCTGGAGAGAGCTGGAGTAAGTTCTTCAGCATCTGGTAGATCTTTTCATGGAACTGAGCCATGAACTGTTTAACCAGAAAACACAACCACAGAACATTCCAGTTTCACAATCCTAATATTTTTTACTCCCAAACCTTAGTAAACTGGCAGTTTCTGAAAATATAATCCTCATCTTTCCCTTTACTCTCCCTGTGCCTTATCCCATGGTTCTGATTTAAAAAAAAAAAAAAATCTATTTCTGGGTGCTTGTGAGATATATTCTGATCAGCTACCAAACTGCAGATAGCATTAGTTTTAGAGCAGGAGTTAGGAAACTTTTCAGAGATAGGCAACCTGCAGCTTATGGCCACATGTAGCCTTCTAGGTCTTTAAGTGAGGCTTTTTGACTGAATCCAAATTTTATAAAAGAAATTCTTTTATTAAAAGACATGCAGCAGGGTGGCGCCTGTGGCTCAAGGAGTAGGGCGCCAGTCCCATATGCCGGAGGTGGTGGGTTCAAACCCAGCCCCGGCCAAAAAAAAAAAAAAAATAAATAAATAAAAAAATAAAGTGCTAAAATTTTGGGCGGCGCCTGTGGCTCAGTGAGTAGGGTACCGGCCCCATATGCCGAGGGTGGCGGGTTCAAACCCAGCCCCGGCCAAACTGCAACAAAAAAATAGCCGGGCGTTGTGGCGGGTGCCTGTAGTCCCAGCTACTCGGGAGGCTGAGGCAAGAGAATCGCGTAAGCCCAAGAGTTAGAGGTTGCTGTGAGCCGTGTAACACCACGGCACTCTACACTCTACCGAGGGCCGTACAGTGAGACTCTGTCTCTACAAAAAAAAAAAAAAAGACATGCAGCAGAGAAAGACGAAGCTTTTCTTGCCTCCTCTGATGCTTACAAAAGAATAGTCTTGAAATTAGAAGGCCAAAGGTTCCTCTCAGGACAAGTATTTTTGGCATTGCTTGCCATATGGTCTCTGTAGCAATAATTTAACTCTACCATTGTAGCATGAAATCAAGCCATAAGCAATACATATACTAATGGGCGTGGCTGTGTTCGAAAAACTTTATTCATAAAAACAGGCCAGATTTGACCATTGCTGTAGTTTGCCAACCCATTTTAGAGAGTAGTGAGGATTAAATGGTGAATGAGAGACTTAAAACTATTCCCCAATTCAATCACTTATATGTCTCATGTTGACTAGACTTTTAAGTGAAGAAACCCCAATAGAGAAGACATACATAGGTGGAGGGAGAAAAGAAAAAAAAAATTGGTTCATAAGCTAGAGTTCAGTCAAAAATTTTAGGGGAGAAAAGAAGATTTTAGGAGCTCAAGTTGTAAGATATAGCTCAGTGAGAAAAATGAGGGTGGAGGGGAGTGACAGTGCTATAGTGTTAGCAAAAAGGAGCAGCAGTTGATTCTCACCCCACACAAAGACTTATCCTGTGCTCTCAGAACATGCTAAACAGAGGGCACTTTCTTATGTGATTATGGTAAAAGTCAACCAGACGGATTTGCTTTCCCAAAAGGCATAGTCTTATCTGTTCTGCTTCCTGAGGAAACTAATGTAAGATCAGGGGCTAGGATACCCCTGGCAAATAGTTCCACCTGATGGATGTTGGCCTCTTGTACTTTGATCTCCTGGGGACTGGAACGGGATGGATTCAGGAAGTAGCCATGATTTTCTACAACACCTGGAGTCTTTAATAAGCAAGAGATATTCAGAATTACTCCCAGCAAGGTCTTCTGGTACATCTGCCCATTGCTAGGCTCCTTGGGCTGAATGTATTCTACAAAAACCTGTAACAGAAGACAAGTCCTACTTACTGATCTGTATTGTGAGATAGGGTGATAGGGTTAAAGGGCCTCAAAGAGTTAAGTCTAGGGGCCTTGGTGTGTGTCACACTTTATGGGGGCAAGACATGATTGCAAGAGGGACTTTACCTTACAATTGCAATCAGTGTAACCTGGCTTATTGTACCCTCAATGAATCCCCAACAATAAAAAAAAAAAAAAAAGAGTTCAGTCTGTACAACTAATCTATCTTTCTCTTATTTTATAGGTAACACATGAGTGTACTCAGGATAGGGAATCATGAAGTAAGATATCTCCAGCTAACGGAACATATACCACCTTTCACACCTACCTTTGCCAAATCCTTCTGCCTAGTGAAATAAAGAAGAATATCCAGATAAGCATACAATAGGATCTGGCACAGCTCTAGATCTTTTATTCGGCCCAATAAAGTATCAAACACTGGAATCATGACTTCTGGAAATGTTCGAACTTCCTCATCCATTAACAAGGCTTCAATGACCTCTTCCAGAAACTCAGTTACATCTTCAAAATCTAACAGAAGATAAATGAGAGAGAAAGGAGGCCTGGGAATCATTATATGCTTTTACACACTGGCCCTTTACTTCGGATAATTATGTTTTTAGAGGTGGTGGAGGTCTAAACCAGGCCAGAGTGTAATGGCTGTTCATAGGCATGATCATAGAACACTATAACTCAAATTCTTGGGCTCAAGAGATTTTCCTGCCCAAGCCTCCAGAGTAGTTGGGACCAAGAAGTATATGCCATTATGCCTAGCTTAATTCTACTGATATTCAACCTCAAAGATGAAGGTATGATCTTTCTTCCTTAATTTATACCAGAACCGCAATGACTCTGAGACTTTCTAGACTCTCACTCTGTTGCCTGAGCTAGGCATCAGCCTAGCTCACAGCAACCTCAAACTCCTGGATTTCAGCCTCCTGAACATATGGGACTGCAAGTGCCCGCCAGCATTTTTCCTATCTATAGAGAGGGGGTCTCGCTCTTGCTTAGGCTGGCCTCGAACTTGCAAGCTCAAGGGATCCTCTCCCCATTTCAGCCTCCCAGGGCACTGGGATTACAGGTGTGAGCCACTGTGCCTGGCTGTAAAATTTTGCTGTGAAATTTTAAATTTGAAAATCAAAGTGTAAATGCTCACAGATCTTGCTTAGGTACTCACAGGCTCCTTGGATGGCTTCCAACATCAAATCTACTAGCTGCTCATGGATGTTTTGGTCAACGTAGATCTCCGGGGTGAGGAGAACTGTTCGGGTATTGGATACAGTGAGGTTCCTGCACTGTACTGCAAAGGGTAGCAGGTTCTCTGGAACTCTGGTAATCTGCAAAGAGCATGAAGTAGAGAGGAAAGAGCCTAGCTCTAAAACCTGGGTAGACACAGTGAAAAGAATGGAAGCAGTAATGTGTGACACAATAATATCGGTTTCTATGGACGCTTGAAAATGCAAGAGACTCATTCTTTGGCTTAAGGAATAACCTACCTGTTAAAATTCCAATCCTGGAAGTGTCAGGCCGAACTTACTCTAATATTTACACCCCAGTGGAAATGAATTTATGAGACCTATTCTAAAGGTGTGATTTCTAAAAAGGTTTGTAGAGAGGTGAGAAGGCACTGATTAACTGGTGAGAGGGGTAGACGCCAGAGACTAAAGCTTTAGAAGACAAGCTAAAAATGCCTTTGATACCTAGTTCCAAGCATACTGTAATGTATATAAATGGATATAAAATACATTAATCCAATTCCAGTTTACATAATAAAGTCATATAGTATTCAATGAGGATTATTCCTTTACCTCTTCCTTGGCTCTTTGGAAGCAGGAGTAAAGGTAGCAAAAGATATGCTTCTCCCCTGCATCTCGGTCAGCAGAGAGATTTAATGTTGTAGAAGAAGTCATGTTAATCAAGTGATTGCCTGGATCTTGAAGTAATAAGCGGGCGAAGAGGGCCTATTAAGAAAAACAAAAACAAAAAAAGTTAAACTATTGCAGTCTTTTTTTTTTTTTTTTGTAGAGACAGGGTCTCACTTTATGGCCCTCGGTAGAGTGCCGTGGCATCACACAGCTCACAGCAACCTCCAACTTCTGGGCCTAAGCGATTCTTTTGCCTCAGCCTCCCGAGTAGCTGGGACTACAGGCGCCCGCCACAACGCCCAGCTATTTTTTGTTTGCAGTTCAGTCGGGGCCGGGTTTGAACCCGCCACCCTCAGTATATGGGGCCGGCGCCCTACCTACTGAGCCACAGGCACTGCCCAACTATTGCAGTCTTATACAGCCCCAACACAGAGTAGGTATTAAAAGACTTATCTGTTGAATGGTGCCAAGAGTCAATTATTAAACTTCTATTTGAAATCTACTATTCTGTGATTGCTGATGTTAAACTTAAACATAAGTTGTCAAGTATTTTCCCTACCAAAGTATTGTTTCCTTAATGTTAATCAGGCACCAGGGTGGCGCCTGTGGCTCAAGAGGTAGGGCGCGGACCCATAAACCAAGGGTGGTGGGTTCAAGCCCAGCCTAGGCCAAAATTGCAAAATTAAAAAAAAAAAAAATCAGGCACCAGTAAGGTACAATGTACTCCTTTGATTTTTGAATGTGTTATGGTCTGAGTATCAGTCCCCTCCACAGCTCTGGTGAAATCTGATCCCCAGTGTGGTATGCTGGGAGGTGGGGCCCAGTGGGAGGTATCTGGGCTGTGGGAGTGGATCTGTCATGAATGGTATAGGGCTGTTCTGGCAGTAGGGAGTTCTCACTTGAGAGACTGGACTAGATCTCAAAGTGATCAGATCCCTGCAGAGTGAGTTGTTATAAAGAGAGAATGCTCCTTAGGTTTTCCCCTCCTCACAGAGTCTGCCTCCCCTGTGACCTTCTCCACTATGTTGTGACACAGCATGAAAGCCCTCACCAGAAGCCAGGGCCAGGCCCTTCAACTTCTCACCCTGCAGAACCATGAACTACATAAACCCCTTTTCTTTAAAAAATTACCATCTCATGTATTCTTGTATAGAAGCACAATGGACTAAGACGGGCCTTGCTCTCAAGAACTTAAGTATCTAATACAGGAGATAAGACAGGTACATAAAAATGTCACGACATGAGACAGAAAGCGACAATTCCCATAAGAGATGTATAGAAAGATCATCACTCTAGGAAATCAGAGACAGAAATGACAACTCTTATCTGGTAAAGCTTTGTGGATGAGATGGCATTTTATTTTATTATTTTATTTTATTTATTTATTTATTTATTTAGAGATGGCTTTTTAACTGCTTCTTAGAGGACGGACAGATTTGGACATGTGGCCACAGTCAAGTGAGAAGATTCCAAAAGAGGAACACCACAGCAATGTAAGAGGCGGACTTAAGTGAAGTCAGAGAATGGTGAGCAGAGTTCAGCTGCATGGCTGATTTTTGCTGAAGGGACGTGTTAGGAACATAAAATGTTACCTGCTCAACATTATTCATATCAAGCCAGTCTTGATCTTCTAGCTCTACTGCCATTTCTTCCAAATACACACATCGGCTGGGGATGCCATTCCCGCTTTTCAAGCTTGGATCACCTGGGAAATGGTTTTAATCTGACAGGTTAAGGATAATTTCTGTCTTACAGAAAATTGATCTTGACAGCATTTCTCTTGAACTCCAAGTATGACTCAGGTAATACCAGAGTGATACTGATACACAGAACAGCATCTAAAGATTTAAATCTTTTTCCCCCCAGTCACAGAGAATGGGCTTTGTAATAAATCTTACATCATGACATTTAAAGATAAATCCCATACATTAGTTAATAACTTTAGGATTTAACCGCAGAGGGAAAATATTGTCTGACACCTCTCTGGGCTTCCACATGAATATCCAGGTTACCTCTGAGAAGAACATGGGTCTGGCCACCATTCCCATTTCCTTTTTAAGGTAGTAATGACAAGTAGCTCTACGGTGTAGTCAGAACGAAAATGAGAATGAAAGTTACATCTGTGTCTAACTGCTATTTTGGGGTCATACCAAAAGCTTCACTGAAATGTAAACTCTGTATTCCAGGGAGTACAGTATGTGGGTACGCATCTAATTATTATTAGATATAACAGGTTTCTAAGAGCAAGTTCCTAGCCCAAGCCCAAGTAAGAAAAGTAGAATAATGAATAGACTGGCTACAAGTTTATAACCTACTGTTGTCCAGAGTAATGAGGAAGATCCTTTGGATCATGTGATTGATGTTGAGTTGCTCACATATTTCCTGCTGCGACCGGAATGAGCGGCTAATTTCAGCCACAGAATAATCAAATTCATCCAGGCTCTCTGATACACTATTATCCGAGTCATCTGGGCTAGCTGGGAGTTCATCTGCCAGAAAATGCAAACTGTTAAATGTTATCCCCTCTTTTTAAGAAAGAACCAAGTATACTATCAAATATGATAAATGTAACCAAGACGAGGATAATTTCAGATATAAAATGAATTAATCATCTAATTAGTGAATATTTTAAGTCAAGGAAGTTAAATATAGGTTCTGAAACCCCTGGCTATAGATCCTACCACATTTTATAAAGTGAAAGTTTTATTATTTCTACCCATAATTATACTTCACACTGGCAAAAATAGCAACATTTTATCTTCCCTACAGAATTTTAGTGAAAAAAGAATTACCTAATAGATCAAAATGTCTTTAATTATTTTAAATGTATGGCTTTTTTCCTGATTTAGAGACCACATTTATTGTAATAATTCCAAACTGTACAGGAAAATACGGTGTAGAAAGTTTCCCCTAAACCAATTCCCCAAAGACACCCAATCGAGTTAGCAGTGCTCCAGATTTTTTCCCTATTCTGGTGCTAATGTTCCATTACTGTAATCTTTTTTTGAAGAATGGGATATCACATACCAGTGCTTTTCAACTTGCCTCTTAACTTAATCAGCATCACTATCTTTATCTGCTAGGCCATTCAGAGGCCTATCTTGTTCTTTTCTTTCTTTCTTTTTTCATAGCCTGGACCACAGTTCATACTTTGTTCTTTTCAACAGCTGCACCAGACTGAATCTTTTGTGTGCACTGTGATTTTTGTAGCTACTTCTTAACTGATGAACAACAGGGTTGTTTCTCATTTTTTAAGACTTTTAAATCCTGTGCTGAATATAACTTAACCTTTTATTCGCTTCTGTGTTTCTCTAGAATAAATTCATAGAAGAGGAACTACTGGGTGAAAGAGCTTGAAAATTTAAAAAGTCAACATTTACTACCACTTTACACTCAGAAAGACTGCTCTGATTTATGTGCTAACTCAACAGTGTATGAGTGAGTGCCTGCTTAAATTAACAAATTTCACAGGTAAAAAACTAAAATTTTTTCTGAGACAAAGTCTTGCTATATAGCCAATACTGGAGTGCATTAGCCTGACCATAGCTAAAGTGATCCTCCTGCCCCCCCACCCCACCCTAAGTAACTGGGACAACAGGTGTGCACCACTATGCTGGGCTTTCACCATTGTTTTAATTGACATTTTTCTAATGATCGGTGAGATTAGATCATTAGGTTTTTAAAATCATTTGATTATCATATCTAAGTGGTTTGTCACATCTTTTGTTCTTTTCTTATTCTCCCTAGTTTGTTACTTTTTCTTTTTTTTTTTTTGTCCGGGACTGGGTTTGAACCTGCCACCTCCGGCATATGGGACCGGCGCCCTACCCGCTGAGCCACAGGCGCCGCCCTTGTTACTTTTTCTTATTTGACTGAATCCTTTAAATTTTTTATAAAGCAACTTAAAAGTATCTCTCAGAATGGCACCCATGCTGAATAAACAATAAAAGTAGTGTTATTTACTAAAAGTCACATGGGAGTCTGTATCTCCTTTTCCCTATTTACAGAATGGTTATTCTAAAAGTCCAGGAAAAACTCTCAGAAGTTAAGAGTTTAGTAAAAGTGAAGCTCAATATAGCAGGCCAGAGGTTTTGGCAGAGTACTAATTGCTGGTGGAAAACAGGTTGGACCTGGTGGCGTGATAAACTCAGTGTAAACAAAGTAGGATGAGAAGGTGCCAAAATAGTAACAGAAGGGCATGTACCTGACGTGTCCCCATTGCTTGGTGCCTGAAATGTTCCCAATTCTAGCCAGCCTTATGTCTGTTTATAGCCAGAAAGATGACCGTTCTGTCCCCTAGCTCCAATACTCTTACATTCTCCTCTGAACTCCTACAGTGACAGAAGCTAAGAATCTGTTTAGTAAAATTTCCTTCAACCATGTACTCATAAATTATACTTTCCATTTCCTTATTTTTCCTATTCTTCATTCATCTTTCTCTCCTACAAATCTCCTAATGCAAGATTTCCCATTCTGAGCCTGTACAACAGATATTGGGAGAGATTTCAGAGCTTAGAAAATCATGTAAAAAGTCAACATTGCATATATTTTTCCTTGCTTCATCTATCACCTTGTCTACTTTGTCTTACTTTGTTTTTATTAAATCCTAATCAGAAAGCCAGGTCATCAATCAGCAATACATCTAAATAGTTTTTTGAAATAAACGAAGAAAAAATATAAGCATTTCCTCCTTTCCCAAAAGAAAAACACTATTCTTATTTTTGGAGAGAGAAGAATGGGAACAATTTCTGGTTTGAAAGATTGTAAATATCCTTAGAAGACTAATATATTTGAGAAACATGCCCCTAATTCTTTTTTTTTTTTGAGACAGAGTCACATTCTGTTGCTCCAGGTTAGAGTGCCATGGTGTCATAGTACACAGTAACCTCAAACTCCTGATGTAGGTGATCCTTCTTGCCGCAGCCTCCCAAGTAGCCGTGACTATCAGGGCCTGTCACAAGGCCCAGCTAGTTTTTCTATTTTTAGTAGAGACGGGGTCTAACTCTTGCTCAGGCTGGTTTCAAACTCCAGAACTCAAAACAATCCACCCGCCTCAGTCTCCGGAGTGCTAGGATTAAAGGCATGAGCCACGGTGCCCAGCCCACCCTAATTTTTCTAATCTATATGTCTCCTGATAGAAGGAAGCTGGACTTGATCTTAAATTTGGTCCCAGATGAGGAAAACCATTTTTCTGATTAGTGAGACTATTCTGATTTTTTTTCACATTAAAGCTAAAAATCTGATTGATTTTTTTCTAAGAAGTCTGTCCTAATAGCAGTAAGCTAAAAAAAGGAGGCCACTCAGTGGAACAGAAGAGGCACTTAAGAGGGTCTTTGAAGTGCTGAGCTTAAGAACAAATCTCATTTGTCTACAGGTTAAAAAGCTTTTGTAATTCCTCCTTATAAATCTGCTTTCTACAGCTGCTTTCCACACCTATACCTACCCACTTCAGTTTCCTATGTTTAAAAGATTTATTTAAATAGCTATTACTAGGTTATATTTTTTAAAAATAAAACAGCTTGACAGCTTTGGGATCACACTGGCATCTGTTACTATGAAACCACCTGTTATCTGATCTTTTTATATGTAAGGGGGAGGAAGGGATGGAGAGGACCCCAAAATAAAAACCAACCAAAAAAACCCCAAAAAACTTTTGTCCAAAACTTAAATTCCAATTGCAATTAAGGACTCAAAGGATACTTAATCTGAAAAGACCCCTTTCTAGGTCATCTTATCTGCTGCTATTGGCTCTTCCACTTACCAGATTGTTGCTTCAGCTGCTCTTTCTGGATTGCTGCGAACTGCTTGGCATCAGCCAGGGAGCCAAAAAGAGCAGCAAAGGGGTTACTTGAGATGTTGTTGTTATTCTCCTGGTCTGTCATTTCACTTTAAGGTATCCTCCATCCAGACCTAGGGGGAAGGGCTACACAAAGGAGAGGTGTTAGACACAGAAGGACAGATAACAGAACAGCTGTAATATACCAATAGTTGTTCATTTTCCCAATTCTTGAGTATAATACATCTAAAAAGGCTTTGCGTTAAGACCCCCCAATTCCTAGTTCAAAACTCAAGACGTTTTTGGCAAAATGGTTACAAACCTATTAACTGGATATAGTGGCCTGATTTGGGAACAGCTAAAACTAAAAAAAAAAAGCCTAGAAAATGTTCAGCTGGATGCATTTATCTGTTGACATGTTTCTATTTGCTATACCTTTAAGGACCTATGTTAAGTAGAAAGAACTACTGAAGTCAAAGAGAGAACTCACTAACTATAATATCAATGTGGCACTTAAAAATAATAAGACAATATAGCCGGGCGTTGTGGCGGGCACCTGTAGTCCCAGCTACTCGGGAGGCTGAGGCAAGAGAATCGCTTAAGCCCAGGAGTTGGAGGTTGCTGTGAGCTGTGTGACGCCACAGCACTCTACTGAGGGCCATAAAGTGAGACTCTGTTTCTACAAAAAAAATAAATAAATAATAAGACAATAACCAGATTTCCCATAAATCTCTATGCTGGCAGACTGGTTCTTATTCACAGTAGGGGGAACATTGTGGTACCTGTTCAGACTTCTATGACTTAGGGTTGGAACTGGAAATTCCTGAGTTGTGTATAAACTAATTGAATGCCTGTTTCTTAGATTTGGAAGGCAAATAAGAACTGGGACCACATTAGCTATATGTCATGGGTTTTCAAAATATATTAAACAATCTGCCTATTCAATTACTCTTATTTCTTCCACTAAAAATTAAGAAATACAAATTCCAAATTTCAGGTCTACTGTGTAATATGAAATGGATATAAACCTCAAATACTTAGTAGAGATGACTGAGCCTGCATTAGCACTCTTCTGATTACATTTCCTCATTTAAGGCCAAATCAACTCAGTGGCATAATGGAATAGGCAGAGTTCCCTAAAAGGCTTTACCTCCTTCCTGAAATTTTAAGGCCACAGCATAGAAATACTACCTTAAAAAGGATGGGAAGAGACAAAAGGGATGAATATTCTGCTTACAAGGATACTGAACTGTTACGGATATTGAACAAGGACAGAAGGCTTGGAATGGGGGCATGAATATAAGAGAAGACAAAAAGAACATCTGGTCTACCTCTAATTTATCAAGGTAAGACTCCTGACAGAATCATGTTAACAAAAGTCAAAAAAGTTACCCTTGTTTACTGGAGGAAGAGAGATTATAACACTTGTTGACAATTCTGAGGCATCTCCGCCAGTTGCTTCATGCTTCTCTGCCATGTTTTCTGCATAATAGCTAATGGCTAATTAGCTGTAATGACTTGGGGAGACAGTCTAATCTTCTTCCAGCATGACGCAGGGCTTTAACACTTCCAAGAATTAAACTGTTAGACGTTGCTCTATGTGTTTTATTTTTTGCTTTTTTTTTTTTTTTTTAGAGACAGAGTCTCATTGTGTCACCCTCAGTACAGTGCCATGGCATCACAGCTCACAGCAACCTTAAACTCTTGGGCTTAAGCGATTCTCTTGCCTCAGCCTCCCCAGTAGCTAGGACTACAGGTGCCCGCCACTATGCTCGGCTATTTGTTGTTGCTGTTGTTGTTGTTTAGCTGGCTCAGGCTGGGTTTATGTGGCCGGCGACCTACCCACTGAGCTGGCACCGCCCTTGCCATGTATTTTTAATCAAGCTTAATAATACCAAAAAAGGGACAATATCATATTTAGCATTGGAATTAATAACAGTGAGAAGTTTTGAGAGGGCTTTTCCCCATGTTACCATTGCATAAGCCTCACTATTACTCCTAATTCATGTAGGAATTGTCTCATGGTGAGCTGACCCACCTTCTACTTCCATTCTAAGATACCTTGAATTCCACAGGCATGCAAAAAATGTACTGAGCAGTTTTTTCCCCTGTTGCCACAACATCGGCCTTTCTTTCCAATAAAACACCTCAATTTTTCCTTCGGGTATTCATTTTTTTTTTTTTTGGCAGGGGCTAGGTTTGAACCCACCACCTCCGGCATATGGGACCGGCGCCCTACTCCTTGAGCCACAGGCACCGCCCACCCTTGGGTATTCATTACAGTTAACTCATATGTTCAGAAAGGGTGAGCAAGAGTGAGAACAAGAGTTAACTCATATGTTCAGACTGAGCAAGAGTGAGACCCTGTCTCAACTAAAATAAAAAATCTAGCCAGGGTTTGTGGTGAGCACCTATAAACCTAGCAACTTGGGAGACTGAGGCAGGATTGCTTGAGCCCAGGAGTTTGAGGTTGCTGTGAGCTAATAACGCCACAGCACTCTACCAAGGCCTACAGAGTGAGACTCTTGTTTCCAAAAAATAAATAAATAAATAAATAAATGAATAAAAGAAGAAGAAAGGGCAGGTGCAGTGGCTCACGCCTATAATACTAGCACTCTGGGAGGCCGAGGCCAGTGGATTGCCTGGGCTTACAGGTTCAAGACCAGTTTGAGCAAGAACGAGACACCACCTCTAAAAATAGCCTGGTGTTGTGGCAGGCGCCTGTAGTTCCAGCTACTCAGGAGGCTGAGGCAAGAGAATTGCTTGAGCCCAAAGAGTTTGAGGTTGCTATGAAGCCCAGGCACTCTATCGAGGGCGACATATGAAACCCTGTCTAAAAAAAAAAAAAAATGCATTTTCTGGCCAAAGTGATTGATTCAGGAGTGTACACAAGGCACCATGTGGCCTAACAGAGTGAGTACCAGCTTCAGGCCTGTGGCTGAATCTACAGAAAAGGGGGCTTTTTTCCTGCCAACATAGAGAAAAACAGAGTTGAGAGCCTGAAAGAGAAAGTCTTCTGGACTTTTCAGTTATAAAAGCCAATAAATTCCACTAAATTGCATAAGTCGAATAATTGAAGAGTCTAGATTATTACAAAGGACTCACGTCTCCTGTACCCTGTAAGTAGAAAGTAAGTTGAAAGCCAGGAATATAGGACATATGACACAGAGAAGCTCTTCAGATTATCAAAAGAGACAAAGAGGATTTATTGCCATAAATAGCATTATTTCCTCCTTTCTCAATTCTGTATTATCACACTGTATAAAGAAGCTAGCTTCCTATAACATTTATATTTTTGCTAGGACTTGAAACTTTCTACATTGTATTTCTAAGCAGATCTTCTACCTTCCTAGATGGTATGCTGTTTTGTTTTTTTTTAATTCAGTCTCTGTAGAGATTGTCAAAAATTGCCAGTGCTGACTATATTTCAAGTCGTCACGGCAGGGTATTGGGAAAAGTTTTCTATTAGTAAAAACTGCACCTCAGATAAACCTCACTGGCTACAATACTGCCACCTTGCAAAGCTTGACTGTGTACCCTTTGAATATATGTTCATATCTGATTATTCTTTCTTCTGCGTCTGACATTATATATCACAATCACAAAATCCTAAGTATTTATTTATTATTAGTTTTTTTTTTGAGACAGAGCCTCAAGCGGTCACCCTAGGTAGAGTGCCGCAGCATCACAGCTCACAGCAACCTCCAACTCCTGGGCTTAAGCAATTCTCTTGCCTCAGCCTCCCAAGTAGCTGGGACTACAGGCACCCACCATGACGCCCAGCTATTTTTTGGTTGTAGTTGTCGTTGTTTGGCAGGCCGGGCTAGATTGGAACCCGCCAGCTCTGGTGTATGTGGCTGGCGCCTTAGCTACTTGAGCTACAGGCGCCGAGCCAAAATCCTAAGTATTTACTGAATGACTCAATCTTACATGTTAGTTATTCCTAAACTACTTATAATCAACAGCATCATCCATGATCCTACTTCAAGGTAAGGGCTTTAATACTTGTCTTGGGTTGCAGTGGAAGGTCAAGTACCAGGCCAGACACTGTGGCTCTTTGGTATCTCAGCATGTGTAGAAGGAAGAATGGAAATAAATCTCTGGGGGTCATCTCTACTGCCTGTGAAAAACAAAAGCATTTTCATTTGCCTTTCACTAAGCGCATCTTTTCCACATATATTTCAAATCTGTGCAAACTATTTTCACAGAAAACAGGCTAATAGGGCGGCGCCTGTGGCTCAGTCGGTAAGGTGCTGGCCCCATATACCAAGGGTGGCGGGTTCAAACCCGGCCCCGGCTGAACTGCAACCAAAAAATAGGCGGGCGTTGTGGCGGGCGCCTGTAGTCCCAGCTGCTCAGGAGGCTGAGGCAAGAGAATCACTTAGGCCCAGGAGTTGGAGGTTGCTGTGAGCTGTGTGATGCCACGGCACTCTACCGAGGGCCATAAAGTAAGACTCTGTCTCTACAAAAAAAAGAAAAAAAAAAAGAAAACAGGCTAATAATGTGTTATAGATTAAGATTTCTATAAATCTTATAGAAAAGATTTGCCAGAAAAAGGACTGATCACTTGATGAAAAGTATGTGGAGATGCCAGCTTAGATCTGTTCAATGGACTTGCAAATGTAAATAAGAGTACCTAGCTATTACCCACTCTAAAAGAAAGGTCTGACAGAATGGAGTTGGAGATAACTAGGTACCCTTAGCTTTAGTATCCAACAATGTCATTGGGGATTTATAATCTATTTTTTACTGCCATATAAATATGCAACACTAGCCAGTTGTCAGCCTTTGGGATGATACAATGGCCAATCCTACTTCTTGAGCCATAGGCGCCTCCCCCTTAGAAGCTTTTTGAATATGTTCTCCTTGAAAACAAGTTTCACTCTGATATACCTGCTGCCAAGAGTATATAACAGCCATCCTACAAAATTCTGTCGCCCTCCCTTGATTCAAGCCTTGTTTCTAAGCAGTACTGTTAATATTTTAAAGGCCATTGTCAGCTTTCCTGAGCACTTAATATAGTTTTTAAACAGAATATGTAGAACACTTCATAAAACTGGGATTGTTAAAATCAAGCCCTATTAAATCATACACTGTAAGGCCTCTGTCTTGGTGAGCAATACATACGTCAAACAAAAATAGGTATTAGAGGCTCAGCACCTGTAGCACAGTGGTTATGGTGCCAGCCACATACACTGAGGCTGGTGGGTTCAAACCCTGCCCAGGCCTGCTTAACAACAATGACAACTGCAACAAAAAATAGCTGGGCGTTGTGACCGGCGCCTGTGATCCCAGCTACTTGGGAGGCTGAGGCAGGAGAATAGCTTAAGCCCAGGAGTTGGAGGTTGCTGTGAGCTGTGACACCATGGCCCTCTACCGAGGGTGACAGACTGGGACTCTGTCTCAAAAAAAAAACCAATAGGTATTAGACAAATGTTTTCTTTCTTTTTTTTTTTGTGACAAAGTCTCACTACGATGCCCTCGGTAGAGTGCCGTGGCATTACAGCTCACAGCAACCTCAAACTCTTGGGTTTAAGCGATTCTCTTTCCTCAGCCTCCAGAATAGCTGGGACCACAGGTGCCCTCCACAACACCCAGCTATTTTTTGATTGTAGTTATCACTGTTGTTTGGCAGGCCCGGGCTGGGTTGGAACCCACCAGTTCTGGTGTATGTGGCTGTCGCCTTAGCTGCTGAGCTACAGGAGCAGAGCCTAGACAAATGTTTTCATCATCATATGTTTCACCCAATACTTTCGGGCCATGCTAATGTGGCAACAAACACGTCCAACACATCTACCTGTAAGCTAAAAGGATCTCATCAAGTCAAAAAGCAGACAGCATTAATTCTAGGGTCCCCTTTTATCTTTAGGTGGGATGCCACGTGGAGCAAAAACAGTCAATGACAGCAAGACTAAACACATCCTTGCTTTCGGAGCAAAAAACTGATGGCAAAGGGAAGACTCATCAAACATTAGCCCCCTGAGCTGTGGTCACTCAATTTTAGAAGTGTCTTCAAAACCCTAGGAAAAACAAGGCAGGGTGCCAGGCGAATTAAGTGGTGAACACGGGTCATTTGCCTTCAGAAATGTCAACACCTTGGCATATGCATTCAACTGGTCTGATTACTACGACTCGTGATTAATTTTATCTTCTTGGCATCTAGCTATTTGTCGTTTACTCTTAATATTTTACCCTTCCTGTTCCATAAGGGATTTGTAGGAAGGAGGGAGACCCACCCGCTCGGTACACGTTCTAGAGAAAGAAAATCAAAAGAAAATGCAAGGACAGTATTGCGCCTTTTGCAGGAGGGGCCTGGAAAAGCGGAGAAGAGAAATGTACAGAGAGAGGGGTTCCAAATCAGACAGGGTCGAAGTTCACGAAGGAGAGGATCCCTAGTCAAGAAAGCACAGGAGAAAGAATTTGGAGGCGGTAAGAGCGCAGAGGTTAAACTGGCCCTGGACTGGGGGAAAATGTCCCACTGTAGATTCAATGACCCTCTCCCCTTAAGCTGTTTTCTCTCTTACCAGAGCCTGAAGGGCCAGCAGCGACGACACGACAAAGTCTCAGTGGCCGAAGGGTTCCCACTTCCGACTCAGCACCGCAACCGGAGCTGACATCATCACTAAGTGCCCGGGCTTGTGGAAACTAATCTCCGCGCCGGAAGTAGGGTGTGTCGGCTCGCGCTAGCTGCGGGCGCGCAGACAGCCGTGCGGCGCATGCGCCAGTTTACTTGCGGTAGCTGTTGGTGGGGCAGAGGGGCAGAAAGAGGCGTAGGGATCGGATTTGGGGGTGGTAAGGAGGTCGACAAGGTTGTTAGGTTTGGAGCTTAGTGGAACAGAAAGCTGGGTCTTGGAAACCGGTGTGTTGGAGCATGGAGGGCAGAAAAACTTTGTTCGCAACTTTGTTTGCCCCACCAGTCTTATACCTGTTTGGAGCTGCTTCTGTTACTCTTCGTAGATTATTATAATCTAAGAAACAATAACAAAAAATTTGAGAACGTGTTAGGTGCAGGGCAATGTGCTATCTTTGATCGGATTTGGTTTTTTTTTTTTTTTTTTTTGAGACAAAGTCTCAATTTGTCACCCTGGTAAAGTGCCATGGTGTCTTACAGTAACCTCAAACTTGGGCTCCAGAGATACTCTTGCCTCAGCCACCTGAGTAGCGGAGAGTACAGGTGCCTGCCACAACACCCAGCTAGTTTTTGGAAACGAAGTCTCCCTCTTGCTCAGGCTGGTGTCAGAACTCGTGAACTCGAACAATC
This sequence comes from Nycticebus coucang, assembly GCF_027406575.1. Taxonomy (NCBI): domain Eukaryota; kingdom Metazoa; phylum Chordata; class Mammalia; order Primates; family Lorisidae; genus Nycticebus; species Nycticebus coucang. The sequence continues at coordinate 122,892,997 of NC_069785.1, read as the reverse complement.
CACCCGCCAAGGTCTCCCAGAATGCTAGGATTACAGGCGTGAGCCACCACACTCAGCCCTAGATTTGTTTTCTTATCTATAAAGTGGAGAAAGTATACATCCTACAAAGTTATTTTCAAGTTCTCAAAAGTAATAGAAGCAGTATATTTTTCAAGTGTTAACATTGTGGAAGTGAAAAGGCAATTCACAGAATGAGAGAAAGTATATTTAAATCATGTATCTGATAAAGGATTACTATCCAGAATATGTAAAGAACTCCCACAACTCAACAACAAGCCCACCTAAATAATCCATTTCAAAAAAGGGCAAAGGACTCTAATAGACGTTTCTATAATTGAAAAAATAATGCAGTCATTTCCTCAGTATCTGGAGGATTTGTCCCAGGAACCCCTTCAATATCAAAATCCACAGATACTCAAGTCCCTTATATAAAATGGTGTAGTGTTTGCATATAATCCAGGACACATCTTCCTGTATACTTTAAATTATCTCTAGATTACTTATGATACAATGTAAATAGTTGTATTGCTGAAACAATTAAAAAAGCTGTATGTGTTCAGTACAGATGCAATTTTTTTCCAAATATTTTTTGATCCATGGTTGGTTGAATCCACAAATGCAAAGGACCGACTGTACATACAAATGGCCAATCAGTACAAGAAAGGACGCTCAACATCCCTAGTCATTAGAGAAATGAAAATTAAATCATAAATGTACTTCACATCTACCTAGGATGGTTATTACCAAAAAAAGGGGAAATAATTGTTGGTGAGGATGTAGACAGATTGGAACCCTTATGCATTGCTGATGGAAATGTGCTGATGAAAATAGTGCAGACTCTTTGAGAAAAATGTTTGGCAGTTCTTCAGAAAGTTAAATGTGGCCTAATCATATGATCCAGCAATTCCACTTTGAGATGGATGACCATGAGACTTGAAAGCAGGAACTCAAACAGGTATTTGTACATCAATGTTTATAGTAGCATTATTCATAGTAGCCAAAAGGCAGAAACAACACAGACTGTCCATCAACAGATAAATGGGTAGAGAAAACATGGCATATAGATAGAGCCTTAAAAAGGACCGAAGTTCTAATACTTGCTACAACATGGATGAACCCTGAAAACATTGTGCTAAGTGAAATAACCCAGACACAAAGGGACAAATACTGTATGATCCCTCTTATAGGTGGCACCTAGAATAGACAAATTTCTATAGACTAGAGGTTCTCAACCTTCCTGTTGCCACGGCCTTTTAATACAGGTTGAGAACCGCTGCTATGGACAGAAAGTATAATAGAGATTCCCACGGTTTGGGGGAGAAGGGGATGAGAAGTTATTGTTTAATGGGTTCAGAGTTCCTGTGAGGATGATGGAAAAATTCTGGAAATGGGTGGTGGCAGCTAAAAACCAGTGGGAATGTGTATAATCCCACTGAATAGTACACTTAAAATAATTAAAATAGTAAATTTTGTGTTTTGTATATTTTACCACACACACACACACGAGCACTGTGCTATCTTTGAGTGCACGTCACTGTTCTAGTTCCTTAAGATACCATAGTGAAAAAACACAAGTCTTTCCTTTCCTGAAATTTACAATCTGGTGAGAGTGGGTGGTAACACTGCATTTAAAATCAATGGAGGCTGGGCACAGTGGCTCATTCCTGTAATCCTAGCACTCTATGAGGCCCAGGCAGGTGGATTGCTTGAGCTCAGGAGTTTGAGACCATCCTGAGCAAGAGTGAGGGCCCAGTCTCTACTAAAAATAAAAAAATTAGCTGTGGGAGCCTGTAGTCTCAGCTACTCGGAGGCTGAGGCAAGAGGATTGCTGAGCCCAAGATTTTGAGGTTGCTGTGAGCTATGAGGCCACAACACTCTGCTCCAAGGTGACAGAGTGAGACTGTCTCAAAAAAGAAAAAATTAACAGATACAAGATGATCTGTTTAATAATTATTTCTGGAATAACTTGGCAGATAACTATCCTAAAGGTTGGTCACTATTTTTAGACCTCACACTTAATTCAAGATAGGCCAAAGATTTAAATGTATAGAATGAAACAAAATGACAAAGAAATTAATGGGAGAACGTTTCAAAAAGAATAATCTTAAAATGGGGGAAGACCTTTCTAATTATGAAATATAATGTAGATGCCATAAAACACCAGTGAACTGAACTCTTGAATCCCAGCCTTCCAACAAATAAAGTTTGGTGGACCTAGCCCTGTCCCTACATATTGGCTGACAGTGACAGGTGGCTGGACCCTCTTCCTGCGGTAACATTTTCGGTTGACCAAAAAGGGACCTCTAGATGGCTCAGCTTAGTGTTGGGTGAGTGCTGCCCAGGAAGCGTAGCGGGGGCCTGGACAGATGGGCTTGGGGGTGCAGTGCTCCAAGGCTGCCAGCAGGGGGCCTGCAGGGAGGCTTCTCGTGGGAGTCTTGGAGTTCTGCCCTCCCGCTCTCGCTGACATCATCATTCCCTAAGGTCCACCTGCTTTATTCCGGTTGTGCGCTGAGAACTTTAGTTATCATCAGTTCTGATTTTGTTCTTGAGAAAATTGGTGTTTCTGTCTCTGTTCTCCTTTCCTGAGGACCATCTCTGAGCCCTCTACTGGTGCGTCCCTTCCCAGGCACCCTCATCAAGGCAGCCACGCGACTGGCTTAGGTGTGCGTTTGATGTAAAATTCTCCCTTCTAATAAAACTCTTAACCTTCTGTGTCTTCTTCAGACACACCAAACAGACTGCTTGGTCTGTGTCTATGTCCCAAATGGCAACTCTTGCTTCCCAAATAAAATGTGAAATTTCGAGAAAAAAACTCCACCAGTGAATTCTAGTACAAGGAAATATTTGTAAAATGTGCATGAAAAACCAACCATAAATAAAAAACAAAAAACCCCCAAAAACACACGTAACAAAATTGCAAAATACTTGCAACTACCACCACACAACATTTAGTTTCCCAAATATGTAAGGGGCTGGTGCAAGTCAATAAGAAAAAGACCAAAGTTGTGAGCTTATATTGCATGAGAAGGAAAAACAAATAGTTTACTATAAATTTTTATAAGAAAAATGTAAATGTAAATTGCACTGAGACGCCATTCAAGTTGGCACAGTTCAAAAATTTAATAATACACTGATGAAACATGTATGGAAAAGGCACTTTAGGGGTGGTGCCTTAGCTCAGTGGGTAGAGTGCTGGCCACACACACTAAGGCTGGCGGGTTTGAACTCAGCCCAGGCTAGCTAAAAAACAACAATGACAACAGCAACAATAACAACAACAACATAGCCTAGCGTTGTGGCTGGTGCCTGTAGTCCCAGATACTTGAGAGGCTGAGGCAAGAGAATCGTTTAAGCTCAGGAGTTTGAGGTTGCTGTGAGCTGTGAAACCACAGCACTCTATGGAGGGCAACATAGGGAGACTCTGTCTTAAGAAAGAAAAGGCACTTTTGTTTATTGTTACTGGTAGTATATATTGATACAATTTCCATGAAGTGCAACTTGGCAATATTTAACAAAATTACAAGCATAAATACAAGTGCCTAAAATTCTATTTATTTATATTTGTTACAAATAGTCATATGCACATTCAAAAAGACATTATTACAGCTAAAACCATAGACCTTTAAAAACTATAAAAAGAAGACCCTGGATAAAATCCTCATGACTGTGGGTTTGGCAAAGATTTCTTAGACATGACACCAAAAGCACAGTAGATAAGAGAAAAACTGATTAAATATACTTCGTCAAAATTCAAAACTTTTGTACTTGAAAAGACACCATCAAGAAAATGAAAACACAAACCATAGACTGGTAGAGAAAATTTCCAAATCATGTATCTGATAAAGAACTTGTATCCAAAATATATGAAGAACTCCTAACATTCAATAGTAAGAAAAGCAACCTGTTCATAAAATGGACAAAATATTTGAATAGATATTTAATTAAAGGTATATGATTGGCTCATAAGCACAAGAAATGACACTGAAGATCGCAATGAGAATTAAGACCAAAGTAGAATATCATTAATGCCCATAAAATTGCTTGAGCCCAGGAGTTTGAAGTTGCTGTGAGCTATGAGGTCACCACCCTCTATCCCAGTGGTTCTCAACCTTCCTGATGCTGTTGCCCTTTAATACAGTTTCTGTGGGTCCTGCTCTATCCCAAGGTAACAGAGTGAGAGTCTTTCTCAAAAAAAAAAAAAATTAATGGGCACAAAATGAACCATTTAATAAATATTTCTGGAATTACTTGGCAGATAACTATACTAAAGACTGATCAATATGTTAGGCCTCACACTAAAATTAATTCAAGATAGGCCAAACATTTAAATACATAAAATGAAACCAAATGCTAAAGGAGTTCATGGGAGAACTTTTCTTTTTATTTATTTATTTATTTATTTATTTATTTATTTATTTTTGTAGAGTCTCACTTTACAGCCCTTGGTAGAGTGCCGTGGCCTCACACAGCTCACAGCAACCTCCAACTCCTGGGGCTTAAGCGATCCTCTTGCCTCAGCCTCCCCAGTAGCTGGGACTACAGGCGCCCGCCACAACGCCCAGCTATTTTTTGGTTGCAGTTTGGCAGGGGCTGGGTTTGAACCCACCACCCTCGGTATATGGGGCCGGCGCCTTACCGACTGAGCCACAGGCGCCGCCCCCGGGAGAACTTTTCAAAAAGAATAATTTTAAAGTGGGGGGAGACTTTTCTAAAAATATGAAATATAACGTAGATGCCATAGAACACCAGTGAATTCTACTACCTGGAAATGCTTGTAGAATGTGCATGAAAAACTAACCATAAGTAAAAAGGAAAAAACAACAACAGGCTATAGTAAAACAGTGACAATGCAGAGAAAGCAGAGCCCTTACACACTGGTCATGGAAATGTGATAATGGTTATAGCTAGTTCGGAAAACAGTTTGGCAGTTTCTTAAAAAGTTAAACATCAATTTACCGTATGACCCAGCACTTCTTTATTCCTAACTTCTCTTCTAACCCAGAAGTGAAAACATGTCCAAAGACTTGCATGAGAATGTTCATAGCGGTATTATTTATAGTTGCCCAAAACTGAAAACAATCCAAATGTTCGTTGACTGGTGAATGGATAAACAAAATGTGGTATAGCCATCCAGTAGAACGCTATTCAGCAACAGAGAGAAACAAAATGCTGAAATATGCTACTGGCTGACGAACGCTGAAAACATGCTAAGTGAGGGATCCTAGATACAAAAGACCCCATATGCTGGGACTTTTATAGAGACCCCCGTCTCTGTAAAATATAATAATAGGCGGCGCTCATAGCTCAGCGAGTGGGGCGCTAGCCACATACACTGAGGCTGGTGGTTTCCAACCTGGCCTGGGCCTGCTAAACAACAATGACAACTGCAACAACAACAAAATAGCCAAGTGTCGTGGTGGGCACCTGTGGTCTCAGCACTTGGGAAGCTGAGGCAAGGGAATTGCTTAAGCCCAAGAGTTTGAGGTTGCTGTGAGCTGTGATGTCACGGCACTGTACCCAGGGCGACGGCTTGAGACTCTGTGTCAAAAATATATATATAATAATAAAAACAAACAAATAAACAAACAAAATCCAGCCAAGTGTCAGGGTGGGTGCATGGTTCCAGCTACTCTGGAGGCTGAGGCAGGAGGATCCCTAGCCCAGGAGTCTGAGGTTGCTATGAGTTATGATGATGTCACTGCACTCTACTCAGGGACGGAGTGAGATTCTGTCTCAACAACAACAACCCCCACCCCCAAATCCAAAAGACTCCCTATGGTATGATTCCATTTATATAAAACATCCAGAAAAGGAAAATCTAAAGAGACAGAAGAGATTACTAGTTACCTGGAGTTGAGCATGGTAGCAGGAAGTGACTGCAAACAGCGGGAGGGATCTTAATGCTTATGATGGAAATATCCTAAAACTGGATCATGGGATGGTTGTACAATTAGGCAAATTTACTAAACGTTACCGAGAAAGGGAGGAATCACTTAAAATGGATGAATTGTATGGCATGTAAATTATATTTGAATGCAATTTTTTTTTTTTTGAGACAGAGTCTCGCTCTGTCACCTTGGGTAGATTGCCATGGGGTCATCATAGCTTGCAGCAACCTCAAACTCTTGGGCTCAAGAGATCGTCTTGCCTCAGCCTACCGAGTAGCTGGGACTATAGGCATGTGCCACCACTCTTGGCTATTTTTTTGATTTTTAGTAGAGAAGGAGTCTCATTCTTGCTCAGGCTGGTCTCCAACTCCTGAGCTTTAGGGAACCTCCCACCTTGGCCTCCCAGAGTTCTAGGATTGCAGACATGAGCTACTGCACCTAGCCTTGAATGCAATTACTTTTTAACAAGACATATATACACTGTTAGCCATTGTAGCATTCTTGTAAGAGCAAAAGGTTAAAACTACTTTAAATGGCTCTCAATAGAGGACAGGTGAAATAAATTATAGTGTATCTATACAAAGCATTATATAAGGAGTTTTTTATATGGTGTGAAATGATCTTCAGGTTTTATTAGGGGAAAGGTACAAGTTGTATGGTATAATATCACTTGTATGAAAAATAAGAGAGAGGATAATATAGACTTGTGAATTTATTCATATATGCCTAGAATACCTCCAGAAATATCTGTAAGAAACTAGTTTGTCTCTGTAGAGGGCAACTGCATGGCTGGGGATGGAGGTAGAGGGAGATTTTTCACTGAATTATGATTTATGCAAAATCTAAACAAAGGCCTGGTGCAGTGGCTCACCCCTGAAATCCTAACACTCTGGGACACCAAGGCAGGAAGATCCCTTGAAGTCAGGAGTTTGAGAGCAGCTGAGCAAGAGTGAGACCTGATCTCTACTAGAAATAGAAAAATTAGCTGAGCATTGTGTGGGGTGCCTGCAGTCCCAGCTACTTGGGAAGCTGAGACAGGAAGATGGTTTGAGCCCAGGAATTTGAGGTTGCTGTGAGCGAAGCTGATATCACAGCCCTCTACTGGGACAAAAGACTGAGACTCTGTCTCAAAACCAAACCAAACCAAAACAAAAACTACAGAAAAGTTAAACTAAAAAAAGGAAAAAATAAACTAAAAACAATTCTGGGTGACAGTGCCTGTGGCTCAGTGGGTAGAGCACTGGCCCCTTATACCGAGGGTGGCGGGTTCAAACCTGGTCCTGGCCAAACTGCAACAAAAAAATATTCGGGTGCTGTGGTGGGCGCCTCTAGTCCCAGCTACTTGGGAGGCTGAGGCAAGAGAATCGCCTAAGCCCAAGAGCTGGAGGTTGCTGTGAGCTGTGATGCCACAGCACTCTACCAAGGGCAACAGCTTGAGACTCTGTCTCAAAAAAAAAAAAATTGTATTCAAATGGGAGTCACTTGATCTTTTCATTTTTCTTTTATGAGTTTTCCCTCTCAGCTTCTGAAACACTGTTCTTGTTTTTATTTTTTATTTTATTTGAGAAAACCCCAAATTTGCTCTGATGGCCTTTCTTCTCCATTTGTGACCCCTGGGAACCTTGAGTTTAGGTTTAGGGTTGAAAGTCTGTCTGCTAAGAGCTCTCCAAAATGTACTGCATTCATTCTGAAAACTGGATAGAAGGACACCTGGATTGAAAAAGAAAAAAAATGGCAATTGGTTCAGAAAATAAAATAATGCTTTCAGCCCTGTCTTCTTAACTGAACCATCTCATAGACTGATTAAATCAGGACCCCTGATCGATCGATTGATTGGTTGACTGTAAGGTTAATATAGGTCAGTGGTTCTACGTTAAGGGTGATTTTGCCCCGGAATGGATGTCTGGACACATTTTAGATTGTCACACTGGCAACTGGTTGTCACAGGCATCTGGTGGAAAAAGGCCAGGGATGCTGCTGTAACTCCTACAATGCACAAAACTGCCATCTTCGCGGAGAATTAACTAGCCCAAAACGTTAATAGTATGGATATTGAGAAACCCTAATATAGAAAGGTGAAGATTAACATCCATCGTCTCTGTGGCTGGAGTCCCTGTTCTAAGAGGATTTACAGATAAGCACAGCATTCCTATTTTCTTAGGCTAGTGGTTCTCAACCTTTCTAAGGCCCTTTAATACAGTTCCTGTGGGTCATGACCCACAGGTTGAGAACCACTGTCTTAGGCCAAGAAAATCAGTACTGACCTCAGTGTTTTTAGAGAAGGGTCTCTAAAACCACTTTCCATACCCACCCACCACAGTCTGATCCTTAGAGTTGCTTGGGGGCGGAAGAAGGGAGATAGCTTTGCTTGCAGCTGGGACAGCAGGCGATGCCAAGATACTTTCTTAGAGTTCGTGTTGAAGAACCTACCTGTTCTGAGTTCCAAGCTCATTTTTTCCTCAGTTGGTTTCCTTGAAGGTGACTATATTGGTCATTTTCCCGATCCTTGAGGGGCTAGAAAGTACGGTACAGTTATAAGGCCATTTTAAAAAATGCAATATTAATGAATTGGATGCATATTTATTGAATGATTTTTATTTGTGAGGCTTGGGGTGCTTCATGGTCCTGAGGCTGGAAAGGTGACAAGGAGATGGAGACTCTGACGTAATTTCTTTGTGTGTCCCTCTCAATGTCCCTCTCAACTTTTACTCACTAGATCCTAACATCGGCCTCTCTCAGCCTTCTCTTTATTTCATCTCCTCTCCCCGAAGGGATAACTTTCATCATCTGGTGTGCTACAAGCAGTTCCTTATCTGTTTAGTACCTTCTAGCTAATTTCCCCCCAATCCCAAAGTTTTACCCCCACTAATTGTTGCAATGTCTCTTTTCTTCTTCATTTCCTTACCTGGTAGAGCTGGTCATTGGGCAACAGAGTCTGCTTGTCTGAAGCTGCATAAGAAATAAACAAAACACACAGGGAGAATAGATAATAAGCTGGGTTATAGTCACACAATGGAATACTAAATAATAAAGAATCATCTACACACGAGTGTGTAAATAATCTCACAATCTTGCATGTGAGTCCGTTTACATAAAGAACAAAACGGGGCCGGATGTGGTGGCTCACGCCTATAATCCTAACACTCTGGGAGGCTGAGGTGGGTGGATTGCCTGAGCTCACAGGTTTGAGACCAGCCTGAGCCAGATTGAGACCTTGTCTCTAAAAATAGCCGGGTGTTGTGGTGGGCGCCCGCCTTGGGAGGCTGAGGCAAGAGAATCGCTTGAGCCCAAGCGTTTGAAGTTGCTGTGAGCTATGACGCCATGGCACTCTATCGAGGGCAAGATTCTGTCTCCAAAAAAGAAAAATTATTCCCTGGTGTTAGAAGTCAGAACAATACTCATTCTTGGGAATGGTTGGTGGCTGGAAGTGACCACAAAAGGGTCACTTGCGCAGGGATGGCATTGGTAATATATTCTTTCTTAAATTGGGTGCTGGATATGTTTACTTTGTTAATTTTTTTTGCACTGTATGCTTGTGATTAACTTTTACTTACTTTAATGAAGAATTTTTTTCTTTTTGTTTTTATTTATCTATTTATTTTCTTTTTTCTTTTTTTGCAGTTTTTTGGTGAGGGCTGGGCTTGAACCTGCCACCTCCGGTATATGGGGCTGGTGTCCTACTCCTTGAGCCACAGACGCCGCCCTTCTTTTCTTTTCTAATGAAGAATTTTTTTAAATGCAGAGGACAAATCAGAGGGCACTGGCTCTTGAGGCAGGCAAACTTGCTGTAATAACCAACTCTCCTTTTTCCACTGCCCCCCAGAAACAGCCTCCCCTGACTATACACAAGTGTAAGACACATCAACTCAGACTATTCTATTGGGTCTACTTTGGTAGGAGGAAAGCTGAGGGTCTCAGGTGGTCCCATGGCTCATCTAAGAAGATTCTTTTACCTCTTGACTGGCGAACTCCATCCTGTCCAGCAATGAAGTAGACCCCAACAGCAAGGAAGAAAACACTGAGGAGCTCAGCAAAAATAAAGCCGGAGATGGTGGTTGCATTGAGCTCAATGCAGTTCTGACACACTGTGGAGAAAAGGAGGGACAAGTCTCCTTCAGAATGTGGAAGTTGTTCTTCTGGATATTTTTCTCAAGCTCTGTCTTAGGCACCTCCTTCCGTGGGTGACATGGCAAGGGAGGATCCTTGGATCAAGAACTCAACCCGTCTTGATGTAATCTTACTACATGGAGCCACGGGATACAGAAGGAAGACTAGACCCTGTCCTCCCTGCTCCACTGCTCATCACCCCTCAACGCAACTCACCTTATAATGGCACTGTGTCCCCCACTCCCACTCAGTTTACAGAAGCTGCAAAATTGCTCTATTTCCTGGAGTCTACCCAAAGGTAAACAAGGCTTTACAGGATTAGCTATGTTTTTACGAGAAGCCAAGGGAACTATCTTACAATACAGTAGAACCTCTGTAAATCGACCACCCAAGGGACTATAACAAACTGATCAATGTACGAAGGTGGGCGACATAAGGAACTAAGCCTATTGTACTGATACATATATGTGGTGTGTGGCTGGTCTATGAAAATTGGGTCAACTTAAGGAGGTGGTCAATGTAGGGAGGTGATAAACAATGGAGTGTCCACTGTATTAAAAGAGGCAAGCTGAGATTAAGAGAACCGGCTAGTATATCACTGTTTGGCACCCACTTCCACCTTCACTCCTACAATAGGGTCACCATCACGGCAAGTACTGCTTAATTTCACAACAAACAAACCAAAGGACATTACGTACATCTGTAATACACTTGGAGTGGTTTTGAAGTGTCCTTTGATCCTTGACACCAATACATCCCTTGAGGGTCCTTGGTACTACTTCCTAGATTCCATATTTTTCTACTTGTATTTACGGAGATTATCTTTCCATCTTTAATCCAGTTGACATTTTTGTCTTTCAATCCACAAGTCAGAAATACTGAACCATCTTCTTGATATTCCTTCACTTTTACCAAATGGTTTTCTGAAAAGCAAAAAGCCGTGGTTTTATTAAGGATCCTGCCTCGAAAATTCTCCAAGTCTCAGGGTACTAGTAGAAGACCATTAGGGCAGTGTTTCACATACTTTAATGTATACACAAATCATATAGGTATCTTGTTAAAATTTCAAGTTCAAGTCAGTAGCTCTGGGGAGGTGAGATTCTGCATTGCTAACATGTTGTTAACAGGTGATGCCAGGGCTGGTGGTTCACAGGTCACATGCCTAGCTACCAGGGACTTGTTTCTCCTGCAAGGACCAGGGGTGAAATGCTTAGCTACAGGAAGTCTGCCCACAACAGGTCATGACAAGCCACCGATCTGGGTGACAGTGGAGGCGCTACATATCACTCATCATTCCATTCTTTCTAAATTGTTCACTCCTGTAGGACTACTGTTTGTAGTATTTCCATGAATTTTCTTAGAGTTTGAGGATATAAAGAAGCCAATTCTCCTACCTTCTTTTGACTGGGCCACAGTATGCGTACCTGTAAAGACAGAATAGAGAAGATAACTGGGCAAGGACTTATTCAGATGCCTGTAGGTATTCCCATGGTCATTTGAAGCCAAGATCAAGAGAGATGGGAGATGCTATCCTATGGAAATGACCATATCTATGCCTACTTTCCTGGCTTGTGGCCTACATTACCAAATTGAATTCGAGGTGGTGACAAAGAATTTGGTCTTTGTCCTGGCTTCCTGGGAGGGAGTTTCTAATTCTAGGAATTCCATGAGCGTTGATAATGCCTTTGTTATTCATGCTGGACTTTCAGACCACACTTGAGTTTATACTAAGGAGATGACTCAAGATGGTGCTGGTCAGGACCAACCGTATGAATAGAAGATTAGGGCTTAAAAGCCAGTCAGATCAGTCCCAGTGGGTGGAGGGGGCGAGAAATTGAGTTCAGTCAAATAGCCAATGATTCACTCAATCATAACTATGTAAAGATGCCTTCATAAAAACTTGGCAGAGCTTCCTGATTGGTGAGTACCTCAGTGTACTGGGAGGGCCACCTGTTCTGTTTCTGTAGGGAGAGGGTATGGAAGCTGTGTGTTCAGGACCCTCCCTGACCTTGCTCTGTGTGTCTCTTTATTTTCCTGGTCTTGATTTTATCTTTTATGATAAAATGATAATAGAAAGTATAGCACTTTCTTAAGTTCTGTAAGTCATTCTAGCAATTACCAATCATGAGTGGGGGCGTCATAGGAACCCTTCACATTTGTAGCCAGTTTCTCAGAAATGTGAGTGATCTGAGGACCCCTGAACTTGTAGCTGGCATTTAAAGTGAGGGAAGTCTTGTTGGGAACCATATCTTTTTTTTTTTTTTTTTGAGACAGAGTCTCACCATGTCGCCCTCTATAGAGTGCTATAGTGTCACAGTTCACAGCAACCTCTAACTCTTGGGCTTAAGTGATTCTTTTGCCTCAGCCTCCCAAGTAGCTGGGACTACAGGTGCCCACCACAACACCCAGCTATTTTTGGTTGTATTTGGCATTGTTGTTTGGCAGGCCCGGGCTAGATTTGAACCTGCCAGCTCCAGTGTATGTGGCTGGTGCCCTAGCCACTGAGCTACAGGCGCCAAGCCAGAGCCATGTCTTTAACCCATGGAATCTGACACTAACTAAGGGGTTAGCATCAGACTTGTATTGCAGTATAAGTAAGGGGATTGTACGGCCAGAATGTTATGTTCCTTTAGCAGCTAAAGCCCTGGCAGCTAAAGGCTTTTGGAGCTGAGTGACTTGTAAAATCTTCGCCCTTGGTGATCAATTTCTTGTAGAAACCCTGAATGTCCGAGGGGAGTTAGCTATTCAATTAGTCCTCAGATCTGTCTCAAAATTCAGAGTAAGTAGAGTTGTGTGGTACATGTGCTGTGGAGACCTAGCACTGAAATTCAATTCAATTACATCTAATCCATTTACTGAGCACTGTCATGACCTAACAAACTAGGCATTGTGAAAGAAAAAGGTGACGATACACAGAATCAGTTGCTGTCACCAAAGAATTTACAATGAAGTAGAAAAAAAAAACCTATTTGAAATTAATGTAATAGGGGAGGGGGGAGGTGGGTGGAGGGAAGGGGAGTGGTGGGATTATACCAGTGGTGCATCTTACAAGGGTATATGTGAAACTTGGTAAACGGTCTGTGAAGCTAGTGAATGATGCCCCCGATCATATCAATGTACACAGCTATGATTTATAAAAAAAAAAGAAAAAAGAAATCAATGTAATAGAACTTATAAATTATCTTTTAGTACTTATATAAGTGCACAGTGCAGAAAGGCATTCTGGGTGGAAAGAATAGATGAGAAAGATACAGATTTGGTGGCAGCACCTGTAGCTCAGTGGGTAGGGCACTGGCCACATACGCCGAGGCTGGCAGGTTCGAACCCAGTCTGGGCCAGCTAAACAACAATGACAATTGCAACAAAAAAATAGTAGGGTGTTCTGGCAGGTGCCTGTAGTCCTAGCTACTTGGGAGGCTGAGACAAGAGAATCACTTAAGCCCAAAAGTTTGAGGTCGCTGTGAGCTGTGACGACACAGCACTCTACCCAGGGTGACATAGTGAGATTCTGCCTCAAAAAAAAACAAACAAACCAAAACAAGAAAAGCGATACAGATTTGGAAAAGGACAAGAGAAACAGGGTGGCCAGAGTTAGTGTGTGACGAGGAGAGGTGGTCAGCGATCAAAGTATGGTGGAAATAGTTGGAAGGAGCCAACTGTCTTAGAACCTTGCGCAGGGATGAACTGTTTATGAACAGTTCCCAGCGCCTGAACATGGAAGGAGCTTTGTATTTGCTAAATGAATGAATGGGGGACAAAAAGCAAAACACACAGTTAAGCAGATTTCACACTAGCCCTTCTTCCCAATCACGTGGTCACCATGGGAGGACAAAGAAACCCCTCATTCTGGGCGGCGCCTGTGGCTCAATGAGTAGGGCATCGGCCCCATGTACCAAAGGTGGCAGGTTCAAACCCAGCCCTGGCCAAAGTACAACAAAAAAAATAGCCGGGCTTTGTGGCGCGTGCTTGTGGTCCCAGCTACTTGGGAGGCTGAGGCAAGAGAATTGCCTGAGCCCAAGAGCTGGAGGTTGCTGTAAGCTGTGATGCCGCAGCACTCTACCGAGGGTGACAAAGTGAAACTCTGTCTCTAAAAATAAAAAGAAAAGGAAGAAACCCCTCATTCTAACTCACGTTCCATAGGAAAGGAGATGAGACTGATAATTAACATTATTTATTTATTTACTTCCTTTTTGAGATAGAGTTTCCCTTTGTTACCCCAAGTTGAACACTGTGGTGTCATCATAGCTCACAGCAACCTCAAATTCTTGGGCTCAAACAATCCTCTTGCCTCAGCCTTCTAAGTAGCTGAGACTACAGGCGCCTGCCACAATGCCCAGCTATTTTTTTTTTTTTTTAGTACAGACAGGGTCTTGCTCTTGCTCACGTTGGTCTCAAACTCCTGAGCTCAAGCAAGGAGTCCACCTTGTCCTCCCAGAGTCCTAGGATTACAGGTGTGTCCAGCCCATGACCATTGACATCTTTTAATTTAGCACATATGAGTGTGGGTTCCTTTTAGGATTTGAAAGCTCTAGCAGCCAAATTTCTGGATTGATTGATGTGGACCTCCTCCCAGTCAGAGGAGGCATCACTCAAGTTCACACAGCTCATTGGTGGCAAAACTGGATCTAGATCTCAGGTTTTCTATTGCTTAGCCCAGGGTTCTTCCCACTATGTCCAGTGGCCTCACTCAGGCCTTCAGGCCCGCCCTCAACCTGTGTTGTCTTTAGCTGGCTCTTCCTTCCATTTTTCTCCGAAATAATTCTCTCTCTCTCTCTCTCTCTTTACTTTTTATTTGCAGTTTTTGGCCAGGGCTGGGTTTGAACCCACCACCTCCAGTATATGGGGCTGGTGCCCTACTCCTTTGAGCCACAGGCACTGCCCAATAATTCTTTTTTTTTTTTTTTAGTTTTCATTATTCTACTTTTCATTTTTTATTTTTATTTTTTTTATTGTCTGGGATTCATTGAGAGTACAAAGAATTAGGTTACACTGATTGCATTTGTTAGGTAAAATCCCTCTTATAATTGTGTCCCGTCTCCAAGAGGTGTGCCATACACTGTGACTCCCCCCCGTCATTTCCCGTCCTCCTCCCCGATAATCTCAAAAATAATTCTAAATTCTCTGGAGAGCACAGTGGCTCACACCCGTAATCCCAGCATCTAGGAGGCCGAAGCAGGTGGATTGCCTGAGCTCAGGAGGTTGAGACCAACCTGAGCAAGCGTGTGACCCAGTCTCTAAAAACTAGCCAAGCACTGTCACCTAGTCCCAGCTTTAATGGAGGCTGAGACAAGAGGGCCCCTTGAGCCTGTGAGTTTGAGGTTGCTGTGAGCTCTGATGCCATATTACTCAACCTCAGGGCAACTGGGTGAGACTCTGTCCCCTTCAGGTCTCCCACTTGGCCATCACTCAGCTCAGTTTCAGGCGCTGCCTCCCACCTAGTTTTTTGAGAAAGCAGGTGCCATTAGGTCCCTTTCTTTCCGTTCACAAGTGTAGTTATGGCTGGTGCCACCTGCACGTCCTTTCTCCTAGTCTTAGAAGGGAACACTGCCCTCTCCTCTGTGACTTTGAAACCACCTTTAACTTCATCCTTCCAACATCAACTCCAGGACCTTTCTCTGTTCATCTCCTTTAGCCTAGAAATGTGCTCAATTTTCTCCCACCCTCCAAAATGTTTCTTCGTAGACACTACTTCCCTTTTTAATTACTACTCAGTCTTTTCTCTCTTCTCATCCAAATTTCTTTCTTTCCTGTATTTTTTTTTTTTTTTTTTTTTTTTTTTTGAGACGGAGTCTCACTTAGTAACCCTGGGTAGAGTGTTTGGCATCGTGGCTCACAGCAATCTCAGATTCTTGGGCTCAAGTGATCCTCTTGCTCCTCAGCCTCCCAGAGTGCTAGGATTACAGTCATGAGCCACTGTGCCCGGTCTGCATCCAAATTGCTTTAAAAAAATAGTCTTGCCCTTGCTCTTCTTCATCACCTCACCTTCACCTCTCCTCATTCCCATTTGCCTTACACTCATATCACCCCCATCAAACCGTTCTAAATCACTCACAACCTTTATTTTGCCAAATCCCACGGATTTAAACTTTTAAATATAGTATTGACTTATATTTTTTAAAGAATTTGATTCACATTTATTTTTGTGACAGAGTCTCACTTTGTCACCATCAGTAGAGTGCTATGGCATCCTAGCTCACAGCAACCTCAAACTCCTCAAGCAGTCCTCTTGCCTCAGCCTTCCGAATAGCTGGGACTACAGGCACCTGTCACAACACCCGACTATTTTTTTTAGAGATGTGGTGGGGGGTCCTCACTGTTGCTCAGGCTGATCTCGAACTTGTAAGCTCAAGCAATCCCCCCTCCTTGGCCTCTCAGAGTGCTGGGATTGTAGGCATGAGCCCCCATGGCTGGCCATTATTGATATTTTTTGACAGTATAATAAAGTATCAAGCAAAAACCTTTAAAATATATTCTTAATTTAGTGAACTCTCTTTAACATTTTATACTCTTGGTAATGCTCTCCTTCTGGAAGCTCTCTACTCCGCTGGTGTCCATGATATCACATCTTATTATTCCAGATCTTGGATCACTCTTTTAGCTCTTCCTGAAGTTCTTTTTCTCTAAATGCCCTAAAAAGTTTGTATCCACACAGTTCCATTCATCCCTTCACAATGCCATCGTTAGCATCCTCTTCCTCACGTCACACATAGTGCTTGTCTGATTTCAACAACTTCCATGGTTTTAGCTTCCACCAAGGTGTCCAGACTGCAATCGTCAACCTAGTTCATTACTTTCCTATTGGATATTTTTAACCGAATATTAGTACAGGTACCCCACACTGAAACTTACACTCAGTCTGGTAATATTAAAACTTTCCTCTTCAATTACAGTATGAGCTCTTTAGCACGCCAGCTTTTTATTCATTTTTATATCCTCTTGGCCTATCACATATTAGGATCTCACACACAGTTGTTGACCATTGGCCAACTGAATGAATGAATGCTTTGTAGGTTCACTGCTAACCCTGGCTCTGAATTAGGGAACAGCCATCTTCTCTGTCTGGTTTCCCTGGCTCATGCCCTTTTGGGCTACACTCAAACCTAAGATGGCGGCAGCAGGGTCCTTTCTCTAGCCAGTTAAGTTCTCTGTTTTGATTTCTCAGAGATGGGGACCCCATTTCTCCCACTCCCACAATGCTTCTCCTGTAGCAGAGACCAGAAAGAGGCTCTGTTTTTGTCTTTCCTTCTTCTTTGTACTCTAAGGTGACAGCTGAGGTGGGCTCAGGGTTAGGGATCTCAATATTCCTGTCTCCCTGGTGATGGCCTCTTCCCCTGGGCCCTTCTCTAGGTTGCAGACCCTTACCTTGAAGAAGAATGATAACTAGGGTGAGGCCAGCCAGGCCCTTCCCCTGCTCCATGTCAGTCTCTGTCCTTCCCTCTGGAGAAACGTGGAGCAGCCCTGAGCAGCCCTGAGCAGCCAGCCGCTTGTGCAGCAGCTAGACTGGCTCCACCCCACACCTTTGGGCTGGGGCCCCTGCAGGAAAGCAAGAGCCCAAAGCCTCCACCCTTGCTGTATGCGTGGGCAGCAGGGGAGCCTCAGCAGAGCTGCAGGTGCAGATGCCTCTTGCTTTTCCGTTAAGGAGTGGAGGGTGGGGAGAGAGAGGGAGAGAGCACTGGATTCCCCCTTGGAGACTCGCCTTGCACGGAGAACTACTCTGGATGCTGGGTGGGAGGTAGTCCCGGGTTCTCTTCTTCATGTGGGAGATCAACGTACCTGCTACCAGTTGTTGCTAGGATTGCAGGTGCTGGGGGCTAAAGCTCCAAAAGTGAAGCCATTTCAGTCCCAGCCTTCATTCAGGATTTTTTTTTTTTTTTTTACTGTTCTTTTGAGATCATCAAAGAGGTGCCTTCCTGGAAGGGAATAGGTGGGACAATTCCAAGAAGAGAGGCCAGCACATTTCCAGGGCCCAAGGCCCAGGGCCCAGTCAGAGTGTCTAGGATCTAAGGACTTTCCCCCCACCCCATTCAGTTATAGAGTCAACACAAATTCACAAAGCTATCATTATGTGCCACGCCCAATGTACAGCAGTGAGATATGACTCTGTCCTCAGGGAAATGACAGCTAACAGAGGCTGTGTGAAGAGTTTGAGATTTCCATAGGCCACAGCAGTAAAAAGTCCATTTGTCTCCTGCAGAGGCTCAATTCTGCCTGGGGGGGCAATTATATGGTTAGTATTAATGGTAACTATGTCTTACTGAGAACATACAATGTGTCAGCCACCATTCAATACTTTGTTTGAATCCTATGACACTAAGGGAATCGGACTCTGAAAAATTCCATGACTTGGCCCAGGCCCCAGGGGTAGGCGGTCAGGATTCAATTTGGCTGCGGGGCTCTCAAGCCCAACCTCCCACTGGCAAGAATCTGCTTGATCTGGCTGCCCGGTTCTGAGAAAGACCAGCTTCCAGGACAAACCTAGCTGGTTTGGTTTCTGCTACAAGGCTCACAGCTTCTCCTACAAGGTGTTGAGAGGTAGCAGGTTTTAGGTGGCAAGTAAATATAGTTATATGGTCAACAGGGACTCTATTCAGACAACCTTTCCATATTCTTTGCCAGCCCCCTGCTCCGAGAACAAGCAATTTGCACCTGCTTCCTTCCTACCCACCTCGAGCCTACCCTGCCCTGATGCTGCCATCATCAAAGGCAGAGAGTAGAGAAGCAGACATCTTCTAGTTCCTCCCATCTCTTTACTTTTTCCGGTACTGGTGAGTCAGTTGGGGAGGGCAGCTCTCATCCTGGCTGGTAGTTCAGTGACCTGGTTTTATGTACTGGATAAATTCCACTGGGAGATGGAACACAGTGGGTTTCTGGCTGGTCTGATACTGGCTGCCTTTCTTCCCCAAGGTAAGGCTACTCCTGGTGAGTCCAGGGAAGGGAGCTAAGTGGGACATTATCACCAGGAGTGAGGTTTACTTGCTTCTTATGCTAGCTTCAAATCACCAGGCAACCTACGGTGTAAGGAGGGAAGGCTGGGATGTAGCATAAGGTCTGGGAAACAGGCTTTGGCTCTCAATAACTCCATCCAGGGGGCACATATTGGCCTTGGCTGTCTCTCGGAAGGCCTTAGACCAGAGATCTATATGGTTCATGGCCGGAAATGGAGGCAAAGCTGCAAGCACTGTTCTTTCCAGGGCTGGTGGCCTCTGGGATCAGGACTTTTGGTCGCTTGGCCAGATTGCATCACTCTGGGAGCCATACCCCAGCTCCCAGGGTAGTGCTTTAAGAGAAAAGTTAACTTTAGGTTGAGCAAGAGGGAGGGCATATTTGGGGGGTGAGTATATGGTTATGATTTTAACTCATCCCAGTTTGCTAGTTTCAGCTTTAAAACTGGCAGTCCCGGGTGGCTCCTGTGGCTCAGTCGGTAAGGCGCCGGCCCCATATACTGAGGGTGGTGGGTTCAAACCCGGCCCCGGCTGAACTGCAACCAAAAATAGCTGGGCGTTGTGGCGGGCGCCTGTAGTCCCAGCTACTTGGGAGGCTGAGGCAAGAGAATCGCTTAAGCCCAGGAGTTGGAGGTTGCTGTGAGCTGTGTGATGCCATGGCACTCTACCGAGGGCCATAAAGTGAGACCCTGTCTCTACAAAAAATAAAAAATAAAAAAAATAAATAAAACTGGCAGTCCCATGTGCCAGGAAACTCCTCAATCCCAAGCAAGCTGGGTCCAGTGATTACTTAATAGTCAACTGCACTGGGACACCCAGGATTTCCACTGGAAACACATCCCCAAGAAAGACATGACCGTGGGATTTGAAGGATCGATGTACATGAGTGTGCACCATACACTCACCAGCCGCTTCACAGACATGAGAAACAGTTACTTTGGGCTTTTCTAGAAGGTGCTCTCATGTTTGAACTGGCGATCGAATGTGAAGCTCTGGGAGAATGTGAACTCCACAATTCTCTGCGTTAGGAGGTATACGCTCCAGTGCCCCTGTGGGCGGTGGAGATGCTCTCAGGCTGTCAAAACAAGTCAATGGATCTAGAAAGTCTCTGTGCCCACCTTTAGATAACACTTAAATTCTCCATAAGACTTGACTCGTAACAAGTTCCAGGAAAAAATTCAATAATTTTTTTTCTGTGTCCCTCTTCTGTTCTTTCTCTCTCTCTCTCTTACAGTCTTACTCTGTTCCCTGGGCTAGAGTGCTATGGGCTCAGTCTAGCTCACAGCAACCTCGAACTCCCAGACTCAAGCGATCCTTCTTTTTTTGCTTTTTTTTTTTTTCCGAGACAGAGTCTCACTATGTTGCCCTCTGTAGAGTGCTATGGCGTCACAGCTCACAGCAACCTCCAACTCTTGGCTCAAGCGATTCTCTTGCCTCAACCTCCCAAGTAGCTGGGACTACAGATGCCCGTCACAACACCCGGCTCTTTTTTTTGTTGCAGTTGTCTTTATTTAGCTGGCCTGGGCCAGGTTCGAACCTGCCACTGTCGAAACCTGCCACTGTCAGTGCTGGTGCCGTAAGCACTGTGCTGTGGGCACCGAGCCTCAAGTGATCCTTTTGCCTCAGCCTCCTGAGAACTACAAGCACCTGCCACCATGTCTGGCTTATTTTTCTGTTTTAAGTAGTGACATACTTTTGCTCTTGCTCAGGCTGGTCTCAAACTCCTAGCCTTGAGGGATCCTGTCACCTCGGCCTCCCAGAGTGCTGGGATTACAGACATGAGCCACTGTGCCTGGCTGGTGTCCCTCCTTTTAACCAAAGGTGGAACAACTAAAAATCTGTACATGGACCTTACCCCAGACCCTTCTGGACCACTGTGCTGGTAATTCAGACTAGCTTCTCCCTACCCACAACCATCCTTGGCCCTGGGAAGGGCTCTAGTTGCGAGAGTCGCGTGCTCTTGGATTTGTCATAGCAGGAGCAATGGGGAAGGAAGAGGACAGGAAGTTGGAGTGGGCTGGGAAGTAGAATAAGAAGTTTTCTTGAAGAAATATACACACATCTTCAACCGAGGAACATTCTTCTGCCTTCCCATGCTCCTTTCTTTTACTTTCTGGTGGTCTGAACACAGTTTTTAGAAAGGTTCTTGCATTGATCCAGCTCCAAGCTTTCCTCTTTTGCTCCAAGTCCCTCAGGACACGTCCTCTGCTTGGACCACATCCTCATGCCCTCCCTGGCCCCTGACATTTGTGGGAGAACTTCCTGAAGCTTGTTTCTTGAGTTCTGTCTCTGTCAATAGAAATTATAAACTGTCCTAGGCTAGGAACGTGGTCCTTGTTAAGTATGAGCCTGAGCAGAGCAGGGGGCCTGGTGGAGACCCAAGAGCTATCTCCAATGGTGGTATTTTTTCCCCTTAGTGAGCCCCTTCAAGATACCCGTGGAGGAACTTGAGGACAAAGTGTTTTTAAATTGCCACGGTGGCATCATGTGGCTGGCGGGAACAATGGGAACACTCTTGCCAAGCAACACAAGTTTGGACCTGGGAAAACGCATCCTGGACCCACGAGGAATGTATCTGTGTAATGAGACAGATGAAAAGGTCCAGAAAGTATCTACTGTGCAAATTTATTATCGAAGTATGTGCTTCCTGGACTCTGTGGGTTGGAATGGATGGGGTCTCTGGATGTGAGAGCTTTCTGGCTAGAGGGGCTGTGGTGAACCCTTCTGCTGTCTAAACAAACTGCAGTCACTCCTGTAATGTACAAGCTAGATTTGTGGGCATCAAAGTGGGAGAGAGCTTAACCAAACAAGACGAGGAGTAGAGGCCTTGTTATTACAGCCTGGTTGGGAGAGAGGTCTGGCCCAATGCCCCTGCTGTAAGATGGGTTTACTTCTTGGCTGTCCTTGGGGAGTCTTTGGGATGAAGGGTGAAGATAGATGTAGCAAAGCCATTACCAGGCTTTTCTCCCAGGATCTTACTGAGGTTTGGGTCTTGGCTTGAGACATTCCAGGGTAGCTCTAGGAGACAGAGATGGTTCCCTGATCTTAAAGGTTCTTTACCTCTCCTCTCTCCTCCCTTCCCCCACAGTGTGCCAGAACTGTGTGGAGCTGGACCCAGCCACCCTTGCTGGCATCATTATCACCGACATCATTGCCACTCTGCTCCTCGCTTTGGGAGTCTACTGCTTTGCCGGACATGAGACTGGAAGGCTCTCTGGGGGTTAGTGGAAGGGCAGAACAAGTGTGTGTGTGTGTGTGTGTGTGTGTGTGTGTATACCAAGGAGATCACGTGCCAGCTATAGAATGGGAGAGGTTCAGTTTCATTTGGAAGTCACTCTTGCATTCTCCTAAGGACTCCTACCACTGGCTGTTAGAAGAATTTGTACCCACATGGCTCATGATGTGAGAGGCTGTGACCAGCTGCAGTCCTTTTGCAGTATTCATGAGGTCTCACTGTTCCATCTTCCTATACCACTGATGACTCTTTTTCTCTGGTTCTTCTAGGATCTGACACTCAAGCTCTGTTAAGGAATGAGCAGGTCTATCAGGTGAGCCCTGAGGGGAAGAAGGCGAGAATGGGAGGAGGAGGGAGTGGAGCTGGAGAGGCTGCTGCTGGGTGTGCTACGCATGTGCGAAAACCCTGCTGGGGTATCCCTTGCTGGGGGCGACTGGAGAGGCCCGCATGAGAGCTCATCCCCAGGGCCAGCTGGGGCCACCCTGAGCCTTCTGACCCTGCTTTCTGACTATTCTCTTCTCTCTTAGCCCCTCCGGGATCGGGATGATGCTCAGTACAGCCATCTTGGAGGAAACTGGTCTAGGAACAAATGACCCTGGCACTGGCGTCTTCTAGAAGCATCAGTTATCAACTGTACCTTCTTCTTTGCTCAGACAATAAAAATACCTTCTTTCACTCAGCAGATGCCTGGAGTTTTCAAAGCTCCTGGGCAGAGGATGGCAGTTGTCCTGACTTGGCTGGGACTTCCTTCCCTGCCCCACCTGTGCCCTTCTCTCATCTCTTCCCTTCCTCTGCCCCACACAGACAGTGTGATGAGCAGTCTCCCACCATTCCCTGCCTGTCTGGTGTTTCTAGACCCTGGGGGACCCCCTGGGGACGGGTCTACCTGCTACATTCCCACGGACTTATTGACTCTAGTCCCCTTTCCCAACCGTTCTGGGGATTTTGCCCCTCCCCGGCCACAGGCAGGCTGCTGTGCTCAGAAGTCCAGCCACACAGAAGTTTCCATGACATCATGAGTGGGGGTGGTGGAACATCAAGGTACCTGGGACTCGCTTCTAACCAAGACTCAGAGGGTGTGTGTGACCCTCTGCAAAGGGGTTGGCCTCAGCTTGATGGCCCTGTTGAGCAGTTGACACCAGCTGTGTCACAGTTGCCAATTTATCTTCCTTTCCCCAGGATCTTTCCCTGGCTTGCTCCTACCTTGTGCGTGATAAACTGGGATCAGAAACCCTTCATCACATAAAATGCTTTATCAGGGCACTGTCTGTAACCTGTTGATTTGGCTATAGCTAATGGGTTCCATTCCGGTGCAACAGAATTTCTAGGGACACATGACTGGTGGATTTCGGTTTTGGGTCTTGGGGACGTGCCATGTGAAGGGCTGCAGGTTGGAGACAGGGCCTGGGGATCTGGGACCAGTCACTAACCTCTCCCCGCTCATCTCAGTACTGGGCCCCAGGTGAGTGGGTGAGGGCCAGTGTGAGTGGAATTTTTTTATTGTTGGGGATTCATTGAGGGTACACAGAACCAGGCTACATTGATTGCTTTTGTTAGATAAGGACCCTCTTCTAATTGTTTGTACCACACCCCTGTTCCCCCACCCTCCCTCCTTCCCTCTCTCAGCTCTCCCCATCCAGAATTTTTTTTATTGCAAATCCTATAGTGAATGGGGAAAAAATAAAATTGGAAAAAAAAATACTCCTTGGTATCTATGTGAAAGTTAATAAACACTCATTGAATTTATCACCAAAAAACCCCCATATTCTTTCTCTCCGTCTACTTGGAAAGCTAGAGTTTGAGGTTGGATGGGGGCTTGGGAAACTTTTAATAGCTGTCCTCTTCAGTCAGTGGATTAGTGATGGTTCTGAAACTTTGGGAGCCTCGGAGATTTATTAAAAATATAGTACTGAGGTTCTATTCCAGACATGTCCCCAAATGATTCTGAAGCAGCTTGAATTGAGAGTCTCTGGTTCAGAGGAAGAATTGGAGGCCACTTATGTCCTTTATGCCAGTCCCTGGATCCCAGGGTTGGGAACCCTTCCTTTTGTTCTCAGATTTCACAAATAATTTAAAGAGGTTTGGGAGAGTTTAATGACAGTGGGAGTTTCCTAGACCAGGGTTCCCAAAGGAGAAAGGAATTAACAACCAGATACCTAGAGAAATGATTCTGCTGATCATCTCCTTAAGATACACACAGACTCTAGTTTCATGAGAGAGAGAATGAACTTCCAGTTTATTCATGCTTCATTCCTGATTTGTTCCTGCCTTTGATAGTTCTCCTAATCCTACTTTCTCATTGACTCCCTCTACCGTGGGCATCCCCTCCATGGCCTGTATTTCACCAATGCTTTGGATCCTTTCCACACTTCTTAATACCTTGTATTCCTCATATTCTCTCCTATTCCCCCATTCACCAGTTTTCAGCATGGACCGCACTTTGGAACCTCCTTGGGAGCACTGAAAATATTTGTGCTGGCTGGGTGCCGTGGCACCCTCCTGTAGTTACTGCTAATCAGAAGGCTGAGGTGGGAGGATCACTTGAGGCCAGAATTTTGAGGCTGCAGTACACCATGATCATGCCTGTGAATAGCCACTGAGGTCCAGCCTAGTCAACATAGTGACCCTCTATCTGCCTCCACTTCCCTAAAACTGGTGCCTGGGTGCCACCCACAGAAATTCTGATTTTATGGATCTGGGATGTAGCTTGGGCATCAGGACTTATCAAACTGCTTCAGGTGATTCTTGTGAAGACCAAGTCAAGAAACACTGCCCTTTGTCTGAGCCCTTCTTGAAACTTGTGTCCTGTCTGGCTTTTTTCCCCTTTCTTCTTTTCTTTTTGTGCTTTTAAAAAATAGCTTTATTGGCCAGGTACAGTGGCTCACTCATGTAATCCTAGCACTTTGGGAGCCTAGGAGTATTGCTTGAGGCCAGGAGCTCAAGACTAGCCTGGGCCACATCACGAGATCCTCATCTCTTAAAAAAATAGAAAACCTAGCTGGGAGTGGTGGTGCACTCCTGTAGTCCCAGCTAGTTGGGAGGCTGAGGCAAAAAGATCACTTGAGTCTAGGAGTTTGAGGTTACTGTGAGTTAGATGACACTGCTGCCCTCATATCCAGGCAACAGAGCAAGACTCAGTCCTACAAACAAACAAGACTCTGAGTCCTAAAAACAAACAAACAAAACTTCAAAACCCACAGCTTTATTAAGGAAAACTGACATGAACAAACTTCACATATTTAAAATATAAAAAGTGGTAAGGTTTGACATATGTATCCACTGTGGAAACATCACCACAATCAAAATAATGAACATTTCCAACACCCTGAAAATATCTTTCTCCTCCTATTCCTCTATCCTCAGGCAACTACTGATTCACGGTCACTATAGATTAGTTTTCATTTTTCTAGAGTGTTTTATAGACAGAGTCTCGCTTTGTCACCCTGGGTAGAATATTATGGTGTTACAGCTCACAGCAACCTCAAACTGTTGGGGTTAAGCGATTCTCTTGCCTCAGCCTCCCAAGTAGCTGGGACTACAGGTGCCCGCCATAATGCCCGGCTATTTTTAGAGATGGGGTCTTGCTCTGGCTCAGGCTGGTCTTGAACTTGTGAGCTCAGGCAATCCACCCACTTTGGCCTTCCAGAGTGCTAGGACAGTACTATAAGTCTTGAAAGGAAAAATCAATTTCCTGTCCACTCCTCTTCCACCACGTTCACTGTCCTTTTAATTTTTTGTTTTATTTTTCTCTATATTTTTAGGTAATATTTATAATGTTATTCCTTGAAGGTCAACTTTTTATATTATCTACTTTTTTTTTTGGTAGAGACAGAGTCTCACTTTATGGCCCTCGGTAGAGTGCCGTGGCCTCACACAGCTCACAGCAACCTCCAACTCCTGGGCTTAAGCGATTCTCTTGCCTCAGCCTCCCAAGTAGCTGGGACTACAGGCGCCTGCCACAACGCCCAGCTATTACTTTTTTCTTATTAAAGTGGATTAGAATTCAGTACATACACACTTTTATCCTATTATTCCAATGTATTACAATTTCTTATTATATGTGTATAGCAGTAGTCAATGTTTACATTTTTGATGCTATTGTATATGGTATTTTATACATTGCAATTTCCAGTTGTTCATTTCTAGCATATAAAAATACAACTAATTTTTATATATTGATCTTGTACCCTGAAAAGTTGCTACAGTCAATTAATTCTAGTAGCCACCCAACACTGGGCATTCAACATAGGTAATCATGTTGTCTGTGAACAAAGTAGTTTAATTTTTTCCTTTCCTTCTTGTTTCTGTTTCTTGGCTTATTACACTGGCTAGTACCTCTAGTACAATGTTGAACAGAAGTGGAGAACATTCTTGTCTTGTTCATGACCTTAGGATAAAAGCATTGTCTTTCATCTTTTGTATGATGTTAGCTGTAGTTTTTCTTAGATTTCCTTTAACAGGTTGGGGAAATTCTTTTCTCTTTCTAGTTTGCTAAGAATTTTTATCAAAAGTAAATGTTGGGGCCAGACACAGTGGCTCAGATCTGTAATCTTATCATTGGGAAGCTGCTGAGATGAGAGGATCACTTGAGCTCCGGAGTTTGAGACCATTTTGAGCGTAAGTGAGACCCCATCTCCACTAAAAATAGAAAAATTAGCCAGGCACTGTGGCAGGCAATTGTAGTCCCAGATCCTCAGAAGACTGAGGCAGGAGGATTGCTTGAACCCAGAAGTTTGAGGTTGCAGTGAGTTAGGCTGACATCATGACATTCAAAAGGATGTTGGATTTTTTTTTTTTATTAAATCATAGCTGTGTACATTGATATGATCATGGGGCATCATTCACTAGCTTCACAGACTGTTTGGCACACTTTCATCACACTGGTTAACATAGCCTTCCTGGCATTCTCTCAGTTACTGTGCCAAGACACTTACATTCCACATTTAAGGATGTTGGATATTGTCAAGAGCTTCTGCATCCATTGAGATGCTAATGTGGTTTTACTTTTTTAGTGTGCTACAGTCTGTTAATGTGGTAAGTTACATCAATGGCATGATCTGGTACACCAACTTTGCATTCCAAAAAAATCTCTAGTTATTATATACTACCGAATTAAATTTGCCAAAGTTTTGTTAAGAATTTTTTGTATCTATGTTATAGAGGAATTTGTCTACAGTTTCTTTCCTTGTAATGCCTATGTCTTGTTTTGATATCATGGTATATTTTCTAAACAACACAGTACAACTATGAACATATGAAAATACATTTGCATTGTATTAAGTATTGTAAGTAATCCAGAGGTTATTTAACGTATACAGGATGATATGTGTAGGCTATGTACAAACCACACATTTCAACTTGACCTTTCCTCTCCACTACACACTGACCTGTCTTCCTGGGCTAAGATAAACTCTCCCTCGACCCTATGTGCTCACTGCCAACTAAAACATGAGACAAAATAAGTAAAAACAATAGTTTTTAAGACTTGGAAAGTAGGCAACAAGGGACCGTGATCTCTGAGAGGTGGGGGAAAAAGATAAAGGAATACTATTTCCTAAAAGGGTCTTGAGTATCTGTGGATTTTGGTAGCTATGGGAGGTCCTGGAACCAATCTCTCAGCAAGAAATGGGATAACTGTATATACACTCAATGGGTTCTGTTTTGTTAGAGAAACTGGTACTTGTGGTTGTAGAGACTGGGATGTGTAAAATTTGCAGTGTATGTGGGCAGGTCGGAAACCCAGGTAAGAATTGCTATTGCAGCTGCCCAAAGATAATCTAGAGGCAGATTTTCCTCTGCCTGTCAAAGAACCTGAGTCTATTTTCTCCTAAACTTTCAAGTGATTGGATGAGGTCCACCCATATTACGGAGGGTTCTTTACTCAAAGTTTACTGATTTAAATGTTAATCTCATTTACAAAAAATACTTTCACAACAACATCCTGGTGTATTATAACCAAATATTTGGGTATCATGGCTTAGCTAAGTTGGCATATAAAATTAACCAGGGTAATCAACACAGCACAATTTTGGTCTCGATGGAACAAATTGGAAAAATTCCTTCTTCAATTTTCTGGAAGAGTTTGTATAGAATGGACATTATTTCCTCTTCAAATGTCTGAAGTTTTACCAGTGAAGCCATCTATGTCTCTAGTTTTCTTTGTGAGAAATTTTTTAAAACTAAAGATTCTGTTTATTTAAGAGATAAGGCGCTATTCAGATTATCTATTTTTTTTTCTTTGAAAAAAATAGGAGGGTACATACAATTAGGTTGCATAGTTTGCTTGTGTAAGGTTAAAGTCACAGTTGTAGCTATGTCCATCGTACAGGACAGGCTATAAGTTCCATCTTTGGTGAACTTTCTCGGGAATGTGTACGCTTTTATTAAGTTGTTGAAATTTATTTGAATAAAATTTCACCATGAGGTCTGAGGGGATAAACCTCCAAAGAGAGGCCTTCTGTGAATTTCTGGGTTCTCTCTGAATTACTCTCTTTCCTCTCTGTACTCTCTGCTATAAACTCCATAAGTCTTGATTTCCCATCTCCGTCTCCTAACCTCAGAGAAATCTCTGGGCTTTGTCTGGGGTCTATGTTTCAACCTGGAAACTCTGTAGGTGGTAAGCTGGAACAAACTTAGGCCTTCCCTTGTTTTTTCCCTACCTCTCAGGTACGTGGATTATTATTATTATTATTATTATTATTATTATTTTTGCAGTTTTTGGCCGGGGCCAGGTTTGAACCTGCCACCTCTGGCATCTGGGGCCAGCACCCTACTCCTTTGAGCCACAGGTGCTGGCCCATGGATTATTTTTTTTTTAATTATTATTATTATTATTTTTGAGACAGAGCCTCAAGCTGTTTCCCTGGGTAGAGTGCTGTGGCGTCACAGCTCACAACAACCTCAAACTCTTGGGCTTAAGCAATTCTCTTGCCTCAGCCTCCCAAGTAGCTGGGACTACAGGTGCCTGCCACAATGCTGGCTATTTTTTTTGTGGCAGTTGCCATTGTTGTTTTAGCTGGCCCGGGCCAGGTTCGAACCTGCCGGCCTTGGGGTATGTGACTGGCGCCCTAACCACTGAGCTATGGGTGCTGCCAGGTACGTGGATTATTACAAAAGTTTTGAGATACACAAAAATAAAAAAACATAAAATCCGCAGGGCTGGAAACAAATGAAGCCCTCCCAGCAACACTGATCAGCCAAGAAAGTTGAAACTTGCACGTGTGCATCAGTAAGGACGCTGTTGACTGTGTTTTTAGAAGTAAAATAAGGGACCATAACACAGTGTCTCAAAACTTTTGTAGTGACCCATGTATTACTCTCCATTGTTGCCTGGTGTCCAATGTGTTTAAACTATTGTTTTTACCTATTTTGTCTCATGTTTTCGTTAGGCAGGGTGCACACAGGGTCAAGGGAGAGCTTATCTTAGCACAGGAGAGATGTGAGTGTAGAGGAAAGATCAAGTTCAAGGGGATGGAGAGGTGATGCCGTGAGACCCTGAGGCACATGAGAGGTGAGGGAATTGATTTTTTAGGCCAGTGAGAATTGTCCCATTCTTAACACCAAAGGGGAAAGTGAGAAAGCAGGTAAGAGGGTAGATAAGAGGTTGGCTGCAGGCTCTGTAGGTCGCCCTGCTCTCTGTGAAGCTGGCCTTGTCCTCAGCTGCTCAGACCTAATCAGGCAGGGACTGAGTGGGCTCCTGAATGCTGACAGTGGGGCACAGCCCCTCAGGGGAGGAGGAGAGGGAGCCAAGAAAGGGCAAAGATTGTCAGCCTCTCTGCTTTGGCACAGCCAGGAACCACAAGGTCCAAGGGTGTGTAGTTTGGGGACCAGCCACAGTCATGTTATTTCAGTAAAACAGACAGTTGTGAGGAGGGTGTGCCAGAGCATCTGGGTGTGAATTCCAGGGGCATCACTTCCTTGCTGTGGGACCCTAAGGAAATCACTTGACATTGCCAAGAGCCAGTTTTTCTCTTTTGCAAAATGGAGACAATCATACATTCTTTGCAGTGTCGCATTGAGGACTGAATGAGCAATACATGGCTAGTACTTAGGAAAGGACAGGCACATAGTAAGTGTCCCCCCACCCCGCCAAAGGGCCAGTTTCCTTCTCTTTTCCTCAAGTTGATTTGCTGTAAAGGAAATAACTACCCAAGGCTGGGTAGTTTATAAAGAAAAGAGGTTTATTTGGCTCTCAGTTCTGCAGATTGTGCAAGCTTCGTGCCAGCATCTGCTTCTAGTGAGGACTTCAGGGAGCTTCCAATACAGGTGGAGGGGGAAGGAGAAGCAGGTGAAGGAAGGGACGGGAGAGGGAGGAGGTGCTGGGATCCATTAAACAACCAGCTCTTCTGTGAACCAATAAAGTGAGAGCTCACCCCTCATAGTGGGGAGGACACCAAGCCATTCAGGAGGGATCCACCTCCACGACCCAAACACTCACCACTAGACAGCTCCTTCAACACTGGGGATCAAATTTCAACATGACAGTTAGGAGGGGCGGGACATCCAGACCAATCACTTCTCCATTACTTCCAAATTCTAGCCATCCTTCCCTTCAGGGCTAGATCAAATCTTCCCTCCTTGAAGCTGTCAGTGACCACTTCAGCTCTCTGAGTTCCTCCTCTGAAAGCCTGCAGCACTGTTTCCAACACTCACATGTGCATAATTGCATCACTTGTTTGTGTTGCTGTTTAACTTTTTGCCTGCTTTCCTACTTATATATAATTGCAAGCTCCTTGGAGACAGAAGCTATCTTTTTTTTTTTTGTAGAAACAGAGTTTCACTTTATTGCCCTCGGTAGAGTGCCATGGCATCACACAGCTCACAGCAACCTCCAACTCCTGGGCTTAAGCGATTCTCTTGCCTCAGCCTCCCAAGTAGCTGGGACTACAGGCGCCTGCCACAACACCCAGCTATTTTTTTGTTGCAGTTCGGCTGGGGCCGGGTTTGAACCCGCCACCCTCGGTATATGGGGCCGGCGCCTTACCGACTGAGCCACAGGTGCCGCCCGACAGAGCCTATCTTAATGTGTAACCCTTAGCACTTAGTATGTATGGGACTGGTGCCCACACCAGCAGTTAGAAAAGCACTCATTAGGCCCGGCATCTGTGCGCAGTGGTTAGGGCCCCGGCTGCATACACCGGGCTGGCGGGTTTGACCCCGGCCCAGGCCTGCTAAACAACAATGACAACTACAACCAAAAAATAGCCGGGCATTGTGGCAGGCACCTGTAGTCCCAGCTGCTTGGGAGGCTGAGGTGAGAGCATCGCTTAAGCCCAGGAGGTTGCTGTGAGCTGCGATGCAATGGCACTTTACCCAGGGCAACAGCTTGAGGCTCTGTCTCAAATAAATAAATAAATAAATAAATAAATAGATAAATAAAATAAATAAAAATAAATCCTTTATGTGCAAAAAAAATTTTTTTAAAGGAAGAAAAAAATAGCTGGGGCTTATGGTGGGTGCTTGTAGTCCCAGCTACTTAAAGGCTAAGGCAGGAGGATTGCTTGAGCCCAGGAGTTTGAGGTTGTTTTGAGCTAGGCTGAGGCCACGACACTGTAGCCTGAGTGACAGAGCAAGACTCTGTCTCAAAAACAAAAACAAAAACACCAACAACCTCCTACCCCCAACAATCAAGAGCTTTGAAGCCAGGAAAATGGAGAACATTCTTTATGGTCATAGTCAGAACTGACTGGGCAGATGTTCCAAGCATGGGGCTGGACAGCCTTGGCTGCTAATTTCGGCTCTGGCCTCCCCTCACTAACTGTGACTTGAGCCTCAGTATCTTCATCTGTAAAATTAGGGTAGCAACATCTGCCTTGTTGAGTCATTGGGAAGATTAAATGAGGTAATGCCTATAAAGAGTTAAGTACGATTTCAGAAGGACAGCGCTGCCCAGTAAATGAGAGCTGGTGTTGCTTTATCCTGCTGCACCATGCCTGGCCCTGGCCAGGCACAGTCAAATATCCCTGGAATGAAACTGCTCCTGGCCCAGCCTGCTGATGGGTGGCCAGTGATGGCAAGGGCATGGGGACTCTTTTAGAGCCGAAGTGTTGATGCTTGGAGGAAAAGAAGCATCACCTCAACATAGACCAACAAGTAGCCACAGCCAAGGCCACAGGAGAACGGTGTGTGGACAGCCTTGGTAGCACTGTTCACACCCACTGAGAGTGCTGTGGTTGGCAGGGAGGTTTCTGAGCGCAGAGAGAGAGTAGAGAGGCCGCTGGTTTGGGCTGGGTGAACACAGCTCCTCCACGCTTTGGCCTCCTCTCTCTACAACCAAGTCTTCCCACAGCAGTCTCTGGGCCCCTGGCTGCTGCCAGAGCTCTCTCACCCTCCCCCGAGGGTGGTGCGGAGGGTGCGGGCAAGCACAGCCCACATCCTGTGCTGCTTAACCACAACCTGCTTCTGGCTGGCCCTGCTGCCTCTGGGGTGAGG
The DNA here is from genome assembly GCF_027406575.1 of Nycticebus coucang. Classification (NCBI taxonomy): domain Eukaryota; kingdom Metazoa; phylum Chordata; class Mammalia; order Primates; family Lorisidae; genus Nycticebus; species Nycticebus coucang. The sequence continues at coordinate 122,860,394 of NC_069785.1, read as the reverse complement.
GAGCAGCGCCTGCTTGAGACACCTCCCTCCTCCACTTCCCCAGCCCGGGCAGCTTATGGAAACATGTGTCTACCCCCAAACCCCCTTACACCTCTGCCTTTCTCTTCTGGCACCTTCATGTTCCTTTAAGGCCTCTGTTTCTATCTTACTCGTTTGCTGAGGGACCACTCCATCAGGGATCTATCAGACACTTCTGCGTTTTCTTCCAAGAGGAGTTAACTTTTTCTTCTTCCTCCTTCCCTCCCTCCCACCCTTGTTCCTTCCTTCCTTCCTTCCTCTCTTCTTTCCTTCCCCTCCCTCCCATCCTCCCTCCCTCCCTCCTTCCTTCCCCTCCCTCCCTTCCTTCCCCTCCCTCCCTTCCTTCCTTTTTTTCCTTCCTTCCTTGCTTCCCTTCCTCCTCCCTTCCTTTTTCTCTTTCTTTCTTTTTTCTTTTTCTCTTCTCTCTCTCTCTCTCTTTCCCTCTCCCAAGAGATTAATGCTCTACCAGCTGTGAAAACAAGTAGTGTTTGCATTTGGGCTCATAGCAGAGAATTTAGCAAAAGGTAGTAAGGACCTGTGTGGTCTTAAGAAACAAGGCAGCCTCTAAGGACCTCCCAGAAAAGAGGGACAGCAACTCTTTCAGCCAAACACACTTTATTTCCTTTCTCTCTTAGCTGAGAGGAGCCAGTACATTTACAGAGATGGAAAGGACTACCTGGGGGCTTAGGTGGACACAAGGGGAGGGAACATGGGGCCGGCTCTGGGCCAGGATCTCTGAATGGGACAAGGCCTCCACCGATATCTACCTAGTCCCTCCTCAAAGAAGGGTGCAAATGAGAGAGCAGGAGAAATAAAAAGGCAGATGGAATGGGGGACAACTTATATATAGAAAAAGGATGGAACTGAAGGGAGAAGTAACATCCACGGGGAAAGGAGGGAGTTAATGACACAAATAAATATCCTGACGAGAGGGCAGGCCAGGCATGAGGGCTTGACTAGCAAGAACGTGTCAAGGGAGAAGAAGAAACAAAATCCCAGGACTGGGAGCAGCGAGCAGGCAGAGGAGGAAGCCGGGGATAAGGCTGTAGGGTATGAGTTCACCGTACCGCCCAAGGCTGTAGGGTACGAGTTCACCGTACCGCCCAAGGCTGTAGGGTACGAGTTCACCGTACCGCCCAGGAACAGTCCTCTTGCAGGGTCTAAGCTTTGCCCAGGGAACAGGGAGGTGCAGGGTGCCGGGAGAGGAGCCAGGCTGGCAGGAGGCAGTGTCCTTGGTCCTCTGTCATCAGATGCCTCTCTGATTCAAGCCAGAATACAAGTCCCTCTGGCCTTTCCGGATGGGCTGGTGTGGAAGGGAGAGGGGTGGTCAGTAGAGTGGGAAGAAGTGCTTCCTAAGAAAGAAAGGGCGCTGAAGATCTAGCTTTAGTGCAGCAGAGAGAACTTTGGACTTGGAGTCAGGTGCTGGGGTCCAATTCTAGCTTGATACAGATGGATAGGAGATTTGAGCCAGTCACCTCCTTCTGTGAGCCTCAGCCTTCCCATCTCAAAAATGGGTCTCTAGAGACCCACCTCTCAGGGTTTTAGTTAGGGTTAAAAAAGTCACTAATGCTAAACAAACACGACATGCTTGGCTGTGCCCGATAAATATTTCTTGGGTTTATCTAGGTGTGATATTCAAAATGTTAATAGTTGGTAGTGCCCACACTGCTGTGTCAGGCATTAATTCTAGTTGCCCCAAATCAAGAGGCAGCCCCGTGGGGACGGGGTGTGATGTCTAGATCTGTGTGTGTATGTGTATATTAGGGTGGGTTGGGGTGGGAAAAGCTTGAGGCTATTTACTAATGAAATAAATAAATGTTTTTGAGACATAATCTTACTCTGTTGCCCAGGCTAAAGTGCCATGGTCTCAGCCTAACTCACAGTAACCTCAAACTCTTGGGCTCAAGTGATCCTCCTGCCTCAGCCTCCCAAGTACCTGGAATACAGATGCCCACCACCATGCCTGGCTAATTTTTCTAGTTTTAGCAGAGATGGGGTCTCACTTTGCTTAGGCTGGTCTCAAACTCCTGAGCTCAAGCAGTCCTCTGGCCTCAGCCTCCCAGAATGTTAGGATTATAAGGATGAACCACAATACCTGGCCACTAATGACATGTTTTAATAACTGGTATAACTATACTGGTGCTTCTGGTGGACGATCAGCCTTGTATATATTGTGCTAGAATTTGGTGCTCTCTATGGCTATATCCCAGATAATGAATAAGCCAGAAAAAGAGGTGTGTGTCTTCCCCAACCCCCCACTTCTCCTTGTTGTAGGAAATGTGTTGCCTTGAGGTGGTCCTGTTCTACCTTAGAAGAGGCAGAGTTGGGCATATGGTGAGTTGCTGTGGGAGCCCTGAGTATGGGGCTTTGAAGTATCTGGCAGGCAAGATGGACAGTCCCACTGTCCCCTTCCCTTCCTGGCCCACTCTATCCCCTGTTACCTCGTAGTCTGGGTTAGGAACAGGAGGTGGTCTCTCCTTGTTTTGTCCTGCAGAGGGAGGGAAAGGAAAAGTCTTTGTTTCCATGAAGGAACACCAATCTTGCAGCACTGACTGGGCCACTGAGACCCCATCTGAGGATGGCAAGTCTTTCTGTTCTCTACTCCCTTTTTCGTTCAGCCACCCTTTCTCTTCTCTCTTCTTCATCCCATCTCTAAGGACCCCCAGGCTTTTCTCATCATTTTGTGACTTTCCTCAGCTCAAGGCTCTCCAGTTGTTTCTTTCCATGGGGAAAGGAAGGAACAAACATCTCAAAGTCTCTCTTCCCACAACTTGGGGATGGATCTGATTAAGGCAGACACTGACAGGCATTTGAGGAAGCCCATCACGTACACAAACTTTTTAACTCTATTCTAGGCTGGAAGGAGAGAAGTGATCTGAGATTTGAACTCCTCTTTGGAGATCTTGGCATCACCAGAGATGCCCTGCAGGAGCTGTTTTGACTTAGTCTGGACTTGCTGCCCATCCTGGCCCAGGCTGAATGGCCCCCTTGGCAGGAATCTCCTTTTATCTAATTCCAGTCTTACCCCTGGGCCTGCCTCCAGCACCCATGCCTCGAGTCACAGGTTTGGCCTTAGCCTTTGTATTCTTGCTCCAGTAATAAACAAGCATCATCAAACCCAGAGTGATGCAGACGTCGACTATAACAATTGTGGCCACGGCCATCACATCCACCTCCATGCAGTTCTCACACACTGTGGGGGAATGGGGGCGAAAAGAGAAATCCACTGAGAAAAGAAGACAGAAGGACACTGGAGATCAGGAAGGAACAATGAAGGCCATTCTCCCCTTACTTACACGCTTGCCACGGCCAGAGCCCTCCCTTTTAATACGCTTATAACAGTAACAAGCAAAGTGTGGTGGTTAGGGGTTCAAATCCCAGCAATTTGGGAAACGTGTTTTCAACTCACAAAGCCTCTGTTTCTTCCTCTACAGAATGGGAATAAAATAACTCATATGGTTGTTGAGAGAATTACACGAAAAAATTCCCTAGTAATTATTTTGAACAGAGCACTCACTGCAATAAGCCCTCGCTACATGTTAGCTATCATTATTATTCTATCATTACGCTTTAGTTTATGGTGTTTTATTATCATAGTTTTGAGGATATTTTTGTAAATGCTTCTGAAGAATTTATCTCTAGATATCACATCTGATAAACTCACATTTTGGTGTGCTGTAATTCTGGGTGTGATATAATGCAAATGACCCAATTCTGTCTCTTGGGAAGTTGCTGTTTTAGATCTAGCAGAGGCTGAGGTTACCCAGATAGACCCAAGTTGGTGTTTTATTTATGGTCCTGGAAATACTGATGCTCTGTGGCATCAGAGAGTCCTGGGATTGAGTGGAGGAGGAAGCACAAAGATGCCAGGGGACTATGAGTTGGGCTGCGGGACATCACAGAGAATGCTGTTTTGGGATGGTCCTCCCTAATGGGCCTCCTGCTGCCCTTTCTCTACACAGTGTTACCTCTTGCTCTCAGGTAGAGATAGTGGCTTATATCCTCCTTTTTGCCTGTATAGCAAGCATAATAGCCACTGCCTTCCATTTCTGCAAAATTATCCAGTAATAGTTCTTCCTGATTTTTATGATCCTTTAATTCTTGGTTGTTTCTTTCCCAATTTATTTCATTTCCAGGGTCCAGAGGGCAGGTCACTGTTACCATGGTTCCTGAGATGGAGACTTTATATGCTGGGGAATGGGAGAGAAAGAAGAGAAATTGAAGGGAGAAACCAGGAAATTTTCAGAAAAGGCAAATTGGTGACAAAAGAACCAACCAAATGCAGGAAGACATCTGTCACGCAGGTCTTAGATTTGCTGGTCAGAAGGGAGTTCTACCGGCTGGAGGGTGTGGAAAGGGGACATGCAGGGGAAAGGGAAACTAGATAATGTTTTGGAAGGTGGCTTCAGGGGTTAGGCAAGGACATGGGGCCTTGGAAAGGGGAGGATGAACATTAGTACTCATAACAGTCCCTATGTGGAAACTTCCTGAAAATGGGGGATGACCACGTAAACTTGGGAGGTTCTCAGGTCTTAGGGTTCATCTCTCTCCATCAGTTCTTCCTCCTGTACCCACCCATCTGCATCCTCAGACAGGGCATAAACAAAAGACTGATACACTCACGTCTCTCTGTGAAAGAACCTAGAAATGAAAAAAGGAAAGAGAGGTAAGAAAATATCTTGGTTTAAGTTTAAATTGTAGGTAAAATTTTTCTTTTCTTTTTTTTATTTATTATTAAATCATAGCTGTGTACATTAATGCTATCATGGGGCACCATACACTGGTTTTATAGACCGTTTGACACATTTTCATCACACTGGTTAACATAGCCTTCCTGGCATTTTCTTAGTTATTGTGTTAAGACATTTATATTCTACATTTACTAAGTTTCACACGTACCCTTGTAAGATGCACTGTAGGTGTGGTCCCACCAATTACCCTCCCTCCGCCCATCCTCCTCCTCCCCTCCCCTCCCTCTGTTATAGCTTTCATATGAAAGCCATAAATTAGTTTCATAGTAGGGCTGAGTACATTGGATACTTTTTCTTCCATTCTTGAGATACTTTACTAAGAAGAATATGTTCCAGCTCCATCCATGTAAACATGAAAGAGGTAAAGTCTCCATCTTTCTTTAAGGCTGCATAATATTCCATGGTGTACATATACTGTAGGTAAAATTTTTCAAGGGGAACTAGACATTGCCCCCAAGAATTCCCAATGAGGATCTCATCATTTAGGAACCCCCAAGTCTTGCAAGTAAAGTATGTATAATACTTAGCCATGAGATTTATCTCACAGATATAACTTAGCTCAAATTCAATGTAACTCAGATACATTAAATTGAGACTATACCAGCATATACTCCTAGACCCACACCTTCTGAAGTTCAGAAAGTCTTAAAACTTTAAAGCTGAAAACTTCTAGAAGTCTTCAGGCTCACCCTCTTGCATTAGCCAGAACCATATTCCAGATAGATGTGAAAGGGCCTTTTCAGAGATAAAGACCTCTAAACCACTGAATCTCTTATTCTTGGGCTTACCTATTTCTCATTGTTCAGAAATTCTTTCTATACCTAACAGAGTCCTTCATGATAGAGAACAAACATCTTCTTATTTCACATAATTTCCTCTGTTACAGCCTTTAAATGATATGAAACACCTTGCAGATTTTGAGAAAATTGTTCTTCCAATCAAAGTGCTTTATATTATCTTTGAACACAATCACCGTTCAGTTATTTTTGTCAGAGGGAGCAGAGGAAGGGGCCATTGGTATGGACAAATGAAATCTACTTGTAATTCATTAATGCCATCTGAGGATCTAGCCAAATGCCCCACAGTAGTTAGTTTTGCCTTGGGAGGTAGGGCTGGGGGTCTATCTTTGTTCCCTGGAAAACTCGTGGCTCTTCCATGCTGGAAGGGAGGAGAGGGGATGGTGCTCAGAGACACCATGCATGTGCTCAAGAAAGTTGTCACTTCCTTTTCTCTGTTTCTTCTTGGGGTCCTGCTACCATGGAGATCAGAACTGAGCTTTGACCCACTTGCTCAGGCAATTGCCCCCTGGCCACAACCGAACAGAATGCAAACAAATTATTGTCTGGGTTTTCCATTTGCTAATAATTGGCAGTTGAGTATAATGACAATAGATATTTGATATTATTTTGACTTACAAATAATTTTTCAACACTGATGTTTCTTAGATATGTTAAATACACTAGAGATCATAAATCAAATAATTTAAAAGTAAATAGACATTATACTCTGTTTGGTGGGTTCGTTTGGGAAAAGGAATGTAATGAAAATTGCTTACAACTTTAACTGGCATAAATTTAGTAGGAGAGCTTAGACTTATGCTCACATGGGACCCAGATGTCTGTGCTTAGAAATAAGTGTGCCCTGGGCGGCGCCTGTGGCTCAGTCGGTAGGGCGCCGGCCCCATATACCGAGGGTGGCGGGTTCAAACCCGGCCCCGGCCGAACTGCAACCATAAAATAGCCGGGCGTTGTGGCGGGCGCCTGTGGTCCCAGCTACTCGGGAGGCTGAGGCAAGAGAATCGCTTAAGCCCAGGAGTTGGAGGTTGCTGTGAGCTGTGTGATGCCATGGCACTCTACCGAGGGCCATGAAGTGAGACTCTGCCTCTACCAAAAAAAAAAAAAAAAAAGAAATAAGTGTGCCCGGGCGGCGCCTGTGGCTTAGCGAGTAGGGCGCCGGCCCCATATACCGAGGGTGGCAGGTTCAAACCCAGCCCTGGCCAAACTGCAACAACAACAACAAAAAGAAATAAGTATGCCCACAAAGATTTTACACACATCCAGAGATGGTATTTCATATTGTTTAGGAAAATGAGCTTCAGTATCATACAAATCTAAATTTGTGTCTCTGTGATGGGACTGTTCGACACTTCCTTCCTTATCTGTAGAATAGGGAAGAAATTCAGGTAAAATATTTATAGCAATATCTAAAATATACACACTCAATAAATTTGAGTGGGGCTGTAATCCTAGCACTCTGGGAGGCCGAGGCAAGCGGATCGCCTGAGCTCACAGGTTCGAGACCAGTCTGAGCCAGAACGATCTAAAACTAGCTGGGCGTTGTGGCAGGCGCCTGTAGTCCCAGCTACTTGGGAGGCTGAGGAAAGAGAATTACTTAAGCCCAATAGTTCGAGGTTGCTGTGAGCTGTGATGCCACAGCACTCTATGGAGATTGACAAAGTGAGACTCTGTCTCAAAAAGCAGTAATAGAAATAAAAATAAACTTTAGTGTTTATTATCTGTAGTGAGCATCCTTTCCATATAATAGCTAAAATTTACCTACTACCTTCCACATCAGATAATGTTCTAAACATCTTAAGCAAATTATTCATTCAATCCTCATAGCAACCTCACAGTCTAGGAAACTTTGTTATTTCATGACCCTATGGCATAGAGAAGTTAAGTAAATTATTCAAGGGTGCTCCGTAAGCAGAAAGTTGAGCCAGGATTCTAAAGTCTGGCTTTAGGGTTAGACTCTTAACCTTACTTTATAAGTTTTGCCTAAAATATTCTTCCCTAAAGTATAAGCTCATCCTTTAAGACTTGGCTTAAATCTTAAAGGGCGGCGCCTGTGGCTCAGTGAGTAGGGCGCTAGCCCCATATACCGAAGGTGGCGGGATCCAACCCAGCCCGGGCCAAACAGCAATTAAAAAAAAAAAAAAGACTCAGGGTGGCGCCTGTGGCTCAAAGGCATAGGGTGCAGGGTGCTGGCCCCATATACTGGAGGTGGCGGGTTCAAACCCGGCCTTGGCAAAAACTGCATAAAAAAAAAAAAAGACTCAGCTCAAGAATCACCTCTCTCAGGAGTCCCTTTTTCACCTACACTCAGTAGACTTGGCTGCTCCTCTATCCTTCATTTTGCTCAGTATCTACGCATATCCTAGCATGTAACATTTTCTTTTAAAATGACTGTATGTGGGGGGCGGTGCCTGTGGCTCAGTCGGTAAGGCGCTGGCCCCATATACCGAGGGTGGTAGGTTCAAACCCGGCCCTGGCCGAACTGCAACCAAAAAAATAGCCGGGCGTTGTGGTGGGCGCCTTTAGTCCCAGCTACTCGGGAGGCTGAGGCAAGAGAATCGCTTAAGCCCAGGAGTTGGAGGTTGCTGTGAGCTGTGTGAGGCCACGGCACTGTACCGAGGGCCATAAAGTGGCCCTACAAAAAAAATAAAAATAAAAATAAATGACTGTATTTGTATTATCAACTGTCTCTCACGCAAGACCATCAGCTTCTTGAGGGGAGAATTAGCAATACAGTCATATGGTTCATTCATTTGTTCATTCAAAACATGCTCATTGAACACCTAATACCTGCCAGACCTTGGAATAGGTAAATGAGACGCTGTCTCTGCCTTGGAGGATCTCATGGTTTACACAGCAGTGCCTGGTAGCTCCGACTCGCGCCTACATCCCCGAGCATGTGACCCTTCCTCACTGATGCTCAGGGATACATACATGCAAAGCTATGACCAGACATGACATTAGCAACAAATGTAGCCACATGTCATACAGATTCCCTTGAAAGACAGCTGCGTTTTCCCTTTAATAGTTCTTATTCTCGGGGCTTATTACTGTGGTTGTCCTCTATAAATCATTTTGTTCCACGTTTTTAAAAAAATCAACTGAATTTAAGATTCATTGTTCTACATTTGAACAGAGGTCATATACAGTGAAAATCCTCTTACCAGTTTCTTCATTTTCTGAAAAGGAAATGATATGAAGCCATTAATAATGTTTCCATCAGCAACTCAGATCAGACCCTCCTCCCTGGGTTAGGGAACTCTTCCCTCAACCTTAATGGAAATGATGGATCTTCACATTTTCTTGGCTATATATGAAAAGCTGTTTGGGGCCTTATCTCCTATGTTAAATATCTGATAGCTATTTATAAACATGGCTCCTAAGGACACTACAAATTAGGCCATGCAGCGGAATGCAGACTAAGAACCGTGGTTGCATTTGAATCCAACATCGGCTTACTCAGTTTGGAAGAGCTGGTTGAGTAGAGAGGCTTCCAGTGTTCTAACACTCCTGACTTTACTGCTGTGGTTGAGGAAATAAGTCCAGACCAGACACATTCATGCATGTGCACACACATGAACACATGTATTCAGAATAGTCAGATGTATGATTCTGAATATGTACCCAAATATTTCCCCAGAGGCTTGTTCAGAGCAACCCTGTGCATGCATTTTTGCCTTTACAAAATCTCACATCAAATATGAAATGAAAACAAATGAGAATGGTTGGCCTTTTCAACTTCATTTAACAGTCTCAATTTTTCTTTTGAAGAATTAAGACTTGCTATCTGACGATCTCTGTTTCAGTCTAGAAATATCTCTAAACTGAAGAGGAAGAGGCAAAGGAAGAGATGGGAGAAATCCCTTTTACTGGTCTCTGTGGACGTTCTAGGAGAGGCCTAGAGAAAGTGCCACTTGTAAATATCAAGAATGCTGGACTGATTTTATAAGAAAGAAAGAAAACAGATCTTACCTTCCTGCCCCCGTGCACCAACTAGAAAATAAAGAATAATAATTTTAAAAAGTTAGCAAATATCGTGGGTTCCTTCAATTCCAAAGAGAAAAATGGCTGTGTTCCAGTCTGAGGATGTGACATCTAAAGTCCTTGTCAACCATGGTTAATTATAGACATTTCTATACCCCCCAAAAGTGACATTTAACTGCTGGGTATTGACAAGAGGTTCCTGAGCATTTTGGCAGGAAATAGAGCCAGAAAGCAGCTAGCATTCAATATGAATATGTATCCAAAAGTCAGAAGCAGAAGTCAGAAAACGTTAGGACTTCTTGTTTGGGTGATTGGAGAATTTTGCACCTATGCCTCCATTTTGCAAGTTGGCCTTTGTGGAAGAAAAACAAGCTCTTGGCTGGGCACAAACAATTCTTGTTCCACCTCTAGCTCCTGCTTGTCTGATGGTTCAATTTTTCCACTTGTTTTCTGCTTGATACTGGGATGGAAATATTTGAAACGCTGATTATTTATCAGCGAGAGCCTGTGCTTTGAAGAGCTTGATCACATTTCCTCGGGGCCCTCCAGAATCCCCTCAGCCAGCGATAACTTGGATTCATTACAAAGACCAGTTTCTCCAACATTGCCCGAACATTTTCTACCTCTACAACGCATGAGACACACTTCCTAGTATCCTATCCCCAGAGCAGATGGGCTACGTTCTTAAGATGCCAAATTTCTCAGGGTGCTTAGAACTTTGGTATTCTTCCTGTCTCTCTTTCTCTATTTAAAAAAATTAAAAAAGCGTATTTTATACCTTAGGCCTCTAAGAAAATGCCTGGCCATTCATTGCAGAAGTCATAGCCTGCCCCTGCTACTCAATGTATTCCTTGGACCAGTAGAAAATTAATAACCTTGAGAACTTATTAGACATATGGAATCTCAGTCCCAAGTCCAGGCCTCCTGAAACAGAAGCTGCATTTTAACAAGAACCCCTGGTGATTCGTGTGCACATTCAAGTTCAGAAATCCAAGATGAAGCAGGCAGTGAAGGCATCAGAGCCCCAGTTCTGAGATACGGGCCCCAGCTGTGACAGCATTTGCTAGTGGTTGTTTTTATTTTTGAGACAGGGTCTCACTTTGTTGCCCTCGGTAGAGTGCCCTGGCAGCACAGCTCACAGGAACCTCAAACTCTTGGGCTCAAGTGATTCTCTTGCCTCAGCTTCTCTGGACTACAGGTCCTAGTTACTACAGGTGCCCGCCACAAGGCCTGGCTACTTTTAAAGATTGGGTTTTGCTCTTGCTTAGGCTGGTCTTGGACTCCTGAGCTCAAGCAATCCACCTGCCGTGGCCTCCCAGAGTGCTGGGATTACAGGTGTGAGCCACTGAGCCAGGCCATCATTTGCTAGGTTTTTGAAATAAACCCTTCATGAGCCATTTTGCCTCATGGGATGCAGCCATTCTGAGCACAGGCCTTGTTGACAGTTCCAGTTTAACTCTTTTGAGTATCCATTTCTTCACTTGTACAATCGGAGATATAACACCTTCTTTCCAAGGTGGAAGTAAGAATTAAATCCCTTAACACATATAAACTTGCTATATGTACCCTGTGCAGTGTTTAGGTTCAACTATCTGGTCTTCCCAAAACAAGGAGTGGAATTTCCTCTTCTAAACTCTTTTCTGTTAGTTCTTAAGGGCTGGGTAAATTCACCAACAGAATTTGGTCAGTAGATAGGATCATCCCAACTGCTTTTCTCTGCTCCTGAAACACTGTTCCTGAGCACCTGTGACAAATCTTTTTAGTTAGCCTCTGGCTCTAATTTCCCAAGCTAACGTAGCACAAACAGTTCCTTAGATCTATTAAATTGAGGCTCCTTGGTGTCACTGGGCAGGTAAGACTATGAGCTTTACAGTGGTCTGGAAACACCCACCGCCCGTTTTCACTCACCTGTTAGGAGGCAGAGTCCCAGAACTTTCCAGAGAGTGCCCCACTGCATCTTCCTCTCACCGGACGTTTCTCTACTAAGATGGCGGAGATAAGTCAGTTTATTACTTCTGAAAAAAGAAATCAGAAGACTTTTTAAAAACATCTGCTGGAGAGAAGCACCCTGGGGCCATTGTGAACAATGTTAGGATGAAAAAAGGGGTCTTCATGAGAGGGAGACTCACCATTTTCTGAAGCAGGCACCAGAGGCTGGGAGGGGAGGCGGGTTTCTGAACCCCACACAGGAAGTGTCGGGAGGCCTCTGGGCCTGTGGGTTCTACCTCTCTGGGAAACGTTCAAGGCACAGGCCTCCACCTGGCTGAGGAGAGCTGGGCCCCACAGCCTTCCTATAAGGACAAGCAAGAGGATTCTGATGAAACCTGAAGATGCCAAAATACCTGGCAATTAGCAGCCCAGGCCATGCGCAACATACCTCTACATTGGGGGCTCCTTTCTCAGACACCCCTCCCTATGACTGCCCCCCACCTGGTAAGCTATGACAGGAAGAGAGAGGAGCACTGAAATATTTGCTTTCTTTATGGTGTGGCTGGCCTGGAGGAGCAGGATACGACCATCTTGGAAATAAAAGCTGTGTGAGTGGGCGGCGCCTGTGGCTCAGTCAGTAGGGCACCGGCCCCATATACCGAGGGTGGTGGGTTCAAGCCCGGCCCCGGCCAAACTGCAACCAAAAAATAGCTGGGCGTTGTGGCGGGCGCCTGTAGTCCCAGCTACTCAGGAGGCCGAGGCAAGAGAATCGCTTGAGCCTAGGAGTTGGAGGTTGCTGTGAGCTGTGTGAGGCCACGGCACTCTACTGAGGGCCATAAAGTGAGACTCTGTCTCTACAAAAAAAATATAAAAAAAAAGCTGTGTGAGTTTGAAAATACACATTGGCTTGAGATGAGAAGCGCCATTGTTTTGGCCTATCAACTTTACAAAAATATTTAAGAACACAGGACTCATGTTGGAGAGGTAACGAGTGGTGGAGTCAAAGTCGGCTGGTGTGAGTGCAAATTGACAGAGCCTTGATTTTTAAGCAAGCATTAATCAAATGGTCATCAGGAGTTTGAGACCACCCTGAGCAAGAGTGGGACCCCATCTCCTACGGAGGAGAGCTGGGGTCTCACTATTGTTCTTTCTATTCTTAAATAGAAAACCCTAGCTAGGTGTTGTGGCAGGCACCTGTAGTCCCAGCTACTTGGGGAGGCTGAGGCAAGAGAGTCACTTAAGATCAAGAGTCTGAGGTCACTGTGAGCTACGATGAGGCCACAGCAATCTACCCAGGGCAACCTAGGCATGAGCCACTGCACCCTGCCTCGGTTTCTTTCTTTCTCTTTCAAAAAAAGAAAATAAAAAAAAATTAATTTCACCACATCCTTGAGTAGCCTTTTCAGGAATCTCGTGGCTCTCTTTTCCCAGAGGAGCTTATAAAAGGAAAGTTAGAGGGACAAATTACAGGCCCATTGCCGCTGCTGTTCTGGGGATCCATCTGGGCATCCAATCTGCCTCCTTTTTACCCATTCTGGATGGCTCCCAATGCCAGCTAGTATCTCTCTGACCAAAGGGAAGGCACAGCTTGAGGAGTCTGAGCCCCTGGTCAGCTTGGCAGTTTCAGGCTGAGGCTGTTGCACTTGTCCGTTTACCATTAAAATTGAATGGTGGACCACAAAATCTCAAAACTGCAGATGCTGGCGTGATGTGGAGGTAAAGGAACACTTTTACACTGCTGGTGGGACTGAAAACTAACACAACCTTTTTGGAAGGAAGTATGGAGAACCCTCAAAGCACTCAAGCTAGACTTCCCATTTGATCCTGCAATCCCATTACTGGGCATTTACCCATAAGGAAAAAAATCCTTTTGTCATAAGAACACTTGCACTAGACTGTTTATTGCAGCTCAATTTACCATTACCAAAATGTGGATACAGCCTAAATGCCCACCAACCCAGGAATGGATTAACAAGCTGTGGTATATGTACACCATGGAATACTATTCAGCCATTAAAAAAGATGGAGACTTTACAGCCTTTGTATTAACCTGGATGGAAGTGGAACACATTATTGTCAGTAAAGCATTGCTTCTCCAAGAATGGAGAAGCATGAATCCTATGTATTCGATCTTGTATGAGGACAATTAATGACCTAGTACAGGGTGGGGGTAGGGAAAGGGGAGATTAGAGAGAGAGAAGGAGGGATGGGATGGGGTAAAGGAAGAGGAGAGAGAGGGAAGGGGGAAAGGGTCTTGGTGTGCGACACACCTCTTGGGGGCAAGACACAATTGTAAGAGGGACTTTACTTAACAAATGCTATCAGTAAAACCTGGTTTCATGTACCCTCAATGAATCCCCCACAATAAAAAAAAAAAAGAAAGAAAGAAAAGGTAGTAACAACAGTTGCCTGCCCTGGGGCAAAAAAAAATTGGTAGGAGATGCCCCAGGGAGGTCTTGGAGTCTATCTGTATTGCACCATCTCTCTGCAGCCCTGCCTTCTTCCTTATCATCAGATAAGAAAAGATTCCCTCTGTTGGGAGAAGGAATAGTCTTTTCTTGGCCGTGGTGAGGCTTAATGTTTAGTAGGACTCTTGCCCGTGTTCTATGGTAGAAACATTCTGCCCCTGAAAACCATAGCCTCTAGAAACTCAGAGCCCAGAGTTCCGAGGATGGGAAGCACAGGTTTCCTAAGTGGGTCACTGGGAGTAGTGGTAAGCATGGGCACTCCCACTTCCTTTTTTGTGTGTGCATGTTTCAATAAAACTTTATTTACAAAGTAAGTTGTCAGGCTGGATTCAACCTGTAAGTCCTGGTTTCCTGACCCTTCCTATACATCTGTAGCACTCCTACTTCCTAACACATATATTCTACCTCTTGGGGACACAGTACCATAAAGTGGTCATTAGTTTAAGATGTATACGATGTCTTGAAGGATTGTGCCCAATCCCAGCAAGGTGTCACTTCTAAGTTGATACCTTAGTTATGTCTTCAAAGACACTACTAATGCATTGTGATGGCAGTTTCAGGGTGATGTGGTATATGATAGGACCAGGTGATCTCATGGTCATCTGTCCATTGACACACCTTTGTGATAAAGTCGGTCCCATGGTCTGCTGCGGTGCTGTGGAAGACCCAATGACGATGGATCAGACAGCATGTGAACTCCTGGATCATCGGGCTAGCTGGGGCATTGTGAGTAAGAAAATCAACTTCACACTTAGAATATATCAAATGAATTGATTTTTCCTGTCAAACAAATTGAGCCCTTTCAAGGTTTGTTTTGGAAAGGGCCCAGGATAATTCACTTGCCAAGAAGTGACTGGTTGGTTTCCTCCCAGGGACGATGCCAGATCAGGGGCTTAGCACTGGACTCTGTTTTGGCAATGGCACTAGCTAGGTCAGCTCCAGTGGGAGCCCATGCTGCTGTGCCCAGGGAGAGCTTCCACCATTGCCACCATAGCAATAGCTGCCACATTCATGACCACATCGTTTCAGTGCTGGCTGGCTGAGGATAGAGGCTGGTTGATGTTCACTGGCCAAGTCATTTGACATGATTCATTCTGGTCCCTCCTGTGAGCCATTTCAATCCTTTCTCTGTAGTCTGCCACAGCAATTACGACTCTCTGTTTCACGTGGGCCAACAGTTTTGCCAACTTGAAAGAGCTTTCCTAGCAGCATATTAAATCAATCTCTCAGGGTCCATACTAGGGGCTAAATCCTGTGTCACGACACAAAGCCCCCTCTTTGGAGCCTTATATTCTACCCCACTCAATTTGCGTATCACTTGCAGGCAAATTTTCCCAGTTCTTGTCTCCACATATGAGCCAGGTTCTGCAACTGACTTGGCATATTAATGTCTGTCTTCTTTTATCAGCCTTAGCACTTTCTCAGTTGGGTGACCTTGGTATTTGATTCTAGTAATTGACTGATGGCAAGAAGGGACGTGGGGCAGATGCTGAGGCAGACTCATGGTGTCTGGTAAGGCACCTCCTTTCATGAGGTTTCTGAAGAAGTGGCCAAGTCCACAGACCCAGAGGCTTCAGGTTATTCCGCCATTTTTTTTTTTTTTTTTTTGGTGAGACAGTCTCATTTTGTTGCCCCTGAGTAGAGTGCTATAGCCTTATAGCTCACAGCAACCTCAGACTCTTGGCTCAAGTGATTCTCTTACCTCAGCCTCCCAAGTAGCTGGGGCTACAGGCACCTGCCACTACTCCAGGCTATTTAGAGAAGGGGTCTTGCTCTACCTCAGATTGGTCTCTAACCTGTGAGCTCAGGCAATCTGCCTGCCTCAGCCTCCCGGAGTGTTAATCTGCAAGTTTAAGGGTATCAATCACATTTTCTCAGTCTCAGATCCTATTTTCACCCTCTCATGGCCCTGACTTTGACATAAGCAATGTGCCTAAGCTGAGAATCCATCCTTCTCTGAAATTCTTCTGCTTTTACAATTAAGACCTGTGCCTGAAAGGTCAGGTGTGATGGTTCATGCCTGTAATCCTAGCATTCTGGGAGGCTGAGGCTGGTGGATCACTTGAGTTCACAACTTCGAGATCAGCCTGAGCAACAGCGAGACAGCCCTGTCTCTAAAAATAGTTGAGCGTTGTGGTGGGCACCTCTAGTCCCAGCTACTCAGGAGGCTGAGACAAGAGGATCGCGTGAGCCCAGGAGTTTGAGTTTATTGTGAGCAATAAAGCCACGGTACTCAAACCCAGGGAAACTGAGATTCTGTCTCAAAAAACCAAAAACCCCAAAAAACAAAAAAACCCCGATTCCTGAGCTTAGTCTGCCCTCTGGCTGCAGGAGAAAAGGTCCTCTTCCCATGCTGCCATCTGACTCAGTGATTAACTGATCTGAGCTGGTCATTTTTCTCCAACACATCAGTGGTTCTAACCAATGGCCACCCAATTTCACAATCCTTTTATTCCTTTTTGTGTTTGTTTCTTTTTGAGATGAGGGTCTGTTATCCAGGCTAGCCTTAAACTCCTGGGCTCAAGCAATCCTCCTGCCTCAGCCTCCTGAGTAGCTGGGACCACAGGCGTACCACTGTGTGCTTGGTTCATAATCTTCATAGTTAGTATTTATCTGAACTTCTTACATGCCAGAACACTGGATAAGCAAGTGTATTCCTTTCCATCTACCACTGTTGACAGGCTCTTCATCGCCATCTGCTGTTCAACTCCAGAATCCCATCCTGAAATCTGCTTTTTAGGACTGCTTTCTGATACCAACGATTTTAGAACTGGTCCCCCAGCAGCAGAGCTTGAGATGGCAATTTTTGTTCAAGTGATGTGGTAAGGAAGTGCCCTGGTAAATTCTATAAAAGAGCAAGAATGGCAATGGATGGCACTTTAGGAGAGGAGTAGTTCAAAATGTGGGTTCAGCTGAAGTCTAGCCTCAATCTGATCTCCAGGAGGAGCTCTGGAGCAAGAATGCCTCCTCTGAGTTGTCTCCCTTGAGGCAGGAGGCTGAACTTTTTTTTCTCTTTTGAGACAGACTCTCAAGTGTCGCCCTGGGTAGAGTGCTGTGCCATCACAGCTCACAGCAACCTCAAACTCTTGGGCCTAAGCGATTCTCTTGCCTCAGCCTCCCAAGTAGCTGGGACTACAGGCGTCTGGCACAACACCCAGCTATTTTTTGGTTGTAGTTGTCGTTGTTTGGCAGGCCCAGGCTGGATTCGAACCAGCCAGTTCCGGTGCATGTGGCTGGCGCCCTAGTTGCTTGAGCTACCAAGCCAGGAGGCTGAACTTTTATATTCCCAAATCTGTCAGTCACTGGTTGAAGGATGTCTTGGGAGACATTTCTGGATAAGATGGCTACCTGTCAGTGGAGGGCAAGTCTCAGGCAAAGAGTTGCTGTGAGGCTATTAGCAGTCAACACTCACAGAAACGGGGAGATGAATGCGCTGACCAGGTGACGGGGGTGGACCAGGCCACCAACTGCATCTGCATTAAACACTGTCATTTTAGAGCGTCTCTAAACACTGTAATTTCCTTTTGTCTCTTGTGTGAATTTTATATAAACCAAGCCACTAATCACACTGTTTGATGTCTTTTGATCAACATTATGAAACTCTTATGTTGTTACATGTAGCTGTGGTTCACTTATGTTCATTTCTGTATAATGTGCGGTGTTCTGCTAAATGAGTATGCCCCCACGATTTATTCCAGTTTGGGGCTATTATAAACAGTGACACTCGATATGTGCTTAGGAGAGGTGTTGCTGGGTCATATAGTATACCTGTGTTCAACTTTAGTAGAAAATAACAAACTTTTTTCCAAGGCGTTTGTACCACTCATATTATTTTTATTAATGTGTGAGAATTCCGGTTCCACATCATTGCTGGTACTTGGTATTTTCAGTCTTTTTAACTTCAGCTATCTTTGTAGGTATATAGCGATTTCACATTGGGGTCACAATTTTTCTTTCCCTGGTGACTAGTGGGATGAAGTGGCTTTTTACCTAATTTTGAACATTTCAGTATCCTTTTTCATGATGAGCCTGTTCAAGTTTCTTGTTCATTTTTCTATTAGACTGCTTGCTACTTCTCTTATAATGTGAAGGAGTTCTTAAAATGTTTGTAATATTAACCCTGTGTCACTTACTTACAGTATAATTATGTTCTCCCAGTCTGGCTTTTCACTCTCATAGGGGTGGCTTTTGGTGAAAAGAAGTTTCTAATTTTAAAGTTATCCAATTTATCCATCCTTTATTCTATAGTTAGTATATTTTGAGTCCTGTTCAATATGTTTTTTTCCTTTACAAGTTCATGAAAGTAATATTCTGTATTATCCTCCAGGAATTTTATTGTTTTGACCTTCATGTTTAGGTCCACAAACTTCCTGGAACTAACTTTTTTGTGTGATGTGAAGTTCAATGTTAATGTTTTTTTCAAAGAAATATCCAATTGATGGGTACCATTTATTGAAAACACAGTCAAGCGTTCGTCTATGTATAGGTCTGTTTCTAGCATCTCTGTTCTATTAAATTGGTCTATTCATCTATCCTCGTGATAATGTTACACTATCTTAATTATCATGGACTTATAAAAAGTCTTGATATTCAGTAGAAAAAGTCCTCTTCCTCCTTTTCTTCTCTTCCTTCTCCTTCCACTCTGTCTCCCTCCCTTTCTCCTTCCTTCCATTCTTCTTCAGTACCTTGGCCATTTTTCAGTCTCTTGCATTTCTACTTACATTTAGAATCAGCTTGGCAGAGTCCATTAATTAAGAAAAGGTGAAATCGTAGCCAGGCATTGTGGCAGGTGCCTGTAGTCCCAGCTACTCAGGAGGCTGAGGCAAGAGAATCGTCTAAGCCCAAGAGCTGGAGGTTGCTGTGAGCTGTGATGTCATCGCACTCTACAGAGGGTGACAAAGTGAGACTCTGTCTCTAAAAAAAAAAAAAAAAAACTGCAACAAAATGTAGACAGGCGTTGTGGCAGGCACCTGTAGTCCCAGCTACTTGGGAGGCTGTGGCAAGAGAATTGCTTAAGCCGAAGAGTTCGAGGTTGCTGTGAGCTGTGATGCCACACCACTCTACTGCGGGTGACATAGTGAGACTCTGTCTCAAAAAAAAGAAAAGGTGAAATTGTTATTAGAATTGTATTGGATTTGGAGATCAGTTGGGGGAAAATTGACATTCCAATACTGAGTCTGCTATTCCACCATGGTACATGGTTATTATTAATAGAACTTCCATTTATTTGAAATGTCTTTCAAAAATGTCTTATAGTGACCAGGTGCTCACACCTGTAATCCCAGCATTTTGCGAGGCTGAGGCCAGAAGTTCATGACCAGCCTGGGCAACAAGCAAGTACCTTCTGTACCAAAAAAAAAAAAAAAAAAATTATAGCTTTCTGTGTAGAATTGTTTTCGTATCTTTTCTTAGAATTGGGCCTAGACATATCATCGTTTAGATGATATTATAGATTATATTAAAATTTTTTCATTTCCTATTGGATACGAATGTGTAAAAATAAATTGAAATTTTGTACATCGCGTGTAATGATTTCTGGATAGGGCTCACCACCACAGAAGACTGTCTCAAGTTTGGAAGGCAAGAGTAAAACAGTTGCCATGCTGACTCTCTACAGATGGATGTAGGTCAGGACTTTTTACAGTTCAAGTGAGGGCTTGATATGAGCAGCGGCTAGATCCACAGCTCCCTGGGTTCTTTTCCTTCAGATCTTTTCCTTCAGTTTCTTCAAATAGTGGGTCAACTGTGACGGTGGTTCCATGGCACGTCATCCATGGCAGTGAAGTTGGAGGCCTGGAGATTGAATAAGGCCAACGCGGGTTCTGGTGAGAGAGTGATAAATAGGCTCCAGACTGATCCTTATGGGTTCTGGCTGTCCTTTCTTTTCTCTACTACATGTCCATTTTTCCTTCCTAATTGCTTGTCCTGAAGTACAAGGTCAGCACCAGTTGCATAACAATTTAATAGCTCAAAGTTATGTAATATCAAACCTTTAAAATAAATTCTTTATTCTGTATCACTGCTAAGGTTCTTGTCCTCTATTCAAACTCTCTCAAATATCCCGTAACAAATCATTCATATAGTTATTCTCATAATTTATCTTAAAATTATTTTGCATCCTTACATGCACAATCACATTATCTGAGAATCTTCCCAATCCTTACGCTTTAATTTTTTTGTCTTGCCTTACACTGTAGGCCAGGACCTCAAAATGTTGGGCAGAAATGACAAAATGTGAATCTTTATCTTATTCTATTATTAAGTATGATGCTTGCTATAAGTTTTCTCCTTTCACCTTCTTTTCATAAATATTTTTTATTACATTAAGGAAGTTCCATTCCATTCCTGGCTAAGTTTTATCATAAACACTCAAACTTATTAAACACATTTTTCTGTACCTATTAAGAAAATCAATGATATTT
Source organism: Nycticebus coucang (assembly GCF_027406575.1). NCBI lineage: Eukaryota > Metazoa > Chordata > Mammalia > Primates > Lorisidae > Nycticebus > Nycticebus coucang. The sequence continues at coordinate 122,840,028 of NC_069785.1, read as the reverse complement.
CTACTTTATGCTGTTAGCAAATGATATTGTTTGATGTTCTAATGTTAAGCTAACCTTATGTTCCTGGAATAAATCCACTTTGGGTGTGATGTATTCTTGCTTTCATGTATTACATGTGTTTTGTATTTTTTTGAGACAGGGTATTACTTTGTCACTCTCCATAGAGTGACACATAAGTGGCCACTAAGCACGTGAAAATAGTCTTAACATTATTAATTATCATGGAAATACACATAGTGAGACACCACTATATACCCACTAGTATGGCTAAAATTAGGATGACTGATAATAGTAAGTGTTAGTGGGGACATGGAGCAACTGTAACTTTTTTTTTTTTTTTGTAGAGACAGAGTTTCACTTTATTGCCCTCGGTAGAGTGCCGTGGCATCATACAGCTCACAGCAACCTCCAATTCCTGGGCTTAGGCGATTCTCCTGCCTCAGCCTCCCGAGTAGCTGGGACTACAGGTGCCCGCCACAACGCCCGGCTAGCAACTGTAACTTTTATACATTACTGGTGGGAGTGTGGAAAGGTACCACCATTAGAAATAGAAAAACTGTCTGTAAAAATAAAAAATAAAATAAATAAATAAATAATTTAAATTAAAAAAAAATGGAAAAACTGGCAGTTTCTTATAAAGTTAGCATACTCTTCCATCATGACTCAGCCACATTATACCTAGTTTTCTACAGAAGAGAATGGAAAACACGTATCCACAAAAAGAGGTATGTGAGTGTTCACAGCCGTTTTTATCATAATGGCCCAAACCTGAAAACAGCCCAAATGTCCAACAATAGATAAATGACTAAATAAATTGTAGTATATTCATATAATAAAATACTGCTAAGCAATAGAAAGGAGCAAACTACTGATGCATACAATATAGGTGATTGTCAAAAGCTTCGTTTTAAGCAAAAGAAACTACACAAAAAATAATACGTGCTGTACATGGATGTATCCTTTTATATGACACTCTACAGCAGCAACATTTAATTTATGGTGACAGAAAGAATATTGGCTGCTTGGGGCTGGAGGTAAGTGGAAGATTGATTGCAAAGAGCCTTTAGGGAACTTTTGGGGGTGATGGAAATGTTCTCTATCTGAGCTCGCGTGGTGGTTACCTGCATGTATATATTTGTTAAAATTGTTAAACTGTGGCTTGGTGCCTGTAGCTCAGTGTCTAGGGTGCCAGCCACACACACCCAGAACTGGTGGGTTTGAATCCAGCCCAGGCCTGCCAAACAACAATGACGACTGTAACCAAAAATAAAAATAGCTGGGCGTTGTGGCAGGTGCTTGTAGTCCCAGTTACTTGGGAGGCTGAGGCAAGAGAATTGCTTAAGCCTAAGGGTTTGACGTTGCTGTGAGCTGTGATGCCACGGCACTCTACCCAGGGTGACAGCTTAAGACTCTGTCCCAAGAGAAAAAATTATTAAAGTGTATACGTAAAAGAGTGCACTGTACTGTATGTAAATCATACTTCAGCAAATAAATGCACAAACACATACACACAGATACATACACAGGAAAAGGACTATAAAACAGTGTTCAAGTGAAAGAAGACAGAACAGAAGGAGAGGGCAGGGTTTGGGTTTTGTTTTTGTTTCTTCTTTCTTAGCCTTCCTCAAATTGATTTTTAAAAACTATGTCTTTAGTAAAAAAAAAAAATAGGCATAAATGAGAAGTAAGGAGGTAGAGGCAGAAAGTAGACAACTTTTTTGAGAAGTTTAACAGTGAAGGAGAGCAGAAGATTGGGCTTTGGTTGGAGAAGATATGAAGATTTCATGGGAATTCTTTTTTTTTTTTTTTTCCAGTTTTTGGCTGGGGCTGGGTTTGAACCTGCCACCTCCGGCATATGGGGCTGGCGCCCTACTCACTGAGCCACAGGCGCCGCCCGGGAATTCTTTTTTTAACGCTAGATACATAAAATTATACATGCACCTATTCTACTTATAGTTCTTATACAGTTACAGACCTAAAAGGAATTTACAAGTGAAATCTAAACAAAATTCCCAAATCAATTCAATTTAACAATATAAAAAAGACAGAACTGCACTTCATAAACTGTAACATGAAAAACGTGAATATGTATTTAGGAAAATGGCTGCAAAAAAAGCTACAGCAAAATTCCTACAAAGATAGCAAGTGAATATAAATAAAACAATATAAATTTTCTTCCTATACTTTTCTACATGTTTGAAATTTTCTGTATAACTAGTTAAAGACAAGTTTTTTTTTTTTGCTGTTGTTGTTGCAGTTTGGCCGGGGCTGGGTTTGAACCCGCCACCCTCGGCATATGGGGCTGGCGCCCTACTCGCTGAGCCACAGGCGCCGCCCTAAAGACAAGTATTTTTAAAGGAAAGAATAATGGATGCTAATTTTCAAATAGGTATGAATCTAATGCACATGTATTTTTATTATCTGCGTGTAAATAATAAAAATATTATTTTTATTTCGTGCTTGCTTTCCTATTGTTCATGTTGTGATTCCCAGGTTCTCTCCTTAGCTTGAGGTCTTTTCCCTTCCAGTACCAAATAGTTCCCAGTCATTGAGATGGCACCACCTAGAACAACAACTGGCCATCCCAGTGTAACATGGTGCTTTTCAACTCATAAGACAGATGCTGCTTTGTATAGCAAGTGTTTTGTAACATCCCCTTTACTAGGCTGAAAGGCAATCATAGACAATATTAATAAAACCCACCTGTATCCACAATTTTCCTCCAAATTAATACAATGCTTTATGTAAAGAAGAAATACAGGGCCCAGGTGGTGGCTCTTGCCTGCAGTCCTAGCACTCTGAGAGGGTGGATCCCTTGAGATTCTAGAGTTGGAGATCAGCCTGAGCAAGAGTAAGACCCTATCTCTACTAAAAATGGAAAAACTAGTTGGGCGGACACTGTGGTGGGCTGAGGCAAGAGGCTAGCGTAAGCCCAAGAGTTTGAGGTTGCTGTGAGCTCTGACGCCATGGCACTCTACCTAGGGGGACAGACTGAGACTCTGTCTCTAAAAAAAAAGAGAGAGAAAAAGATACAAGGAAAGAACTGTGTGATAAAATAAATCCTTTCGTATGATTACATTAGAAGACAGTAAGAATCAGATCCTTGTCTATGCATGTATAATCAAACTGTCAGCTTCAAATACAGACCATTCATTTTTGCAGTGACTCAAATACTGCTCTAATGCATTTTCCAAAATGGTGAATAATTATTGGTAAAGTTCTGCACAAAATAATTGTCTTTTAAATTATAAGATAGTTACAGTCCTGTATGCAATATAAAATTCAATGTATATTAAAGCCATGCAGAAAATACTGTGAAATACAGAGCTAGGGTCTAGGATCAGATATTACAAAATTTAAAATTTTCAGTTCTGGGCGGCGCCTGTGGCTCAGTGGGCAGGGCGCCGGCCCCACATACTGAGGGTGGTGGGTTCAAACCCAGCCCCGGCCAAACTGCAACAAAAAAATAGCCAGGTGTTGTGGTGGGTGCCTGTAGTCCCAGCTGCTCGGGAGGCTGAGGCAAGAGAATCACATAAGCCCAAGAGTTGGAAGTTGCTGTGAGCCGTGTGACGCCACGGCACTCTACCGAGGGCAGTAAAGTGAGACTCTGTCTCTACAAAAAAAAAAAAAATTTTTTTAGTTCCTTCTATGTCCCATGGGCCATTTGAAAGTTGGGTGGGATGTAAGACAATTTTATATTTTGCCAAACTTTTCCACTGTGCTGCAGAGGGCTAGCACTTCCAGCCCCCAACCACGAACTGACTTTAGCATCCCACAAAAATAACCGTACACGTTTCCAAAATGCCTTCCAGGGAACAATGCCATCTCTGTGAAGCATGCTGCTTACAGCATTCTTCCAACCTGGGTTCACAGAACCTAGTTTCTAGGTTCCTCCCAAAGGGAACAGGTCAAGGCAGTAACTGGGGAATCAGTGCTCCTGAAACAAGGTGTCTCTGCTCCTGTGAACTTTGTCCTCACTCAACCTGCCTCACACGCCTCCCAACCGACCAGCCTGAAGCTTACTGTTTGTTGGCATTCCGCTTAACCCGGTTGTCTTATGGCTTCCTAATGACTTCTCTGTCCTCTCAGGTTCTAGCAAACTTGCAGTCCCTAAGTGGTTGGCCCCATTTTTCCCCCTCTGGGATTGTTTTATTTTTTTTTTTTTGAGACAGAGTCTCACTGTGTTGCCCTTGGCAGAGGCCATGGCATCACAGCTCACAGCAACCTCTAACTCTTGGGCTTAAGGGATTCTTTTGCCTCAGCCTCTCAAGGAGCTGGAACTACAGGCGCCTGCCACAATGCCTGGCTATTTTCTTGTTGTAGTTGTCATTGTTGTTTAGCTGGCCTGGGCCAGTTTCGAACCCACCAGCCTCGGTGTATGTGGCTGGTGCCGTAAGCACTGTGCTATAGGCCCAGAGCCAGGATTGATATTTTTAATAAAAAATTTGTGGGAAAATACAAATAACATAAGTGTTTCTTTTTTGAGACAGAGTCTCACTATGTCGCCCTTGGTAGAGTGCCATGGTATCACAGCAACCTCCAACTCTTGGGCTCAAGGGATTCTCCTGTCTCAGCCTCCCAAGTATTTGGGACTCTAGGTGCCCACAACCTGGCTATTTTTTGGTTGTCATTGTCATTGTTGTTTGGCGGGCCCGGGCTGGGATCGAACCTGCCAGCTCTGGCGTATGTGGCTGGCACCTTAGCCGCTGAGCTACAGGCGCCGAGCCCAAATAACGTAAGTTCAAATAACGTAAGTTTTAAGGACACTCACAAGGTGGTGCAATCTCCAGAACTTTTTCCATCTTTCAAAATGGAAACTCTATATCCGTTTAACAATTCTCCACCTCTCCAAACCCCAAGGCTGCAACAAACACCCAAGCACGTATCTTTTTGAACAAGGCTATCTGCAGGATAAGCTTCAAGAGGAGATTGCTGGATCAAAGGATACATGTGGTTAAAATTTAGACAAATGTTATCAAACTGCTCTTTCCCAAAGTAGTGAATGATACTGTGGGGAGTGGCAGTTCATACTCACACAGTATGACGGTTAACTATTTCATCACATCTTTGTTAACACTGGGCCTGTGGCTCAGTGAGTAGGGTGCCGGCCCCGTATACCGAGGGTGGTGGGTTCAAGCCCAGCCCCGGCCAAATTGCAACAAAAAAATAGCCGGGCGTTGTGGCAGGCGCCTGTAGTCCCAGCTACTTGGGAGGCTGAGGCAAGAGAATCGCCTAAACCCAGGAGTTGGAGGTTGCTGTAAGCTGTGATGCCGTAGCACTCTACCGAGGGTGATAAAGTGAAACTTTGTCTCTAAAAAAAAAAAAAAAACTAAGAATTTGGGGCGGCACCTGTGGCTCAAAAGAGTAGGGCACTGACCCTATATGCCGGAGGTGGTGGGTTCAAACCCAGCCCCAGCCAAAAACAAGAACAAAAACAACAAAATAAATAAATAAAATAAAATAAAAATAAAAATCAACTAAGAATTAGTTTGTACAGCAGGGTGCAGTGGCTCACGCCTGCTATCCTAGAAGTCTGGGAGGCTGAGGTGGGAGAATCCCTTGAGGTCAGGAGTTTGGGAGACCAGCCTGAGCAAGAGAGAGACACAATCTCTACTAAAAATAGAAAAAAATTAGCTGAGTGTTGTGGTGGGCACTTGTAGTCCCAGCTATTCAGGAGACTAAGGCAGGAGGGCCACTTGAACCCAGGAGTCTGAGGTTGCTGTGAGCTATGATGCCACAGTACTCTAACCTTGGCGGGTAGCAGAGTAAGACTCTGTCTCAAAAAAAAAAAGAGGCTTGGTGCCCATAGCACAGTAGTTATATCTCCAGCCACATATACCAAGGTTGGCAGGTTTGAACCTGGTCTGAACAGCTAAACAACAGCTGGGTGTTGTGGCGGGTGCCTGTAGTCCCAGCTACTTGGGAGCCTGAGGCAAGAGAATCACTTAAGCCCAAGAGTTTAAGGTTGCGGTGAGCTGTGATGCCACGGTACTCTACCTAGGGCGACACAGTGAAACTCTGTCTCAAAAAAAAAAAAAAAAGAGAATTAATGAATTTGATTTTTATCTAAATGACATAACAGGCTGGGGATGGTGGCTCACATCTGGTAGTCTCACTTTGTTGCCCTTGGCAGAGTGCCGTGGTGTCATAGCTCACAGCAACCTCAAACTCTTGGGTTTCACTGATTCTCTTCCTCAACTTCTTAAGTAGCTGGGACTACAGATACCCACCATAACACCTGGCCATTTTTAGAGATGGAGTCTCGCTCTTGCTCAGGCTGGTCTCGATCTCCTGAGCTCAAGCAATCCTTGGCCTCCTAGAGTGCTGGGATTACAGGCATGAGACAATACGCTCAACCAGTACGTGCCATTTCAGCAGGTTTTCAGGAGCTAAAAGAGATAAACCTTTGTGTATTCAGTTTGTCATTTTTAATCCAAAATCTGGTACGTCCTGTCCTACTTACGAATTCAGGCATGAGCCACTGGGGCCCAGCCTTCAATTCACTAATATTCTGTTTAGGACTTTCACCTTTATCTTCCTGAACGAAGTAGGGTTGGAATTTCTTTCTTATAGTGTCTTTACCTCATTTTTTGTCTCAGAATTATGCTGACCTCAATGACTGAGTTGAAGAGCATTTTATTTCTTTTATTTTATTGGAAGAATTTAGTTTTTTGTAATGCTAATTCATTTATCACTCATTCACTTATGTTTCAGCTTCCAAACTTTTGTTCCATTTCTTATCTGCTGTTAACTTTATTCCCTTGTCTTTCATGGGTACATGCCATTTTATTCTTGTTTTTTAAATTAAATTAAAAAAATTTTTTGAGGCAAAGTCTTACTTGGTTGTCCTGTGTAGAGTGCTGTGGCATTACAGCTCACAGCAACCTCAACCTCTTGGACTCAAGCAATCTTCTTGCCTCAGCCTCCTGAGTAGCTGGGACTACAGGTGCCCTCCAGAAACACCCAGCCAGTTTTTTCTATTTTTAATAGAGATGGAGTCTTACTCTTGCTCAGGCTGGTCTCGAGCTTGTGAGCTCAGACAATCCACCTGCCTCAACCTCCCAGAGTGCTAGAATTACAGGTACGAGCCACTGCGCTCATTTTATTAGGTTTTTAGGAGATAAGAGAGATAAATATGTATCTGGTTTGTCATTATTAATCCAAAATCTGGTATGTCTGGGTCCTTTCCTACTTATGAATTCATCAGTAAAGTTTGACTAATTGAGAATTGAGTGTATAAAGAATAGATTCACTTCTGAGCCTGGATATTTAACTTTATTTATTTATTTATTATTTTTTTGAGACAGAGTCTCACTGTGTCGCCCTGGGTAGAGTGTTGTGGCGTCACACCTCACAGCAACCTCAAACTCTTGGGCTTAAGCGATTCTCTTGCCTCAGCCTCCCGAGTAGCACCAGCCACAATGCCCGGCTATATTTTTGTTGCAGTTTGGCCAGGCCGGGTTCGAACTCACCACCCTCGATATATGGGGCCAGCGCCCTACTCATTGAGCCACAGGTGCTGCCCCACATCAACTATATTTAATGCTGTGTCATTGTGTCATAATGTCACAAGGACACTAAGAACAAACAAAAAAATCTCTCTCTTTTTTTTTTTTTTGAGACAGAGCCTCAAGCTGTCACCCTGGGTAGAGTGCTGTGCCATCACAGCTCACAGCAACCTCCAACTCCTGGGCTCAAGTGATTCTCCTGCCTCCGCCTCCCAAGCATCTGGGACTATAGGCGTCCGCCACAACGCTTGGCTATTTTTTGGTTACAGCCGTCATTGTTGTTTGGTGGGCCCGGGCTGGATTCGAACCCGCTAGCTCAGGTGTATGTGGCTGGTGCCTTAGCCGCTTGAGCCACAAAAAATCTCTTATTGGAAGATACTAGTGAACTAATTTATCATGTTCTTTGTCCAATCTCTTTTTTTTCTGCTGCATATTGGAGGACGAGTTGTCTTGAGCCATGCATTAAATACACAAACACTAATCAAAGCTGATGAGCAAGAAAAGAAAAGGTCCATGCATAATTTTCATGATAACTGGCACCACAAATGAACAAAACAAGCTTCAAACAATTCATGTGAGGCCCATGAGGTTATATATTTGGACATCCTTGCTTCTAAACTAATCTTTCCTGTATGGACTATTTCAGTGAGTAGCCATTTGGTAGATGAGGGTGTTTGCCTAGACACAGTCTAGCTGGTAAATATCAGCATTTTGCAACACCTGATTGGATCTCAGCATTGACCATCAAAGTTTGCTACCATCACATGCATAAAAGAGACAACTATATACTATGTATCTCCTGAAGAAAGAATACTACATCACCTTTGAGGTAGTACTGCTTTACAAAAGTCAAACTTGAATCTGACTGCGCCTAAGTCTGGTCTAAATCAATGGTTCTCAAGGTGTGGTCAGCATCACATGAGGTTTGTCACAAATGCAAATTTTGGGGACTTACCCCTGCCATGAACCACAAACTCTGAGGGTGGGGCACGGCAGCCGGTTGTAGCAAGTTGTGCAGGTGATTCTGATGCCCACTAAAGATTGAAAACCACTGCTCTAAATCCCAAACCAATTTATAGGAAACACAGAGGAATATCCTAAACAACTCTCGGGTGATGCGGGAGAAAAAAAAAAACACACCGTGGGAAACTATATCAGACTTTAAATATAAAGTGTGAAGAGATTAAAGAAGAGATGAGGGTGGCGCCTGTGGCTCAATGGAGTAGGGCACTGGCCCCATATGCCGTGAGGCAGTGGGTTCAAACCCAGCCCCAGCCAAAAACTGCAAAAAACAAAAAAAAGGAGAAAAGAAATGAAAGGGAATTTGTCAATAGAGACAGACTCAGGAAACATACTAACCTAATTTAAGTAAACTTTTTTTTTTTTTTTTTTTTTGAGACAGTCTCACTATGTTGCCCTGGGTAGAGTGCGATGGTGTCACAGCTCACAGCAACCTCTAACTCCTGGGCTTAAGCGATTCTCTTGCCTCAGCCTCCCAAGTAGCTGGGACTACAGGCGCCCACCACAACGCCTGGCTATTTTTTGGTTGTAGTTGTCGTTGTTTAGCTGGCCCGGGCTGGGTTTGAACCTGCCCCCCTCGGTGTATGTGGCTGGTGCCGTAACCACTGTACTACATGTGCCAAGCCCAAGTAAACAATCTTATTATATTTATGAGATAGTTGGAAATTTTAACACTGGTTATTTCATACTTAGGAAATATTGATTCTTTTAAACTATGATAATGGTATTAAAGTGTTACAATTATTAACTGGGTGGTACTAAGGAAACTGAAACCTAACTCCGCCCCATCTCCTGTAAGAAGTTAATTTAAAAGAGGCTCGGCTAATCACAGGAGGCCAATGAGGCATAAGTTATATTGTTTTGAACTTCCCATTGGATAGGCCAAAAGACAATTTCTCAAACTTAACCAATCAAATAATTTCTTTGCTCTGCTTCTACATTTACCCTAGTAAAGCCTTCCTCTCTTGCTCCTTTGGCGGATTCTGAACCAACTTCATTTTGGAGCTGCCTGATCCACAAATTGCTCTCTGCTCAAATAAACTCTCCAAAATTTGAATGTGTCAAATCTTATCTTTTAACATAAGTTATGTAAAATGATATGATATTGTCAGTTTGCTTCAAAACCATGTTGGGTGGGTAGATGAAGCTATAAATGAAAAAAGGCTGGCGGGGTGCAGTGGCTCAGGCTTGTAATCCTAGCACTCGGAGGCCCAGGTGGGTGGATTTCTTGAGGACAGGAATTTAAGACCAGCCCGAGCAAGAGTAAGACTTTGTCTCTACAAAACATAGAAAAATTAGCCAGGCATGGCAGTGTGCAGCTGTAGTCTCAGCTACTCAGGAGGCTGAGGCAGGAGGATTCTTTGAGCCTCAGAGTTTGAGGTTGCTGTGATATGATGATGCCACTGCACTGTAGCCCAGGAGACAGAAAGAAAGAGAGAAAGGGAGAGAGGGAGAAAGGGAGAGAAGGAAGGCCGGAAGGAAGGGAGGGAGGAAAGGAAGGAAGGAAGGAAGGAAGGAGGAAAGGACTGACCATGGGTTACTAGTAATTAGGGCAGCATGATAGTTATATGGGGTTCATTCTACTATAATATTTTGTGTACATTTGATATATTTAAATTTTCTATAGTAAAAAGCTAGGAAAAAAGCATTTGCCTTTAACTTCGAGGGGCTTTGTGTGAACTTATGAAAAGCGTTTTGCATTTAGAGACAGAACCTCTGCATGAGCCCTAATTTTTCCATTTATTTTCTAGCCAGAGTGAGCTGGGTAGTTGGGTAAATTGCTTCATCTCTGTCATCCTCATCTTCCTCATCTGTAAAATAGAATAGTGAGCATTAAATGATACAATGTATTGACATGGTTTGCAAAGAACTTTCCAGATGGAAGGTTCTATTATTAAGACTATGAGTTCATTTAAGCCAAATGTGGTACTTATGAATATTTTTTTCAGCATGGTATTGGGCATATAACAAGTGCTCTATAAGTGTTTAGCCTTGGTTTTTAAATTCAATTAAAACATTGTTTGTTGGCCCCAGCCAGCTAACCAACAATGACAACTGCAACAAAAAATAGCCGGATGTTGTGGCGGGCTCCTGTAGTCCCAGCTACTTGCGAGGCCCAGGCAAGAGAATCGCTTGAGCCCAAGAGTTTGAGGTTGCTGTGAGCTGTGATGCTACGCCACTTTACTGAGGGTGACATAGTGAGACTCTGTCTCAAAAAAAAAAATTATTTGTTAAATAGATAACTGAATGGATACATTCCAAATTCTAGGTTTTAGACTTCAACGCAGTACCATCTTGATCATTCATTTGATAATTAAAATTTGTAATCAATGAATATACATAAGAGACAATTATTACTTAACGATATGTAGTTAATAATATATTACATTATATATGGTTAATAGTACGTTATCACTTAGTTTAATCTGAACATGTTCCCCAGCTATTCAACTAGAATCTATTATAATATATTACAGATTGTATTTTCTCCCTTTCCTTCATGATTGCTCCATGGCTGAAAACAGTGGAAGGCGGGGCGCTCTTGTTCAGTGTCAGTCTTGGAGATGATCTTCACTTAGATACCAAAATAAGCCAAATTAAAGCAGGGACTAAGTTCTAGGTCTTTAGCCTACCTCTTTAGTAAACTTCTTTGGGCTCCAGCAGAGGGCGCTCCATATTGCTGCGTCTCAACTGAGGCGTGCGGTACACAGGAGAAGACGCGGTGAAGTTTGCACATGCAGTCACAAAGCAAGTCTGTATTGAGCAGCTGCTGTGTGCCCAGCAGTTTTAGGGGCTGAAGGAATATAGAGACAAATAAGACGTGAACCCTGCTGCAAAGGGAATCGGTCTAGAGTGGAGGTGGATGTGTAAACAAGGAATGACCATACAGTGCAGTACGTGTTAACTCTGCCTGTGGGAGTCAGGGAAGACATCACAGATGTGAGCTTAACTCTTTAATTTAATTTAATTTTATTATTTTTTTCTCAATCTTCCTTTTTTAAATTAAATCATAAACACAGATCATGTATACATTAATGCATTTATGGGGTACCATGTGCTGATTTCATACAGAATTAGGAACGCTTACATCACACTGGTTAATATATACCTCATCTTGTTTACTTATTGTGTTAAGAGATTTATACTGTATACTTAATAGATCTGACATTATCCTTGCATTATGCACCATAGGTGTGAGCCCACTATTCACCCTTATTATTTTTATTTTTTGAGACAGAGTCTCACTATGTTGTGCTTGGTAGAGTGCTGTGGCACCACAGCTCACAGCAACATCCAACTCCTGGGCTTAAGTGATTCTCTTGCCTCAGCCTCCCAAGTAGCTGGGATTACAGGTGTCCACCACAATGCCCGGCTATTTTTTTGTTGTTGTTGTTGCACTTGTTGTTGTTTTAGCTGGTCCAGGTTGGGTTTGAACCTGCCTCCTCGGTGTATGAGGCGGGTGCCCTGCCAACTGAGCTATGAGCACTACTCTTTTTTTTTTTTTTTAGAAAGAGTCTGGCTCTGTCACCCAGGCTGGAAGGCAGTGGTATCACAGCTGACTGCAAGGCTACTATCAAAACCACTCTGGCTCAAGTGGTTTATCCATGTCTCCTGACTAGAGGTATGAGCCACCACGTTGAGCTAATTTTTCTATTTTTTGTAGAGACAAGGTCTTGCTATGTTCCTTAGGCTGCTCTGAACTCCTGGCCTCAAGCCATTCTCCCACCTTGGTCTCCCAAAGCTCCAGGATTATAGGACCTTGCCCAGTGTGAGCTTAATCTTGAACGGCAGGTTAGAGTTCATGGACAAAGTAGACAGAACAGTATGTAAAAATACTTATGTGGAGGTAAGAATAAACATTCAATTAGTTTGGCATGGTGAAGAATAAGGTTTAAGGAGCCCAGAGAGTTGGCAGGGGCTGGATCGTGAAAGGCCTTCATCCATGAAAAGAGAAGAACTGGTTAGTGTACACACACAACTCAGCAAGACATTTAAAGTAAACTCTGCAGGGGATTATGCCCTGGCATAGTGTGCACAAAATAGTTTTTCAGGGAGTTTGTTTCTTAAAGGATCTGCAGGGACCATTTATGCACTCCACAGGATTGTCATTCTCCTGATTTTATAATCAGGGCCCAGTATGGTCATTCACTTTTTCATTTTCTTCAGATTTGAGCTATGTGACTTTTAAATGTGTCCAAAAACCAAGCCTACTATCAAAAGCATGACGATTTACCATCATTAGGGATCTCAAAAGTATTATGCATCAGAGTTTCAAAGGCAATTCTAAAAATATTCTAGAAATGTTTGGAATAATGTCAGCATCATTAGAATGAAAGCTGTACCCAAGGTGACAACTTTAGATAACTATTTTTTACTGAGTCTTTCTTTAAAAACCTCCTAACCTCCTTATCTAGGCTGGGCACAGTGGCTTATGCCTATAATCCAAGCACTCCTGGAGGGCCAAGGCGGGTGGATCCCTTGAGCTCAGGATTTCGAGACCAGCCTGAGCAAAAAGGAGACCCTGTCTCTAAAAATAGCCAGGCCTTATGGTGGATGCGTGTAGTCCCAGCTACTTGGGAGGCTGAGGCAAGAGGATCACTTGAATCCAAGAGTTTGAGGTTGCTGTGAGCTATGATGCCACAGCACTCTACTGAGGGTGACAAAGTGAGACTCTGTCTCAAACAAAACAAAACAAAATAAAACCTCCTTTTCTCTTGGTTACCGCTAGTGTAACTCAGCAGACTTTGCCACTCAGAGGACATATAATATTGGAATCAACTGGAAGAAAAAGCAATGTGGCTGAAATATTTCCCTGAGTCTTCCCTTTCTGAAGCAGGGGATAGATACCCCACTGAGCCAGGCAGGAGGGCTTTTTGCTCTGACTCACATCCTGTTTGCCTGGACAAGCAGCTGGCTGCCCTATCCACCCAGAGAGGCTGCTGAACAGACAAGTCCAACCTGCTTGTTCCCTTGAAGGCATCAGGCCTCTGTGGAAATGGAGGGGAACCTAGGGAGGCTGAAACCCGGCTAACTCAGCCCCTTTGCTGCTTTTCAGTATTTGATGTGTCTGTGAGGAAAATAGTGATGTCTGGAGGATGTCTAAGTGTGATTACGTTTTAAAGGTATTAGGAGTTTCTAGTCTATGAAGCATTTTATTTTATTTAGTTTTTTGAGACAGAGTCTTACTATGTCGCCCTCAGTAGATTACTGTGGTGTCACAGCTCACAGCAACCTCAAACTCTTGGGCTTAAGCGATTCTCTTGCCTCAGCCTCTCAAGTAGCCAGGACTACAGGCGGCTACCACAATGCCCGGGTATTTTTTTTTGTTGCAGTTGTCATTGTTGTTTAGCTGGGCTGAGTTTGAACCTGCCAGCCTTGGTGTATGTGGTCGGCGTTGTAACCACTGTGCTATGGGTGCCGAGCCCTATGAAGCATTTTAAATCAGAACGATAAACTTTTTTTTTTTTCCTTTGAGACAGAGTCTCACTTTGTGACCCTCCATAGAGTGCTGTGGTGTTGTAGCTCACATTAACCTCAAAGTCCTGGGTTTAAGTGATTCTCTTGCCTCAGCCTCCCAAGTAGCTGGGACTACAGGCCTTGAGCACAACGCCCAGCTATTTTTAGAGACAGGGTCTCACTCTTGCTTAAGCTGGTTTCCAACTCCTGAGCTGAGGCAATCAACCCTTGTTGGCCTCCCAGAGTGCTGGGATTACAGGCGTGAGCCACTGTGCCCAGCCCTCCATGTCTGTTTTTAAAAGAATGTTGCACCTATCTCGTGGCTTGGAATTCTCTTTTTTCCTGTGTACTTTCAATCAAAATGTAAATCATCAGTGTAGAGAATCACTCTTTTTTTGTTTCCAGTCAAGTTTTTATTCACATACCTAAGAATGTAAATCTGAAGTGTGCAGTGATGCATTTTCTCGAAGCGACCATACCTATGAAATGAACACCAAAATCAAGAGACAGCGGTTCAAGAACCCCAGAAGCCATCTTGTGTCTCCCGGTCACTGTCCTCACCCTAAGGGTAGCCGCTGTCCTACCTCTTACTACCATAGATTAGTTTTGCCTATTGTTGAACTCACCATAAATGAAATCATATAGTGAATAGTCATAGGGTTTTAAAAGCTGGTGAGCTCATTATCAATGAATTCACATAAAAATCTAGATTTTCTGTTTCTTTCAAAATAACTGCTTGCAAATTAGCCAAGGGATCAATCAAAACAAACAAAAACAATAACAACAAAAACCAAAGTAGATGAAGGAAAATAAACATTAAAATAGCTGGGATAGAATCCTGAATAGAGATGAAATTTTCTGTATCTTGACTGAATCAGGGTTAACATCCTGGTTGTGATATCGCACTAGTTTTGCAAGATTGGGGGAAGATTACCATTCGGGGGAACCGGGGAAAATGTATAGGGGAATCTGTCTGTATTTATTTCATATAGCTGCATACGAATGTGCAGGTACCTCAAAATAAAAAGTTTAATTAAAGATCCTATACTAAAAGTTAAAAAAAAACACAAACAATATGAAAATACTAGATCTGCCTTTCTCATGGCAACAACTGGCTGGAGCCTGGGAGCAGGTGGGCTTGCAGAGGGGGTCGTGTTCCCTCTCAAGTGCAAAGGTTCTCTCTCACTTTTTAACTATCTCACTCTTGGCTAGCTGCCCTCATTCATTACCTGCCTACGCCCAGGCCTAGGTAAATGCCACACAGATGGAGGAGCTCCAAACTATATTCCTATTTTTTTCAGGTATATACCATTTCAGGATTGAATTTCCTCAATCCAGCTCATCATGGAGAGTCTCACTGGATTTTGGCCTTAGCTTTGCCGATTGTTTGTCTATTGAGTTAGTTTTCCTTTTCCCTTCCCTTCCCTTTCCTTCACTTCTCTTCCCTTCCCTTCCCTCTCTCTTTCTGTTAGAAAAAAGGTTTCACTCTGTCCCCTAGACTGAGGGCAGTGGCACTATTCGTTGAGATTGATCATAGCTCACTGCAGCCTTGAACTCCTGGGCTCAAGTGATCCTCCTGCCTCAGCCTGTAGCTGGGACTACAGGCACGTGCTACTACCCCTGGCTAATTTTTAAATTTTTGTAGAGATGAGATCTTGCTATGTTGCTCAGGCTTGACGTGAACTCCTGGGCTCACATAATTCTCCTGCCTTGGCCTCCCAAAGTGCTGAGATGATAGACATGAACCACCATATCCCTTCTGATTCCATTTTCATTTTACATCTTTGTAGGAATCCTGGGAGGGGCTGCATAGAGCTCTGCTATTTGAATGCCATTTAAAATCAGAATTATCATCATGAAATGATTTTCAGTAACATTTATTCTACCATTTTTTTATTTTTCTAATCCCATAACTACCTCTTCTTCCATCTGGGCCCCAAACTGGCAATTTATAGGGTCAGTCCTTTGCTACTGACACTTTGTGACTTTGTAACTTTATCTCTTTGGGTGTCAACATCCCATGTGTACAATAAAGATTGGGGTCATCTGTGTCTCCTAAATCAGTGCTCAGCAAACTCTGGTGTAGAACCAAATATTTTTCCAATCCATTGTTGGGTTGGAAAAATCCAACAATGGATTTTACCCCATGAAATGTTCGCGTTTCACCCCTAACTGCAGGCCTTGGCTGGAGTGCCCTATCCTTCACATCATAGGCCTCCTGCCATGCAATTTGCAACACCTGCATGGTTCTGTACCCTCATCACAGCCTTGGATGTTGTGGCAATGCTGAATTATTTATAATAACTTTAAATGGTTATTGTCAGGTTTTCAAATTATCTTCTTGCAGACCAGTGACAGTTTCCCGGTAGCCTGTGGAGATGTGTTGTTCCAATTTTTTTCAGTGAATAGAAAGTTCTGGAAAAATGAACAGGTAAGGAAAAAAACTTGATTCCACGTTAGCATATTAAAGGCCTTAAGAAGTACAATAGCTAGGCTGGGTGTGGTGGCTCATGCCTGTAATCCTAGCACTCTGGGAGGCCAAGGCCAGTAGATCTCCTGAGCTCAGGTGTTCAAGACCAGCTTGCGCAAGAAGGAGCCATCTCTACTAAAAATGGAAAAACTAGGGCAGCACCTGTGGCTCAGTGAGTAGGGCGCCGGCCCCATATGCCGAGGGTGGCGGGTTCAAACCCACCCCTAGCCAAACTGCAACAAAAAATAGCCGGGCGTTGTGGCAGGTGCCTGTAATCCCAGCTGCTCGGGAGGCTGAGGCAAGAGAATTGCGTAAGCCCAAGAGTTAGAGGTTGCTGTGAGCTGTGTAACGCCACGGCACTCTACCCGAGGGCGGTACAGTGAGACTCTGTCTCTACAAAAAAAAAAAGGAAAAACTAGCCTGGCATTGTGGCAGGCACCTGTAATCCCAGCTACTCAGGAGGCTAAGATAAGAGGATCCTTTGAGCCTAAGATTTTGAGGCTGCTGTGAGCTATGACGCTATGGCACTCAACTCAGGCAACAGTGAGACTCCGTCTCAAAAAAATATATATATATAGCTAAAAAGAAAACAAACATCGGTTTATTTTGTTTAACTTAGCATTTCCTCGAGTACAGAATCTTTTTTTTTTTTGTTCAACACCTACTAATATCTCAAGGAGTGATGTTGGTTCAGACGCCCATTTAGAGGATGTTAGTGCAACGGGTCATCAGGGTTCTTGCGATTCTGAGTTTGGCCCTGGGATCCTGTGCACTCTTTCTGTCTGCTGTCATCCCTCGGGACGGGCCAGCCCTTCCTATCGCTGGAGTTAACAGATTCCATACTTACCCTCTTCTGACATCAACTCTAACCAAATGTGTCTGCAATCCTGTTTTCTCCCCTGAGGCCGCTGCTGTGAAAAGAGCAAAGAACGGGAGGTAGAATTACAGTAAATCAAGGACAAAGACAGAAAGTTGCTGAGGCTGCGCCAGGGAAAACAAGAATTGCTGATGAAAATTACAAGTCAAGTCTCGCCTTGAACTTCTAAGCTTCCACTTACTGTTACTCCGTAAGCAGGCTAACTGCAAGTTCAGCTTTCCTCCAAAAAGATTATGTCTGTTTTTAAATGTAAGTACAACGTCTTGGGGTATTGATGGGACAAAATGTTGATGGTTTCCCACTCTGCCTGGCATAGTGCGCTCTTGTGGAGGAGACTAACCATCTAATCAGTTGGTCAGGCTAACCATCTGTCTAACCATCGGATTCTCCTCCACCCCTCTTCCTGTTCTGATTCAGCAAGGGCTTCGTGCAATCACTTTTGCTTATCAATGTTTAAGTCCTTACACGTGTGTAAACCCCTTACTAATACCTATTGTATTTAGAAAAAAGGTAAAATCTTTTTAGCTTTACTCACAAGTCTCTCTTGCCTTTCTCTTTCGCTCTTACTTTAAAATTTCCATTGCTTTTTAGGATTTCCCTGACATCACTAGAATGTAAAGAAAAACCCTAGGGCCCAAGTGCCCATCGATCCACGAATGGATTAATAAATTGTGGTATATGTACACCATGGAATATTATGCAGCCTTAAAGAAAGATGGAGACTTTACCTCTTTCATGTTTACATGGATGGAGCTGGAACATATTCTTCTTAGTAAAGTATCTCAAGAATGGAAGAAAAAGTATCCAATGTACTCAGCCCTACTATGAAACTAATTTCATAGTTTCTATGAAATATAACCTAAGAATATGGGGAAAGGGGAAAGGGAGGGGAGGGAGGGGGAGGATGGGCGGAGGGAGGGTGATTGGTGGGACCACATCTACTGTGCGTCTTACAAGGGTATATGTGAAACTTACTAAATGTAGAATATAAATGTCTTAACACAGTAACTAAGAAAATGCCAGGAAGGCTATGTTAACCAGTGTGATGAAAATGTGTCAAATGGTCTATGAAACCAATGTATGGTAAAAAATAATAATAATAAAAGAAAAGAAAAGAAAAGAAAAAGAGAAACCCTAGGAACGCATTGAGGACAAAGCCTTCTGGCTCCCTTCCTGCTGTTCTGCCTCTTCCACCTCCAGCTTGTTTTGCGGCCTGAAGGATCACTGCGTTTAGAATTAAAATCCAGTTATACTACTTCTTAGCTATGTAATCTTGGACAAGTTACCAAACATCCCAGAGTCATTTTCCTCGGCTGTGAAATGGAGATATTAATAAAGTACTTTCTAAGGTTGTTGTGAGATGTAAGGACAGTAAAAAAAAAAATTATTTAATAAATGGTAGTTATTTCTATTCTCATGCGCCAGCATCCTACTTCCAAGTAGGATGACCTTGACCTTCCTTCCTGAGCGGGCCAGGCCGATTCACCCCTAACTGAAGGCCTTGGCTGGAGTGCCCTATCCTTTTGTCAGCTGGTCTTCGTTTTTCAGGATGCCATGTATGGTTAGCCCTTTCAGAGGCCCCTGAGTGTCCCCAGGCAGAATTCTTTCTTCTTGCACCTGGCATTTACCTGGTATGTCCTTTATTATTGTGCTTTACCCTATATTGTGACCATTTTTATTTTTTAGCCTGAGCGCTCCTTGAGGGCTAAGATTGGATCATTTTCACTTTTGAATTCCTAAGGACAGTACCTAGCTATTGGTTAGCTACTTGAAACTATTGGGGGAATAAAAAAAAAAGAGTAATGGGGGGAGAAGAAACAAAATGACCCAAATCTCATTTTAGACAAAATTTCCAAGTGTTTTGCCATCAAAGCTTTTCTTTCAGGAGAGATGCTAAGAAGAGCATTCCTGATGTCTGTTTCATTTACTTTTGCTTCAAAAGTCTTCCTGAATGGTCGAGAAAGTATTGGTGGTCAAGAGCAGTCTGTGTATGGGCAGCACCTGTGGCTCAAGGAGTAGGGTGCCAGTCCCATATGCCAGAGGTGGTGGGTTCAAACCCAGCCCTGGCCAAAAAAAAAAAAAAACAGCAGTCTGTGTAGACAATTGAGGGCTGACTGTAGACACATTTGGTAGATTCCAACGAGGAAGGGAGACTGATATGGTGGAAAGAGTTAAAGTTGGCTTTGGGGTTAATTTGTGAGTTAGGCAGGCCTGGTTTTCAATCTGACTATGTCACTAGCTGGGTGACCTTTATCATGCTACTTGATCTTTGGCCAATTTGCTCTCTCACTCCTGTCAACAACTTGGTCAGATCTCTCTCTTCAAGACTTCTGTTCCTCCTCTCCTCTGACTGTAGGGTAGTGACCTTCCTTCCCTACTGTACAGGTAGAAGCCAGTAGATGAGAACTCTCTCACGGGGGACAAAAATCTATATCACACAGAAACACACACAGATGAAAATTCCTTCAACTTTCTGTTCCAACCCTATTACCTTCAAAGTAGCCACCTGGGCCGACCCTGGGGCTCTTCTTTATCTGAATTAACACATGAATTATCTTCTAAACTATAATGCTGGGGTGTTAAAGGGCTCTTATTAATCATTATAGTGGAATATCAGGTATAAGCCACTACTGTCCTAAGAATGTCCTCTTGTTAGCAATGAAAGAGGTGTACTTCCTCAAGTCCACGCCTCATTCCTATAAGCATTTTAACACACTAAAGTCCTCACCTTTTTAAAACCAACAAATAAACCAGAAACTAAAAAGAAATCCCCTTCCACCCAGGTTTCCTTCCAGCTGCCTGCATCTCAGATCCCCTTTATAAACTTTGTCCTTTGAAGAGTAAACGACCCCTCAATCTACTGCAACATGGCTTCAGTCTTCACAACTTTTCTGGTGAAATTGCGTCACCAAGGTCACCAATTGGGGCATCTGGTGGACACTTTCAGTTCTTACTTTGATTTTAGTAGCATATGCTATTTTGTATATTTGCTCATTTTTGAAACAACTCTCTCCCTTGCCTTCCATGACACTGTTCTCTCCTGAGAAATTTTCCCTCTCTGCCCCTTTCTTCTGGACACACTTACCCAGTGTCTTTAGACATTTCCTTTTGTCCTTGTCCCCTAGGCTTTGTTCAGCCTCTAGATTCTGTGCTGGGACCTTGTCCTTGCCCACTTACCTGTCTTGGGACATCTCATCTATTCTCCTTCTTACAATTACTTCCTGGAAGGCCTAAAGACTTCACACTGAGATCTCCAGTCCAGAACTCTCTTCATAGTTCAGATCTGTTGTCCTGTTGGGTCTTGTCAGAAGACAAAATTGTCAGGAATGTAGTTTAAAAATCAAATTGGCTTTTACTTGAGATTCTAGAATCAGGCAACACCTCATTCTATAAAATTGAGTGTTTTGATGAGCTGAGCAGGAGTTTGACATTGTAAGTAGAAAAGGGCTGAAGAAAGCAGACACAGAGAACAGAAAGTGGATGGATGGTTTTAAACTAACTTTCCTTACAAGGTTAAGACAGAGGGGACTTCCTTACTGTGCCAACTCAGCTAAATTGGGCCCCCTTTGATTGGTTGCTGTGGATGTCCTGTTTGGGTTTGTTTGTTTAAAATCAGGCCATTTCATAGTTGAGTTTGCTCACATGAGGGCTTTATTCTGGTCTGGTCTGGTCTGCTGGGGCCTAGTGGAGGAGACAAATCCCAAACAATGGCCTGCCATAAACTTTGTTTAAACAGTATTATACTGAGGATCTCTGCTTGGCTGTCCCACAGGAACATCAGATGTAACAATTCTTCCTCTCTCTACTTCAGAGAAAGGCAGCAGTTTTCAACCCAGTTGCCAATGCTAGAAATTTGAGAATAATAAATTTGAGAATAATCTTTCAGTACTTACTCTCCCTCGCTTCCACTTCTAATCAGGTACTAATCCCCTTCCATCCCCATCAGGTCCTCAACTTCCTCCCCGTTCCTTCTGCCACTGTTTCAGCTCAGGTCAAATCATCTGCAGCCTTAATGAAACACGTGGCCTTCCTGGTCCTTGGGCCTTTTGACTGAATTCAATTTTTTTTTATATAACGAATCCTTTTATTTATAGGGGTGCAGCAGAGAAGCTTTTCTCGCCTCCTTCGATGCTTAAAAAAGAACAGTCTTGAAATCAGAAGGCCCACCTGGACTGTCCTCAGGACAAAGTCCAAACTTCTGAACCCTTATCGAGGGGCCTTTAGGGACTAGCTCCTGATTAGATTGTCAGCCTCATCTCTGGTCATTCATTCCTTTTATCCTTTTTTCTCTACCCACACTCGATTTTTTTTTTTTTTTTTTTTTTGTAGAGACAGAGTCTCACTTTATGGCCCTCGGTAGAGTGCCGTGGCATCACACAGCTCACAGCAACCTCCAACTCCTGGGCTTAAGCGATTCTCTTGCCTCAGCCTCCCGAGTAGCTGGGACTACAGGCGCCCGCCACAACGCCCAGCTATTTTTTGGTTGCAGTTCAGCCGGGGCTGGGTTTGAACCCGCCACCCTCGGTACATGGGGCTGGTGCCTTACCAACTGAGCCACAGGCGCCACCCACACTCAATTTTTTTTAATTGCTGGAAAGGTCATGGTAACCAATTTTAACATGAGATAACTAGAATGAGAGTAATGAGATGCTGTGTTCATCAATAAACACAATATAGATGTAAATTCCTGCCCACTATTTAGATGTAGTATGTGTGGTTAACAGGGAGTTAAACAAATTCATTGATCAATATTCCTTTATCCTCTTGAAAGATTTTCAGTTATCTTTGAAGGTGCCTCATTTCTCCAGCCCTGCACAATCTGTCTAGCTTCCGTTGAGGATAAGTGAAGGGTTAAGCTTCAGAGCCTCCTCTCTGGGCAGGTTAATAAAGGCATGAGGTCTCTCCTCTGTAATCAAG
Source organism: Nycticebus coucang (assembly GCF_027406575.1). Classification (NCBI taxonomy): domain Eukaryota; kingdom Metazoa; phylum Chordata; class Mammalia; order Primates; family Lorisidae; genus Nycticebus; species Nycticebus coucang. The sequence goes on along the minus strand of NC_069785.1, from coordinate 122,817,779 downwards.
ATAGGAGCCTGAGGCTTTACTGGAGTTGTAATGAGGTGGGGAGGCAGGAAAGTGTTCTCTCTCACAACTTTTCTAAACTCATAGTGTTGCAGGAAGAAGAAGCCCCACAGAAAGAAAGAGCACCCAAACACCATGTTTATAAGAGGAAGGGTTTTTATTCACGGGCCAGGAGCTTATGGCATAGAAGAATTCCACATGGCCGCGGTCCCGGACCGGCTTGGTCTTTCCCTTTTTATTGACAGTCAAAAAGCTCCAACCCATAGGTACCCTTCTCTCTCTCTCTTTTTTTTTAGAGACGGTCTCACCTTGTCACCCTCGGTAGAGTGCTGTGGCGTCACAGCTCACAGCAACCTCCAGCTCTTGGGCTTAGGCAATTCTCTTGCCTCAGCCTCCAGAGTAGCTGAGACCACAGGCATCTGCCACAATGCCCGGCTATTTTTTTGTTGCAATTTGGCCAGGGCTGGGCTTGAACCTGCCACTCTTAGTATTTGGGGCCAGCGCCCTACTCACTGAGCCACAGAAGCTGCCCCTGGTACCCTTCTCATTGGCCAGTTTGAATCAACTGGGAGATGCTATTCCAGCCCCTGCAGAACTACAGGATTTCACGGAACTTGGAAATTTCTAAGTTCCAGGAAGTTAAGTTTACAAATTCTCAAGAGTTGAGTCACCATGGAAAGGACCCTGCAGGGGTATCCTTGTGGTCTCCGTGAGAAGATCTGTTCTCCTGGACCTCACCCTTCTCTGGTATCCTCTCTCGTACAGCTGAGTCTTAGACTCAAACTTATTCTGGAACATTTCTAGGACACCTGAGGTAAGGAGGAGAATCAAAGGTAACACACATATTCTTTTGTGCCAAGGACCCACCTCTCATCTAGAATGCTGCCATCCTAACCAATCTCTTCTCTCTCATCTTTGAAAAGCTCTTTAAACCAGAGGAAATTTCAAAAATGGATGCTACACATAGCAGTTGTTGGTTAGAGAAGGCTGGGAGTCCCTGAGTCTTCTGAAAACAGGTATTAGGTTTGTAATTTCATTTTGGTTCCCTCAGTCAGGGTCCCATGAGAAAGCCAGCAGAATCTCAAGACTTTCTTCCTCCGTTCTTTTTCTTTTTTCTTTTTGAGACAGAGTCTTACTATGTTGCCCTCGGTAGAGTGCTGTGGCATCACAGCTCATAGCAACCTCAAAACTCTTGGGCTTAAACAATTCTCTTGCCTCAGCCTTCCAAGTAGCTGGGACTACAGGCACCCGCCACAATCCCCGGCTAATTGTTTTGTTGCAGTTGTCATTGTTGTTTAGCTGGCCTGGGCCAGGTTTGAACTCCCAGCCGTGGTGTATGCGGCTGGTGCCATAACCACTGTGCTATGGGCACTGAGCCTCCTCCTCCTTTTTAAAAAATAGTTCTAGGAAATACCAAAGTAATTTCACTCTAAGGAGACTTTTCTTGGGTATCATATTAGCCTCCTTTAACTGATATATTTGTCAGGATCAAGTCTACAGTCATTAGGATGGCCAATTGGGGCCCTGTCCAGGTGGGCCCAGCCTCTCCCCTGGCCTTCCCTCCTCCTCAAGCTCCAGGCTTGACCACTGCCCATTTGCCCCAAAAGGAAGGCCTTTGTTTCTTCTCTGTCTTTCCAGAATTCCTGTATATGCTTTAAGGCTGGAAATTTAAAATCACAAACATGGTAATTACTTACATACCATACGAAGACATTCCACCTCCCCCTCCTCTTTAGACTATGATTTCCTTTTAGGCAGAAATGTCATATTTTACTTTGTATATCTAAGTTTTTTTCTAGTAAGACAGATGGACAGAAACATGAGTAAACAAATGCCTTACTTGAACCACCTAAAAAGCCAAATGATTTGTTTTACTTGCTTTACAGAATGCTAATTTCATCTTGTGCTAAAATTTTTTTCACCTAGGTTGTTGAGAAAGATAATTTTTACAAATATTGATATAGGCCAGCTGTCTTCCTGACCCCCAGAGAGTTTTCTTTTTTTTTTTTTTTTTTGTAGAGACAGAGTTTCACTTTATGGCCCTAGGTAGAGTGCCATGGCATCGCACAGCTCACAGCAACCTCCAACTCCTGGGCTTAAGCGATTCTCTTGCCTCAGCCTCCCAAGTAGCTGGGACTACAGGGGCCTGTCACAACACCCGGCTATTTTTTTGTTGTAGTTCTGCTGCGGCTGGGTTTGAACCCGCCACCCTCAGTATATGGGGCCGGCACCTTACCGACTGAGCCACAGGTGCCGCCCCCAGAGAGTTTTCTTACTGACCAATGACTAGATATTCATTAGACATACTTCTGGGAAATACGAAAAGGGTTGGGACAGAGAAGATGCTTTCAAAACTACTGCTGTGCCACAAATGTTGACAATCAGGAAAAGTTTAGAATGAAAAAATGGTGCCTCTAAAAGCTTTTCTTCTTTTTAATCTCTAGAACGCCTCTCCCTTTTGCTTAGAGACAAACTATAACACAGGCCTTCCATAGATGCCTTCAGTTTCGATGGAGTCCTGTTGAGTGGGATCCAGGGAACTCTGCAGGGGCAAACATCCTTTTTATTTAGTGTTTTCTCTTTTTAACAAGTTCTGCCCTTGGCCTCCTTCCTCACCCAGGGAGGGGAATGGGTGACTCGAGAGAGCCACTCCTGCTAACTGGAAGGAATGGGGCGTTGCCCAGCACAAAGCCAGGAACTTGAACTCTGCTGAGGAATGGGGTCTGGGCAGCTGCTGCCCCTCAGATCAAGGCTGACAGCCAGCTCCCTGGGAGTCTGGCTACCTGCGGGAGGGATTCTTCTGCTCCTGACAACAGGCAGTTTGTTCAGCCCTCCCTGCCCTCATTCCGTTCCTGCTGCTCTTCACAGTATCTCTGAGCTCTTTGGTAACTCTATATCTCACCAAATTTTGCAATTTGTTGTGGACTTCAAAACCCCAGGCCTCTACCTATGCTTCCTCTGGAGCTGCATTTTCTTGCCAAGTTGAAAGCTAACCAAGACTGAGTTTCCTTGACTCTTTGTCTTTCAGGCTCCTGAAGCTGAACTCTTCTGGCCTACATACCAGAAAGGCCACATCTTAGCCTCCCTTGCCACCATCTGGACGGTCCCCCCAGCAGCCTGATTTTAGGTTTCTCTTTGACCTAGAAGCTGATAAAGGAACCACACTATTTTCAGAAACACCATCACACTACATGTCCGTGCATACACACAGCTCCAGTTCACTCAGGGCATCCCTAGGTCTATTCCTTTTCCTTTTCTAGTTTCTCAGTTCCTTTGTTTTTGCTTCACTTCTGTATTTTGCCTCTCTTTTGGTAGAATTTTCTCTTTTATTTCCTTTCCTTATGATGCTTTTTTTTTTTTGTTTGTTTGTTTGTTTTTCTGCTCAGCCTGTCCCTTTCTCTCACTCCTGGGAACTACTCTATTCCAAAGTTCAGCTAGGAGATCTCATGAATCACTGAAAGTTTCCAGGCTGTTAATCTGGGGATAAGGGCAATTTCTGGCCAAGCCTACTTCTTAACTGCATGTGTAATCTTCATCCTGCTCCCATTGCTCTGTCCCGGCAGCTTTATTAGTCTGTAAGGATGACCCGCCTTCTTTCCAGACAAGGAGACACCTTTTCTCATTTAAATACCTCAACTCTTTATTTTATTTATTTTTGCTGCCCTTGGTAGAGTGCTATGGCGTCACAGCTCACAGCAACCTCAAACTCTTGGGCTCAAGTGATTCTCTTGCTTCAGCCTCCCGAAAAGCTGGGAATACATGTGCCCACTACAACATCCAGCTATTTTTAGAGATGAGGTCTCACTCTGGCTCAGGCTAGTCTTGAAGTTGTGAGCTCAGCTGATCTACCTGTCTTGGCCTCCCAGAGTGCTAGGATTACAGGTGTGAGCCACTGTGCCCAGTATAAATTCCTCAGCTGTTTAGACAGATGGCTGCCCTAAAAAATGGCAGATGAAATCTCAGACACAAAAAGATTATTATGAAAATGTTTTCTTTGAGAGCCCTCTGGTTATTCATATTATTATTTTTATTTTATTTTTTTGAGATAGTCTTATTTTGTTGCCCTCGGTAGAGTGCTATGGTATCATAGCTCACAGCAACCTCAAACTCTTGGGCTCGAGTGTTCCTTTTGCCTTAGCCTCCCGAGTAGCTGGGACTACAGATGCCCACCACAACTCCCAGCTATTTTTACAGAGGGGATCTTCTTCTTGCTCAGGCTGGTCTAGAACTCTTAACCTCAAAGTAGTCCACCCACGTTGGCCACCCAGAGTGCTAGGATTACAGGTGTGGGCCACCTCTCCTGGCCTTGATTATTCATATTAGTTGTTATTTGGTGGAAATAGCACAGATTATTATTATTATTATTTTTTGAGACAGAGTCTCACTTTGTTGCCCTTGGTAGAGTGTTGTGGCATCACAGCTCACAGCAACCTCCAGCTCTTGAGCTTAGGCGATTCTCTTGCCTCAGCCTCCGGAGTAGCTGGGATTACAGGTGCCCACCACAACGCCCAGCTATTTTTTTGTTGTTGTTGCAGATTGTCTGGGGCCAGGTTTGAACCTGCCACCCTCGGTATATGGGGCCAGAGCCCTACTCACTGAGCCACAAGCGCCGCCCAAGAGCACAGATTTTTAAAAAACATTCTGGCTTTGCCACCGAGTAGCTGTGCAACCTTGGGCAAATCATTTACCTTCCTTGGGTTCTTAATGTCCTCACTGGCAAAATGGGAATGTTTCACGGGGGTGTTGTGGTGATTAAATTGTCTGCAGGAAAGCACTTTGCAAACTTCGTTGGTGTGGTAGGGTAAGTGAGCCAGGTTGATGTCCAGATTCTTTCAGTCTTTCAAAGGTTAAGAACTGTTAAGCATTGAGATTTGATCTGGTCTGTTTGTTTCAGCAGCCTCTCTCAGGAAGGTACAGAAATCCTTGTGGAAAACAAGTAGCTAAAACTGAGGGTTATCAGCTGCAGGACTTTGTCCACAGCGGTCCGAGGAACTCTGATGCTTGTCCTGAAGTTGCAATGAATCCAGCCCTAGGCTAGTGTGGCCCTGGGGTGGTGCTTTGGGAAGAAGAATCACAGAAGGTGGTTTCAACATTCACTTCCCAGGCAAGCCTAGTGCCTCTTAAAAAGGGTGTGTGTGGCTAAACCCAAAGCAGCCTGGGACGTTTGGGGTTGGCACCACCTCCTCTGGCTGTTTCCCAGGCCACCTAGAGGCCATAGCCCAGTTAGATTAACTGAAAAGTAAAGAGAGGACTTCAGAGAGTCTGGGACCTTTGTGCAGACGTGCTCTAGCCTCCAGGGCGGGCGGGAGGGAGGGAGGGAGAAAAGGAGGGCGCTGCGAGCTGAGGCCCCACCTTTCATTTCAGCAAAGTGCACAGCCAGAGCAGGATGAATCACAGGCATAGGTAAGGGACTTGGACTCCTCTCTCTGGGAAAACAGGGCACTTGCTCCATCTGGAGTGGCCTTGGCAGGGCATTGGAGCCATTGGTCTGCCCGGTCTGGCCTCTGGGCCCAGGGCTGGGTTTCCCTCATGTATGACAAGAACCCTACGCGTGTGGTGCTTTTTCTTCTGGGCATACAGCTCACAGGTAAGAGCCGGTAGGCTTCTCCCAGCCCTTCCTCCTTTGTTTCCTCCTCCATAAAGTTAGCTAATAGTCAAAGAAGTTGCAAGAGTTTGGTCTGGGAGCCGGAGCCACAGTTGCAGTTTAGTTTGGATTTTATTGAAACCAATTTGGTGGGTTGTTTTGGGTAACTGCTTTTGGACAAGCAGGTTTAGGTGTGTTCTGCTGCCAGTGATTCAGGCACAGAGAGGGCTTTCTAATCTCAGGTTACACACATTTTTTTGGGTAGCCGCTCTCAACCTCTTGCTGCTGGTGGACTTGGCACTTGTATTTCTGTGTGTGGGTCTTGTCTGGGACTCTAAGCAGTCCTGGGAAAGCTGAGATTGTTAAAGAGAGAGGCCCGCTGTGGTTTGAAACTGCCCCAACATACACATTCTAAATGTAAATATGGTTAAAAAAAAAGCCACGTGGTATAAAGATTCCAGGGTGCAGGCAAACATAAGCTGTCTGGAGTTGATTAATTCAATTTTGGCAGAAGACTAGTCAGTGTGAAACGCATGTAATTAGGACCCTTTCTGGAAAACTTACCTGTGAGAAGACCATTTTCCAAACATGTAATGCTTAATCTTCATACATAATGTAATGTCTAATCAATGTCATGATGCATTTAAATTTTTTATTTCTGCTTTCAATTTTATTTGCTGATGTTGGTAGTTTGTTACACCAGTTTTGAAGTTGGTACCATGGGGCTAGGATAGCATGCTGTGGAGAAAGTAAGAGAAGGCTGGCTGGGCAGTACTTAGGAGGGTCAAGGTTACATAGGGCTAGGAGTATGCAGAGTAGGGGTGAAGTAGATTTGGAAACCGGGCCATCTCAGTTATGCTCTAGTCAGATCTTTATTTTGCAAGTGTCAGCAAAAGTTCTCACAATATTTTATATACCTTGTTAACCCTTCTTTTTCTTCATTGTAGCTCTTTGGCCCATAGCAGCCGTGGAAATTTATACCCCCCGGGTGCTGGAGGCTGTTAATGGGACAGATACTCGGTTAAAATGCACTTTCTCCAGCTTTGCCCCTGTGGGTGATGCTCTAACAGTGACTTGGAATTTCCGTCCTCTAGATGGAGGCCCTGAGCAGTTTGTAAGTAGACTGTTGTCATCTTCCAGGGGACCCTTGGTTAGGAAAATAATGGGCCAGTCCGACTCTCTTTGCTCTTCCAGTAGTTTTCTTAACAACAAGCATTGGGGGGCAGCGCCTGTGGCTCAAAAGAGTAGGGCGCTGGCCCCATATACCAGAGGTGGCGGGTTCAAACCCGGCCCTGGCCAAAAACTGCAAAAAAAAAAAAAAAAGCCAAAAACAAACAAACAAAAAAACAAGTGCTGGGTTAAGTGGGACAATTCTAGGGAGATGGACAAAACTGAGAGGCCCGGGAAGGGGGAAGCAAGGGAGAGAGCTTGCAGGTGCCCAGTTAGGCTCACTGGCGTTTCTCTTCCGCTCCTACCTTCTCAGCCTCCTTGCCCAGGTACTGAGTAAGAAATACCTTCGTCCTTTCTCCTCTCCAGGTGTTCTACTACCACGTGGATCCCTTCAAACCCATGAGTGGGCGGTTTAAAGATCGGGTGGTCTGGGACGGGAACCCTGAGCGGTACGACGTCTCCATCAGGCTCTGGAAACTGCAGTTTGATGACAATGGGACATACACCTGCCAGGTGAAGAATCCCCCCGATGTCGACGGGGTGATAGGGGAGATCCGGCTCAGCGTCGTGCACACTGGTAGGTTACGGCAGGGAATAGTGGTTTGGGGAAGTGTGGGAGCTTGTAGAAAAGAGAAGGGCAGTCTTTTGTGATGGCTGAAAGGGTTAGAGAGGGACTACCCACTCTGGGAGCCTCAGAGGGAGACTGAAAAGTCCTGGGGTAAAAGAGAAAGGCTTTGTTCGGCTGTGGAAAGAAACAGAAAGTAAAGCAAAGGGACTCCGAATCTGTTACAAAAATGGCATTGAGACTGGAAAGGGAGAGGAAGCAACGCTCTGATAAAAGGCTAACAATAGTTCTGTTCATTCACTTATTCATTCAAGGTATTGACTGAGTATCCACTCTGCGCTAGGCACTGTCCAAAGGGCTTGGGCTGCACTATCTCAGGTGACACTCACGCTACCCTAGGAAGCATATGCCAGTAACGGCAGCTAAAGCTCAGTGAGTATTTCCAAACGTCAGGACTCCACGTGGCGTCTTGTCAGTCTGTCACGCATTTAGTGCCTCCCACTCTACCGATGAGGAAACCGAGGCTCATAAAGATTAAGTCACTTTCCCAAAGTCACGAAGCTGATAAACGGAGTAACTTTGACTCTAAAGTTGTGTTCCAAATTGGTGCAGGGTTGTCTTCTGCAACCCTGTACAGGACACCCTGGACGACCATGCTTGGTAACAAAGGCAAAATATGTCAAACTTATATGAGTTCAAGGTCTGGGCTGGAGTCATTGTCACCATTTGCCAGCTGTAAATAAATCTTAATTTTTGAAAAATATAGCAAGGTGAGGATATGGTATGAAAATCCTCCAAACTCTAAATTGTACTGAAAATTATAATAGCTCCCACATATCGAGTATTCATGATGTACAGGCACAGCCTGGAACAATTTACACGAAATTTTTAAGAGTAAGAACTCAAGAAATGGGTATCATTATCCCTATTGCAGACATGAGGAAATTGAGGCTCAAAAAAGTTAATTACTCTAAATCACACAACTAGTAAACAGTGGAGCTGATATTTTTTTACTGCTCTTTTTTAAAAATAAAAGTATTTATTCCATCTTTTTCACCTTTTTTTCTTTAATTTCAAAATATAAAGGGGGTACAGATGTTTTGTTACAGGGATACCTTGTGTAATGTTTAAGTCAGGGCATTTTTAAAAAAAAATTTATTTATTTTTTTTTGTAGAGACAGAGTTTCACTTTATTGCCTTCGGTAGAGTGCCGTGGCATCACACAGCTCACAGCAACCTCCAACTCCTGGGCTTAGGTGATTCTCCTGCCTCAGCCTCCTGAGTAGCTGGGACCACAGGCGCCCGCCACAACACCCGGCTATTTTTTTTGTTGCAGTTTGGCCGGGGCTGGGTTTGAACCCGCCACCCTCGGTATATGGGGCCGGTGCCCTGCTCACTGAGCCACAGGCGCCGCCCCAAAATTTTTTTTTTATTTTTCGAGACAAAGTCTCACTATGTTATCCTTGGTAGAGTGCCATTGCGTCACAGCTCACAGCAACCTCCAACTCTTGGGCTTAAGCAATTCTTTTGCCTCAGCCTCCCAAGTAGCTGGGACTACAGACACCTGCCACAATGCCCAGCTATTTTTTGGTTGTAGTTGTCATTGTTGTTTGGCAGGCCTGGGCTGGGTTTGAACCTGTCAGCTCTGGTGTATGTGGCTGGTGCCCTAGCTGCTGAGCTACAGGCGCTGAGCCATAGGTCAGGGATTTTAGTGTGCCCGTCACCAGAATAGTGTTCCTATTGTGCCTCATAGGTAAGTTTTTATCCCTCACCCCTGGAAGCTGATATTTTAACCAAGCACTCTTAAGCAACACACAATGTTACTACCCCAAATGTGTAAGCCAGTAAAGTGGATAGTAGATCTCCTCCTTTCATTCCTAGTACAGTTTTAAACTATTCCTCAAGGCCCCAATGCGAGAGAGCTGTGTGACTCAGATAAATAATCTGAGTATTGAAAGAAGTAACGTAATATTTTTGGACCTTGTCTTCTTTGTCTGCAAAATGAATAGGTTGGACAAAAAAACCAATGGTTCTTAAACATAGGCAGATCATTACTCTTTGAGAATTGGATGAAAGACACAGCTCTGCTCCCCATAAAACATGGAGACATACACAATGAGACATGGATTTTGGGGGCTTGGGGACCACCCCAATCCTCTTTCATGGACTCCAGGTTGGGAAGCCTTGGGCTAGACATTCTCTAGTGTCTTTTCAGACTCTGTGAGCTTACTTAAGTTTAAATCCTAAAGGACAGGCGAGTCAGGGTTCACAGACTCTAGTCTGGCTCCCTCTTTTGTCATTTATTCACTAGACTTTAGTCACCCATTTAGTTGCCTAAATTCCCAGTGGGAATGAGCTCCGTGAGCGTAATGTCTTTTCTGGCCTTGCATTTCTATCACAGTGCTCTTACTAATCTGAATAAATAAATGACTAAATGACAGTGGCAGTGAGAGGGAGTAAGGGAGAAATTGGTTGGGTACTAGGTTTGATAAGGTTAGCAATAGCCTTACCCCATAGGTGGATTGAACCACATAGTGGTTTTCAAATTAGAAAACCTGCATCAGAATCACCGGGAGGAAATGTTAAAATCTAGATTGTGGGGTCCCACCTCTAGTATTTCTAATTCAGTAGGTCTGGGGTGGGGGTGGGGGCTTAGATTTTACATTTCAAAGTTCTCAAGTGATATTATTGCTGCTACTTCTATGACCACACTTAAAGCAGGGGTGTCCAACCTGTGGCCTGTAGTCCACAGGCAGATTATTTGAGGATTATTTTTCTTATCCGTGGTGTCAGATATCACAAAAAGTATGCAAGGACCTTTTCTTTTGCTCAATAGCTTTTATTAGTGTTTGTGTATTTAATGTGTGGACCAAGACAACTCTTATTCTTCTAATGGATAACAGAAAAAAGGTTGGACACCCCTGCAAGGATCACAGTTTCCCACTGCTGCTAAGGTTTACAAGGTAATGTGGTATTTTACGCATATAGGTAGGAGAAAGGAAGATTCCACCTACTGTTGAAATACGTCCTCCTTGTTATGCCTTTAGATTTCATCATAGACCTCTTTTTGGAATCCTAACTTGATCTTTTTCTCCTTACAGTACGCTTCTCTGAGATCTACTTCCTGGCTCTGGCCATTGGCTCTGCCTGTGCAGTTATGATCATAATAGTAATTGTGGTGGTCCTCTTCCAGCATTTCCGGAAAAAGCGATGGGCTGAAAGAGCTCATAAAGTGGTGGAGATAAAATCGTAAGCTGGGTAGTTCTGGGAAAGTCTTTAATACCCTGACATTGATTCTTGGAATTGTGCAATGGGGCTAACTAGCTATTGAATACATCTTCTCTTTGAGTAAATTCTACACAGAAAGAATTCAAATTCACACGACAGATAACTTAGGTTTGAATTAGTAATTTTACAAAAGATTTTACTACAGAATTTCTTTACTTTGTGGGATTTGATTTTATCAAAATCTGCTTACGTGAAGTTTTTCTAAAGTATCCCTTACTTTTAAAGGGAAGCACGTGTTTATAAGACCCACTGGGCTAGCCATCAGCAGGGCCACTATGAATCAGTGAGTAGGACGGTCTGCTGCACTGATGGCAGGTGCTCAGACCATAAACTTCACCCCTTTCAACATTTATAAAGTTATGCAATAATCATCACTAATTCCAGAATCCTTTAAATTTCCCTTTCTTAAAAGAAACCCCATGTCCTTTAGCCATAACTCCGCATTTCCCCCTTCTACCAGCCCCTGACAACTACGTAACCATTATTCTGGATATTTCCTTTCAATGGAATCATACAACATGTGGCCTTTTATGGCCAGTTCTTTTACTTGCATGTTTCAAGGTTCTCGTACATTGTAGCATGTCTTAGAGCTTCCTGCCTTTTTAGGGCTGCTTCGTATTCCATTGTATGAATACACCACGTTATTGTTGATGCATGTGGTAATTGCTGGGCATTTAGGTTTTTCCACTTTTTGGTTATGACTTAGGCTACTGGGAACATTCATCTACAAATTTTTTTGTAGACTTACGTTCTCAGTTGTCATAGGAGTGGAGTGTTGGGTCATAAGTAACTCAGTTCCAGTCTGGGGAGGAACTACCAAACAGTTTCCCAAAACAGCTGGACCATCTGATACTCCCATCAGCAATGCATGAGGGATCCAATTTCGCCACATACTCAATGTTATTGAGTCTTTTTTATTACAGCTATCTAGTGGATGTGATGTAGTATCTCACTGAGGTTTCCATTTGTATTTTCCTAACCACTATTGATGTGGAGCATCTTCCATGTGTTTACGGGCCATTTGTCTACCCTATTTGGAGATGAATCTGTTCAGATAGTTTCCCCACTTTAAAGTGGAGTTAGTTGTCTTTTTATTGCTGAGTTGTAAGAGTTCTTTAAAGGATACTATTCCCTTATCAGATATACAACTTGTAATTATTTTCTCCCAGTCTATGGGTTGTCTTTTCATGTTCTTGTTAACGTTCTTTAAAGAACTAAAGCTTTAAATTTTGATGAAGTCCAATTTTTTTTCTTTTGTTGCTCATGTTTTTGTATCTTATCTTAAAAACCCACTGTCCAATCCCTAAGATCATGAAGACTTATGCCTATTTTTTTTCTAAGAGTTTCATAGTTTTAGTTCTTACATTTAGGTCTTTGATTCATTTTGAGTTTACTTTTGTATATGGCTGAAGTAGGAGTCCAAATTCATTTTTTTCTTTCTTTGCTGCTTTTTTTTTTGAGACAAAGTCTCAAGCTGGGTAGAGTGCTGTGGCATCATAGCTCACAGCAACCTCCAATTCTTGGGCTCAAGTGATCTTTTTGCCTCAGTTTTTCTATGTCTAATAGAGAAGGGGGTCTTGCTTCTGCTCAGGCTGGCCTTGAACTTGTGAGCTCTGGCAATCCACTGCCTCAGCCTCCCAGAGTGCTAGGATTACAGGCATGAGCCACCACACTTGGCCTCAAATTCATTCTTTTGAGACTATCTTGATGCCTCAGCACCATTTCCTTCTTTTCCTAAATAAATATTTACTGAAATAAATTGATTTTAAGAAGTCTAAATGAACCCAACACTGAAGTTCTGATTTGACAGAATATTATCAATACGGATGAATTCTAGGTCACCCCAAAACATTTTTTGAATAAGGAGTGGAAATTAGAGGTAGGATACTAAGGGTGAACTGTGCTTTAAACCTTTGGAGTTTCCAAATCAGATCCTTTACATTTTGATAAGTGTCTAAAGTTCAGCTATCCAGGGGAGTCATATGGTGAAGGTGTGAGTATTATTAGTTAGATGGTACTAATTTAGCGCTCTGCAAGCTTCAATTTACTCCCAGGTACATGTAATTATTCCCAAAAATTGGAGAAGAAAATACCTTACCTGAAGGCTTCTGTAGGATCTGTCTTCTTGTCTTGTTCACCTAACAATTCTGTCTTGTTCACCTGACATTTCTGCTTCTGTGTTACAGAAAAGAAGAGGAAAAGTTCAACCAAGGGAAAAAAGTCTCTGTTTATTTGGAAGACACAGACTAACATCTCTAGATGGTAAGAACCAAAAATAGGTTGATTTCTTTCTTCAGCTTTCTGACCATCTCTAAAGTGCATCTCCCAGATTACTTTTTAAGGTTAAGTGTTTCCTATTGAATTTAGAGGACCTGGGTCAGGGAGATAAAAGCCTTTTCTTAGCTTCATGAAGCCAAACTCTGCTGCTATTAAAGCTGAGAAAAATCTAAGGTTATTTATGGCCTTGGGGTTATATGATCACCACCAAAATAACAGTAAATGTTTGACATGTAAATACATCTTTTTTTTTTACATGAAAAGATTAATATTTGCTTGTTTTGGTTTTTTATTTTAAACAAATCATAGGATTAAGAGAGTGAGTCAATAGATATGCCTGGCATTTTAACAGAACTTTTTTATTATTTGGAATTGATTTCAACTTCTAGCATTTAGTTATTGGGACCATGAATCCAGTTTAAGTAGTTTGTGATTTTATTTTTCCAGTTTTATCAGGCTTAAAAGGTAGGATGGTTTATTTTTCATATGCTCAGAATTTCTCCTATTCTCTGAAGTAGGTCCACATATTCACTTTCTAGATGTCATAAATCAAAACATGCAAACTTGAATTTTATACTGATTACTGGTAATAAAAGAAGATTCTTGACTTTAATGATTTCCACCTATAAAATTCTGTTTGGTTCTTCTAAATGGGAGGAAATTTTTACAGACCATTACTAGTTACACAGAGGGTCACATTTTTATAGGCTAAAGTGCCAGTGAAAGCCCTCAAGGATTTATAAAATAGACTATGGAGAAAAATGATTGTATTGTAAAACCAGAAAAGCACGAAAGTTTGGTATTAAGGAGTTTTTTTGTTTTTTTTTTTACCAAGGGCTATTGTCTTTCCAAAAATACACTTATCTTAAAAATATAATTTATCTTATCTCTAACAAATTTGGGTCATGGAAAATAAGGATGGGAGCTGTGTTAGATTAAAAGAAACTTAAGCAACTAACTCAAAATGCAATGTGTGATCTCTTACGGGGTGGATATTAGTCTGAACAAATTGTATTAGTCTCAAATTGTAAAAAACTTGAAGGGGCAATTGGAAACGTCTTGAATATGAAAATGTTGAATATATGAATAATAGTAGGGGATTACTGTTAGTTTTTATTAAGTGTAAAATAATGGTACTGGGCTTTATTTTTATTATTTTTCTTTTTTTAGAGATAGATTCACATTTTGTCGCCCTTGATAGAGTACCGTGGCGTCACAGATCACAGTAACCTCCAGCTCTTGGGTTTAGGCGATTCTCTTGCCTCAGCCTCCTGAGTAACTGGGACCACAAGCGCCCGCCACAATGCCCAGTTATTTTTTGTTGCAGTTTGGCCGTGGCTGGGTTTGAACTCACCACCCTTGGTATATGGGGCCAGCACCCTACTCACTGAGCCACAGGTGCCACCCTGGTACTGGGGTTATAAGGAAAATGTCTCTATTTTAAAAATCATACTGGAGCATTTCAGGAATGAATGTCACAATGTCAGCTTTAAAAACTTCAGCCAAAAAGAAAAAAAAGAAAGAAAGAAAGAAAAGGCTTTACAATTTTGGTGTTGGGTGAATTCCATACCCTCTCTTCTTTACTTTTCTGTATGTTTGATTTTGTTTACAAAAAGAGACAGAAGTGGGCAGAATATGGAAGGTATGTGTACAAGCAAGCTGTGGATCACCCAAGGGTCTATGCAAGGCACTCAGAAGCTATGACTCTGAGAATTATATAATAAGGGTTGGGAAACTTCTTTGTTTTTGTTGGGACTACAGGTGCCCGCCACAACACCGGCTATTTTTTGGTTGTAGCCATCATTGTTATTTGGCAGGCCTGGGCTGGATTCGAACCTGCCAGCTCAGGTGTATTGTGGCTGGCGCTTTAGCCACTTGAGCCACAGGCGCCAAGCCGGGAAACTTCTTTGAAAAATTAAATTAGGCAGAGAATACGTGTAAGAATAGTTTCCTTTAGAATCAGGAAGAGATTTAATAATACATATAGGCAATTCATAATGCCAAATTCTCATTGTACTCTTTTCAAATATATCATCCAGTTAAACTTTTGTTTTCTGTTTTAGGAAGCTGAAGATTTCCAAGAACAAGAACTCTAGTATTTCTTGAAGTTAATGGAAAGTTTTCTTTGCCTTTTCCAGTTGTGACCTGTCTTCCGACCAATTCTGCAGCACATATCTACCTAGATAAGCAACATAGATACCACCAGACTCCCATACAACCTCAGTATTAAGGTTTTATTTAATTTCAGATTGAAGATAAATTTCAAATGGTCACTGGCTTTTGTAAACTAAGAAACTGTATTTTTGCTCTTAAACACTCCTTATGAATTACAACTTGTATATACATCTTTGGCATCAAAGGGGGTAGAAGCCAAATTGTCATGACATTTCCTTCCACATATTAGTTTCTTTAGAGAAATACTCTTGTTATAGAAGTTAACGTGGTGGGTCGCGCCTGTGGCTCAAAGGAATAGGGCCCCGGCCCCATCTACAGGAGGTGGTGGGTTCAAACCCAGCCCTGGCCAAAAACTGCACAAAAAAAAAAAAAAAAAAAGTTAATGTGGTTACTCTCTTTTCTTCCCACATTCTCAATTAAAAGGTGAGCTAAGTCTCCCAGATGTTTTGGATTACATGTAATAGTAAGTTCTAAATTCAAATTGTTAAACAATATTTTTCTGGGTTTCCTAAAGTATGGTACACATCTTGTTTTATTGAATTTCTTTCAATATCCCAGGTGTTGGGTTTGCTGTTGTTGTGGTGTTGGTGTAATGTGGTGGGCGGCACCTGTGGCTCCTGTATATGGGGCCAGCACCCTACTCTTTGTATTGATAAATGCAAGGTTTACAATAGCACAAGCCTAAATCACGTGGTAACTACAAAAGGTCACATAAACGCTAATAGATTGGCATATGCCACCTCATATTATTTGTCACCTTTTTTCTATGTTGTAGAAAATAATCAATCAAAATAATCAAGGATTTTCCAAGAGCAGTGATTGACTATTTAGCTTCCTATACTTCCCCCTCCCCCAATTCAATGATCTATAACAACTGTCTAGGCTCATTTTCAGACTGGAGTCATGAAGCAGTTTAACCTAAGGACTCAGAAATAGTACAGTACTACTTTGAAAATAAAGACTGGCAAAAAAGATCAACCTAAAATGATAAAATTATACAGTATTATGCAAAGCTCTGAGAACTGAGATTATTTAAGTTTCTTATTTTTTTGGTTGTAATTCATTGCTTATTGGGGGCTGGGTAAAATTTGGTATGGGGTAAAGAAATACCAAAACTACTTAAACTGAAGAAAACCAATTTTATTGTTTTTTCTCCTTATACTGGTAGATAAAGCAAACTTTATAAGTAGGCTATGGAAAGAAGAGGGTCTTTTAAAAACTGTGTTTTCTAGCATTTTTCCAAACTTAAGCTACAGTAAATTTGTACCAAGGACTGAAAAGATCTAAAAGGTTAGGCTCAAGATCAGTCTTCACAGCCTGATACTTCCTCAGTTTTTACCAACTGGGCTGCAGATGTTACTTCTTTTAACAAACTAGAATTTTCACATAGATTATCTGTATTTAATGTTCATGATCCTTGATATTTTTCCAATATGTAATTTTAAAATTTGGTATTATTTACATATAAACCTTAATTCTGAAATTCATTCCATACCTGTCTAATTCTGTCTTTTATACTGCCTAAAAAAGTGAAGTTTCAATATTCAGTTTTGAAACTAAAAATTAGATTCGAAGTCTATTATTACCTTTAATTCATATCGTATATTTTTCTTCATAACTCAACCTTTGCAAATATAATTCAAACAGATGGCCTGGATGATGTTCCATAAATATTAACGAAGAAGTAGTTAAAACTCATGGACGGTTTTTCCAGCTAAACCTGCACTTTGTATCTTGGCTAAATATTCAAGGGGTAACAAAGCCCTGGTGTTTAGTGTACCCTTCCTACAGATGACGTTTGTATTTGTAATTTATTTTTTATTATGGTTTAAACACTATGTAAATAAACCTTCAGTAATAAAGAATTCTCAATTATTTAATTTGCTTATATACTAATTAAAAATTCTACATGGCAGGTAAAAGAAAACAGAGGGATGTATATTTTACCTTCAGTGAAACGCTGTTTTAGTAGCGAGAACCTGGAAGTCGATAATGAATAGTATTAGTTTCTACTGGATAAACAAAAGTATATGGATTTCCACAGAATTTTCACATTGCTTTGGATAGCTGGGAATTGGGCACAGCAACCACCATTTAGTTTGGGACTCTTTCAAAAGAACATATCAAATATTCTATTTGGTACTGTTGTGTTAGTTGTAAAAGAGAAAACTACCAGCTTTTCAGTCTAGTATTAATTCTTCCCCAAAGCTGAGGCATTACCTTTGTACCCTTCCTGCTTTCATTAAATATGTGACAATTCCTAGAAAATAGGCTTCCTTACGACTAAAGCAGAGCACGGTCCCATCTCTCTTTTTAGAAGGGTGTGATGCCATCTCATTTCAACTACCGTGATAACATAACTTACTTTTCCAACCAAAGGTTACACAAATCCCAGTTCTTTGTCCTCTAATATAAAGATGTGATAACTTGATCATATTGCCACTGCCAATATCAATTTAACAAACACCCAAATCAGGATGCTAAAATAGCTACACTAAAGAGAACAGGAATCAAAGAGACTTGTGGCCCTTACCACCGCAAGGGCCTAATACATTGTGTATCTACTGACTGTCCCGTATGATTTCCTAGGTCTCTCTGAACTCTACGTTTATGGAAATCTATTCCGAGAGCTTTCAACTAAGGTAATCTCTCGAGATAAAAACGTCGGGACTACGGAGGATCAAGATGATCTAGTCTTGCATTCCATAAAAACAAATTTATAAATTTTCCAAGGCTGTAGTCTACTTCTTTCACGCCAAAGAGCCATCAGCTTCCCGCTGGGAGTTAGGAAATCGCTGGTCAGAGAAACCTGGCGCGGCTCTGGGAAGGCTCCACGTTCCTATGGCAACCTCGGTCGCCAGGCAGCTTCCTCGCTGCCTCCGCCTGACGTCACGTCCGGTGTTACCTGTGGCGTTCCTGGGAGCCGTAAACAAGGTGCGCAGCATCTCGAGAGCTGTCGGGATGCAGCAGAGCGGAGCCGCTGGAGCCCGTGGCTGCGCGCTCTGCCCGCTGCTGGGCGTCCTGCTCTTCCAGAGTGAGTGCGCCGGCGGCTACGCTCCACTTCCGGCCGGGGGGGTTAAGAAAGATGGTCGCTTTTCCGGTTCCGGGGTGGGTGGTCTCCGGAAAGCCCCCGCTGGGCTCCGGGAAGGCAGGAGGGGGTTGGCTCAGGGGAGGATGTTCTCTTCTTACCACCGACCGCTGAAGGGGGTTGGCAGGATGTCGGCCCTTTCCTGAGCCGGGGGAGCTCGACCACCTCTCGCGACTTGGCGCTGGCTCAGCTTGATGGAAGCCCAAGAGCTCTGCCTTTGGGAGCCCCTGGCGTTAACTTGTGATGAGAGATCGGTGTTGACTCTGCCGTTGAAGATTTCGGGGTGTCTTCAGCTGTATTCCTTGATTAGCAAAAGGCCATTCTATGTTCAGTAGTTTGTCCCAGTAACTTTGGGAAACACAATAACGACTGTCGGTAATTTTGTTTTTTGTAGGTGTTGTCAGGGGCCATGAAATACCACGTTAGTCACCGAAGGGAGGTAATGTGGTAGCGTTTGTAATCGAGAAACATTGTTGAGGAAAAAGCAACTGCTTTAACACACTTTTTAAAAAAAAGTACGAGAAAGGGCATATCGATTCTGTTAAAATGTTAATCTATTAATTGGATATCAGAAATACAGTATTCACACGATGACATAGTCTTAAAATTTAGATACGTTTTGCTTTCATGAAATTTCAATTTGCATAAATTTCAATCCAATTTTATTACCTTCAGTTTGGAGTGCAGTTATTTCTGGGATTCTGTGTGTGGATGTGCTTCCTCCTTGAAAATCAAATATTAATATTAGTATAGCTAGCCTTAGAGTGAATTGTTAACTTAAAAAATTTTTTCCTCTGGGTAATGAGGATTTCTGAAAGGGACTTCTGATACTATAGAAAGACTTGAACGACTTCAGGTGTCCTAAGTCTTAGCAGGTAAGGCTGGAAGTTCTTATTTAACTGGTGACTAATATTCATGCTGCCAGCACACTCCCTGATCCCTCCCAGCTGCCTGTGTCATTGTTAAGTGTCCAGGTTTTTAGCCTAATTATTTTGCAATATAGTATTTAGACTGGCCTGCTGTCACTCCAAATAAATCTACTTCTCTCTCTCTCTCTCTTCTCCCCCTCTCTCCCCTCTCTCTCTGACTCTTGCTTGCTCCCTCCCTTTCACTCCTGTGGGAACTGCAACACACTTGGGAGATGTTCAAATATTGTCCTATTGAGAAAAAAATTTCTAGAAACAGTGAATGATTTCTTTTTTTTTTTTTTTTTTAGAGGGCCACTTTATGGCCCTCGGTAGAGTGCCATGGCATCACACAGCTCACAGCAACCTCCAACTCCTGGGCTTAAGCCGTTCTCTTGCCTCAGCCTCCCAAGTAGCTGGGACTACAGGTGCCTGCCACAACGCCCGGCTATTTTTTGGTTGCAGTTTGGCCGGGGCTGGGTTTGAACCTGCCACCCTTGGTAAATGGGGCCGGCGCCCCACCGACCAAGCCACAGGCGCCGCCCAGTGAATGATTTCTTAAACCTAAAGTCATTTTGCATTGAAGATTATCTGTTAAATCCAGCAGGCCAGATCATCCAGTCAAACATTTAAAGTTGATTTTATGATCTCCATGTACTTACTAGTTGAATAGATCTTTTGTCTTTTAAAAAAATAAGAGCTTTATTGAGATATAATTTACATACCATGTGTGTACAGTTTACCCATTTAAAGTACAGGCTGTACCCAGGTTATGAATGAGATAAGTTGTGTAGCTTTGTTCTTAAGTTGAATTTGTATGTAAGTTGGAACAGGTACATTTATTTATTATCTGCAATAGCCTTGTTTGTAAGTGCAAGTTGTATGTAAGTCAGATGTTTGTAACTCGGGCATTGCCTGTATACAATTCACTGGTTTTTAGTATAGTTACAGAGTTAATGCGATTATTATCACAATTAATTTTCAACATTTCCATCACTCCAAAGATAAATTCTATTAACAGCCACTTCCCACCTTCCTTTTGTCCCAGTCCCTGGGAACTACCAATTCTTTCTTTATGGATTTCCCTATTCTGGACATTTCTTATAAATGGAACCATGCAATCATGTGCTCTTTTGTGACTGGCTTCTTTCACTTAGCATGTTTGCAAAGTTCATCCATTTTTTGGTTTTACTTTTGAATCTATTAGGTGATAGACTTTGGTTTCCTACCAGTGTGTAATGCCTTTCATTCTCAAAAATAGAGCCCCACAAATTAGTAGTTTACTTGAATTCTTCTGAGGTTATATGTCTGGACCTGCTGTATCAATTGTCTAAGTATGCAGAAACAGTGCATGAGACAGCCTAGGGTTCTTATACTTTTTTCTTTTTCATTTAAGTGTATAATTATATGAATCAAAGATTGTGAGACTTATATTTTAGAAAATGAGGTGAACGAAATTGGGAGCTTGGTTTTGACATATTTAGTTTCTTCCAGGTATAAGATTACTTATGTTAAAATGTGATCTTCTTTTTTTCCTCGCCAGATTAAATTTTGTTAAATTATTATGACTATTTCTATAGCTGGCTGCTTTTACTCCCGTCAAGGATACTTTTTTATTCAGATGAAAAGATAAATATCTGTAAGGGGATAAGGCCTAGGAGGGATGTTTCTGAATGAATTAAGACTGGACTGGTATTTTTTTCCTTCTATTTTATTTTTGTGAGTGGAGGAGACAAGCTCTGATATCTGTTGATTTTAAAACACTTTTAATTTCAGTATACTATGTACACATATCTTAAGTGAATATAGCTGAATGAATTTTCAGAAAGTGAACATAGCTAGGTAACTAACACCCAAATGAGGATATACAGAATATTCCTGATATTATGGAAGCCTTCCTTGTACTTTCTTCCAGTCATTATCCATTCTCCTTTAAAAGGAGCCAACATCCTGACATCTAACAGTGTGAATCAGTTCAGTTCATCTGTGGATCTTACTTTTCTGTAACATTTAGGACTTATCCAGTGTTTAGATTTCAATAAAGTAACTTCAAATATTGATTACTTTGTGGCAAAACCATGCTTGTAAATGTGGACTTCAGATACATTAAGGAGGAAGAGGTTGGTAGGTAAGTAGCTTGTTAAAATTTAGTAACCAAAATTTGCTCTGAATGTGTATGTTTATGATTGTTTTGTAACAACTTTTATTTTTGTTGGTTTGGTCCAGTTGAATAAATATTACTAAGCATCTGCAGTGTGTTAGGCTCTCTTTTGATGAGCCTAGGGTCTATTAGAGAAGACAGATAAGGCAACAGATAATTTTAGAATCTGATACTAAGAGAAGAAGGCACTACAAACCATGGGCATGCAGAGGAAGTGCCCTTGATCTGCCAAGATGATAAAGGGTAGATTTCCTGGAGGTGTAACCAGAGTTAAATCTTGAAAGAATAGGAGTTCATTAGAGGCAGGGGGAGAGAAAAATTCTAGACAGGGCATACACAAAGCGTGGAGGCATTAGAAAAGTTTCCAAGCAAGTTTTCTGAAATCTGTTTTGATTGAATTAACTTAGGGTACATATTGACCCCAAACCTGTTTTCTATTATCTGGAGGATGGTGTGCGAGCCAGTTCTTCTGACTCTCAGAGGCCAATTAAGTACATCTCTTCCTAACTGAGCATTCAAGGACTTTATCTTTGTAGCCCGAAATGAACCATTGTAGGTGTATTTGTACCATAGAAATTGTCGAACTCTATGTATCTGGGCTTTTTTTGTTTTCTGTAAAACTTTTGTTGTGTATCAAGAGACTACTGGGTGTAATGTTTGGTTTGGGCCAATCTGGGTCAGCTGCAGCTGCGAGTAGGGTCAGTTGCTAGCTATTTTTAGTTTCCTTCCTTCCCACTAGATTCATTCACTTTTCCCCCCCTGCTCTGTCTGGGAAGCTGACTCTATAGACTGTCATTCAGGTTTCTTCCTCTGCTTCCAGTTAGGTTTGGCCAGTGGAGGTCATCGGCAAGAGACTGGCGGGCAGAAGAGAGGCAGGCATTTCTCTCCTGCCCCTCCCTGTCTTAGAGTCATGATCAGTGGTGCCCACATTCCTCTAAGACGACAGCTCCACTCTCACCAGGATCCACTAACACCATTTCTTCCCATTGTCCCTTCAGGTCTGGGGTTGGTAAACGCTTTAGGCCTTTGTTGGTTTCCTTGATCCTGGGGAGAGTCCCTTTGGAAAGTCTCTTTCCTTTTGGAAAGTGGCCCCATGCTTCAAAATCTCAGCTGATTGTCTCTTTAATTTACTGCCTGGCCCCTGATTGATAAGATCATTTTCCCTCTTGCTTATGGTCTCCATGGGACAGGATAGGCATGGTAGCTATGCAAAGATAATCTGAGTATTAGGAAAGGAGATGAGGAGAAATGGATATTGAACTGGCAACAAATATATATTTACTACATCCAATTTGAGATTCTGTGGTGGTGATATTCAAGTGGCTGAATCCAGTAACATCTGAACACTCAGAGGCCGATCGTGGCTAGCAATATAGATTGGGAAATCATTAGTGGTTACTAAGTCTATTTTTAATTATTATGGGCACATAATAGTTGTCTATCTTTACAGGGCATATGTGATGTTTTGGTATAGACATCCAATGTGAATTAATAAAATCAGAGTAATTGGGGTATCCATCGGCTCAGGCAGTAATTGCTCAATCTATAAAAGTGGATAGGATTATCCAAGGAGAACACGTAGAGTGACCATGGGCTCAGGATGGAGCTTAAGGAGCACTAGTGTTTACAGGATAGGTAGGAAAGGAGAAGACTTAGAGATTTGATTTGAACTGTTTGAGATGTGGAGTGTGCGTGTACATGCATGCGCACATATATAATACAAGGGTGAGAACTGGTTGGAGGGAGACTAATGAGATTCTGATTTGTAACTCTAACCCAGATCTCTTCGTTGCTCTAAATTAGAGGTTGGCAAAACTTCTCCATAAAGGACCAGAGAGTAAATATTTTAGACTTAGGGGCCACATAGTCTCTCTTGCAACTAACTACTCCATTCTGCAAGTCATAGCCAGTACATAAACAAATGAACATAACTGTGTCCTAATAAAACTTTATTTATTTATTTATTTTTGAGACAAGAGTTTTACTTTGTTGCCCTCAGTAGAGTGTAATGGTGTCATAGCTCTCTGCAACTTCAAACTCTTGGGCTCAAGTGATCCTCTTGCCTCAGCCTTCCAAGTAGCTGGGACTACGGGCGCTTGCCACAATGCTCAGTTATTTTTAGAGATGGGGTCTCGCTCTTTCTCAGGCTGGTCTGGAACCTGTGAGCCCAAGCAATCCACCTGCTTCAGCCTCCCAGAGGGCTAGGATTACAGGCATGAGCCACTGCACCTGATCTAATAAAACTTTATTTACAAAAAGATGCACATTTTTAGCTGTTTGGCAGGAGAATACTCGATGTATTGATTGGCCAATCTGGGTACCAGCAGAACTGAGTGTAGGCAGGGTCAGTTGCTAGTTATTTTTAGTTTGCTTCTCTCCCACTAGATCCATTTGCTTTCATTTGGCCTGTGGGCCTACTTTTCTGAAGTTTTCTGACCCCTTCCCGAAACCAACTGCTTCCTAGGTATTATCCCTTGGGTGTCTCAAAGGCATCTTAAACTCATGCAGAATCAAACTCCTTGTCAAGCCTAGTACTTTTCTAGTCTTCTCTCTCTCAGTGAATGGGATCACCACCTAGGTAACCCGAGTCATCCTTGATACCTCCCTTTCCCTAACATTCCACACTCGATCTTAGCCAAAGGCTGAGAAGCAACACCTAACATTCCACATCTGCTCGATCACTGATTCTTATTGATTTTACGACGTAAGTATTCTTGTCTTCTTGGTTCTGTCCATGTCCACTGCCACCAACTTAGTGCAGCTTCCCTCCTTTCTCACTTGACTGTTGCAGTAGCCTCCTCAGTAATCTGATAGTCACTCTTGACTCCTACGTGTCTTCCCTAAAGTGATATTTAAAAAATCCGAATTTCATCATGTCTCTTTTTACTCAGTTCCACACTTAAGATCTCTCCATGACTTTTATTACCCTAAGGGTAAAGACCCACACCACTAAGGTCCTGTCTGCTTGGCTCCCGTTTCCCTCCCGGCTGTCTCTTACTCTTCTCTCTGTCTCTCTTTCACTCTCTGTTGCTGCCTTCCTGCTTTTTAGCTCCTTGACTGACTGATCTCCTTCCTGGGGCAGGGCCTTTCCATATGCTATATTCTCTTTCTAGAATGCTCTCCCTCTCTTCCCCTGTTCCCCCTCCTTCAGATCTCAGCTCAGAAGATCAGAGAACCATCCATTAACCATTCTCCTCTCCCCCATCATGAAAGGTGCAGTTCTCCTGATCCTGCTTTTTGTCTTTCCTTCGTATTTGTTATCAGGGCTTGTAATTATGCATTTGTCTTTATGGTTATTTCATGAATGCATCAAACTTCTGCTGTGTTTCCAGCATCCAGGGGAGCATATTTGTTTTGCTCACAGTTAACCCCAAACCTACAATAAATATGTTTGACGAATGAGGGCGTGAATGAGAGTATTGCCATGTCAGCCTCCAGATAGAGGCTTCCAGAAGGAAGTGGTCATAGCTGCAGAGGGCTCCAATGGAGGAAGCCTAGAAAAGTGTCTCCTGGAGTTTTTGTTCCTTGGATTTTGCAGTTTTAAGATATGTGGTGTCTGGGCGGTGCCTGTGGCTCAGTGAGTAGGGCGCTGGCCCCATATGCAGAGGGCGGCGGGTTCAAACCCAGGCCCGGCCAAACTGCAACAAAAAAATAGCCGGGCGATGTGGCAGGCACCTGTAGTCCCAGCTACTCGGGAGGCTGAGGCAAGAGAATCACATAAGCCCAAGAGTTAGAGGTTGCTGTGAGCCGTGTGACACCACGGCACTCTACCCGAGGGCGGTACAGTGAGACTCTGTCTCTACAAAAAAAACAAAGATATGTGGTGTCGTTTACTAGTGAAGTAGAGTCCAGTTATACTGGACAGTCCGAAAGTGATGGGAAGGGAGGAAATGGAAACTGCAGGTATAGATCACTCTTTCACAAAGTTGGCTTAGAAAGGACAGAGGGTAGTGGTTGGTAACTAGAGGAGTATTGCAGGGCTAAGGAAGGATTGCTTTTTCAAAATTGCTGGCTCAGTGCCCATAGCGCAGTGGTTACGGCACCAGTTACATATACCGAGGCTGGCAGGTTTGAACCTGGGCCAGCTAAAACAACAATGACAACCGCAACAAAAAATAGCCGGGCGTTGTGGTGGGCACGTGTAGTCCCAGCTACTTGGGAGGCTGAAGCAAGAGAATCACTTAAGCCCAAGAGTTTGAGGTTGCTGTGAGCTGTGATGGGACGGTACTCTACTGAGGGTGACATAGTGAGACTCTGTCTCAAAAAAAAAAAAAATGCTATTTGTTTTTAAGAATGGGGGAGACTTCTGTGTATTTAGAGCAGTGATACTCCACTGGTGTGCTGTGAGAGGATCTTAGGTATGCTGCAAAAAATTTTAAAGATCCTTAATTATTTTCAAAAGAAGTTTCAAGCACAATAAGTGTATTCTTTTTTTCCACTCTATTTTTTTTGATCTACATAATTTAAGCGTGCTAGGGAAGTTTAACTAAAGGTTCAAGTGTGCCGTGAGATTAAAAAAGGTTGAAAAACACCAGTTTAGCAGCTGAGGAGAGAGAGGGTCCCTCCTGAAGGGGAGCAGATGAAAACCATGGGGAGGATTTTTCTGCTGAAGCAAGGCGTGGAGGGATGGATGGGGCAGAGGAGTTGTCCTTGCATAGGAAAAGGGACGTCACATCCTTTCAGACTGGAAGGAAGGACGGCTGCAGATACAGGAAGGTGTGTATGTGGGCAGTCTGTGTGGTCTCAGGTTTCTTGAAAAAGGTGACATTTTCTTCTGAGAATGAGGGGTTTGGAGGTTGGATGGATGACTGAGGGAGAAAGACAAGGACTTGAGGAATCATGGACTGTAAGCTAAGCAAGAAGCAAGGCCAGTTAAAGATTCACCAGGTCTCCTGAGGGCTCAGCTGTGGGTGAAATTTAGGAATTTCTGACGGCAGCTGTCTGTGTAGGTGTGTGATTTTTCTCCATGAGGGTATACCAGCGCCATCTAGGAGTACTCATCTAGAGGGAGCATTTCCCGAATGCGGGCAATGGAAAGGAGTGTAGGGGAATTAAGAGTGTTGACAATACTATAAAAGAGGGTGACAGGAAGAGAGTGGGTGGCTAAAGAGCACACTTTGTTCCTATGCTGGAAGTTTTGGTGACCTGTCCACCTTTTTTTTCTCCTTAGTCTCTTTCTGTCTGTTCCCCTCCCTCTGAACGTTTGCTCTGAAGGTCCTTGCATTTAATGAAGGACATAGCCTATAAAAAGTAGGTGCAATTGATGGCATCTGTGCTTGAGCAACATTATGTACTTAGGGGAAGAAAGAAAATGAACTCCATCAGGGACTCTGGGAAGGCATCACAAAGGGGGCTGATATTTGAGCTGGAATTTGAAAGTGTATGAGCATTGGGGATGTGTTGTGGTGGGGAACAACTCTGGAGGGATCGGTAGGGATGAAAACGACCTTCCAGACAAAGAGATACTCAAGAAAAGGCCCAGTGGCATGAAAAGACACAGTACATTTGGAAAATGGCAGGAAATTGCAGGCACAGTGGAGGAGATGGGATAGGGAGGTCAGTAGAGCAGTACAAGGTTGGGGTCACATTGTCACTGTTTGGATTTTATTCCATAGCTCAATAGGGAAAGATGGAAGGTTTTTGATGGTCCAGTGTTCATTTTAACAACAATAGCTAACATTTATTGTTAAGTTGTTATTCCAAGTACTAAGCTTTAATATGTTATCTTTTAAAATTATAGTGGGGCTTGGTGCCTGTGGCTCAAGCGGCTAAGGCGCCAGCCACATACACCTGAGCTGGTGGGTTCGAATCCAGCCCAGGCCTGCCAAACAACAATCATGGCTGCAACCAAAAAAAGCCGGGCATTGTGGGGAGCGCCTGTCGTCCCAGCTACTTGGGAGGCGGAGGCAGGAGAATTGCTTGAGCCCAGGAGTTGGAGGTTGCTGTGAGCTGTGATGCCACAGGACTCTACCCAGGGGGACAGCTTGAGGCTCTGTCTCAAAAAAAAAAAAAAAATAATAATAATTATAATAAAAAATAAATAAAAGAAAATAAATAAAATTATAGTGGATCTTCATAATGATCCAACTGTGATAAGTAGTTCTTGTTATTTTTCCCTTTTGCCAAGTGAGGAAACTAAAGCTTGAATGGGTTCGATAACTGTGATCAAGGTCTCCTAGCCAAAAAATAGCTGAACTAGAACTCAACTCCAGGTCTGGCTAATTCTAAATCTACACTTTAAATCTCTTTAAATTCATTTCACCTTCCATTTTTTAGAACTGGATCTTGAGTGATGAATAATGATTTTTTCATACCAGTGGGTTAGAGTAGGGGTTTAAAACGGTGGGAACTGAGGGATAAAGGGCTTGTAGGCAGAGGAACAGCCTTTGCAAAGACACAGAAGGAATGAAAAGTTTAGCTGGTCAAAGTTGGAAAGCATTATCTCAGAAAGGCTATGTTAACCATTGTGATAAAAATGTGTCAAATGGTCTATGAAGCAAGCGTATGATGCCCCATGATCATATCAATGTATACGGTTATGATTTAATAAAAAAAATAAATAAATAAAAAAAAAACAAAGTTGGAAAGCAAGCGATGGATGAAGCAGAACTCATCCTGGTCTTTGGGATGGGTCAGATTCTTACAAGCTTTTATGAGTGAGCTCAGTCTTGGTGTCCTCCTTTTAAGAGGAATGTGGACAAACAAGATTATCTAGAGAGGAACTGGAAAAATAATTGAAAGCAGGCAGAGGTAAAGGCAGTAGAGCTAATGACTCATAACAGTCGGAGACAGGAAAGGTTGACAGTGGCAGCAGGACTGAAGAGGTGGTTGATGATGCTATCTAACACGCA
Organism: Nycticebus coucang; assembly: GCF_027406575.1. Lineage (NCBI taxonomy): Eukaryota > Metazoa > Chordata > Mammalia > Primates > Lorisidae > Nycticebus > Nycticebus coucang. The sequence goes on along the minus strand of NC_069785.1, from coordinate 122,789,718 downwards.
CCGAGGCCTTGCTGTGAGCTGGGCAGGCTGCTCAGCCTTGCACGTGTTTTAACTCTGTTAATCCTTACACTGACCTTCTGAGTAGTACTATTTTCAGTCCCATAAGGGTGAGAATAACTTGCTGGGCAGTTACTGTATTTGAACCCGGACCCTCTGGCTTAGGGTACTGTGTGTGCAATCACTACACCAGCCTGTCTATACCAGAGGGGTTTCTGGTTTTCAGGACAGTGTATGGGTTGGTTCTTCTCTGAAACTTTGCTGCTTTGGGCCAACGGAAGGATCTTCTGGCCCTGAAGATGTCTGTGCATTGGGAATGTGTTGTGGGAGGGAACAACAGAAGGATCATGGCTCGTTAAGGTGGAGAGGAAGCAGGAGAAATAAAGTGCTGGTGACTAATTCCCTGAAACATGGCTCCCTGGTGAAAGATAAGTTTCTACTACTGTTCTCTGAAAGCAGAAGGGATTGGCTAGAAGGAAGTGCTGGCTCTTTCGGGAGATGGAGTGTCAAAGTTAGATAGATGAGTGATTGGGGAAAGAATACCAACAGCCCCCAGGTTAGGAACGAGATGGGATCTGAAGGTTTGTTCTTAAGTTGAGTTTGTATGTTTGTTGGAACAGGTACAATTTACCTATTACCTGTAATAGTCTCCTTCATAAGTGTGAGTCGGATGTCAGTCGGATGTTTATGACTGGGGGATGGCCTGTAAGTCTCTAGAGCAGTGATTTTTAACCAGTGTGCCCTGAGAAGATTTTAGGTGTGCCGTGCACATTTTTAAAGATCACAAATTAAATTAGTTTTGAAAGAAGCACAGTAAGGTAGATTATTTTTATTACTCCTTTTTTAGTCAACATAATTTAAGTGTGCCACTGAAGTTCATCTATAGGTTCACCTGTGCCGTGAGAGAAGAAGGGTTGAAAAGCACTGCTCTAGAGGGTTTAAAAATGTTATCTCATTTTTACATTGTAGAATGCATTACTTATTCTATTTTCTTCCCCATGATTTAATAGATGAATGATTCATAAACTAGCTTTAACAAAGGGAGGAACCTTTTAAAGATATACAACTATTATATACTCATCATAATTAACAATTTAAAGAAAAGAGAGAAAAACTAGACAGAACCTGGGGCAGTTTAAAAAAGTTCTTTGAAAAATATTTTTGCCATTCTTGTTTTCTATTCTCATTTTGCCAGTGATTGAGGTGGTGGTAGCTTCATGCTGCAATGACACTGTACTTGGGATAAGTCCCTTAGACCACTAAAGCTGCCAAATTCCCCATATGTGTCTGTGTGTGTGTGTGTGTATGTCTTGTCTGGTAGGAGAACTGAAAGAGGGTGGGTGATGTCACCTTTTAGTTTGCTGTGGGCAGACCACATGTTTGTACTTAATTGAACCACAAGTCTGTATTTGGAAAAACACTGGTATAACCAGGTTTTATATTCTATCTAAGCAGGCAGTCTGTGATTTAAGACTGCAAAATGATAAAAATGCTATCCTTGATTAATGCATATATCAGCTCCTTGTTCCTTGTGGGCCTGCCTAAGAAGATAGTTATGTCTCTGCCTTCTTGATGAGAGCCTAAAACTGATAAATAGCATCTCTGTATTGTTCACTTACATCCATATATTCCATCCAAATGAATGCATTTTTAAGTGTTTGGGCTTGCTTTTGTTAGGTGTTTATATCGTCCTTTCCTTGGAGATTAATGCAGATGCCCATGTCCGAGCCTACGTTGGAGAAAAGATCAAGTTGAAGTGTACCTTCAAGTCAACTTCAGCTGTCTCTGACAAGCTTACCATAGACTGGACATATCGCCCTGCCAGCAGCAGTCGCACAGAATCAGTAAGTGTGTACTTTCCAGAAAGTTTCTCTGAGTCTCCTGTGGTCAACTTGCGGAATCCTTTTATTGCAAGTCATGTGAGGCCTTCTTATCTTAGAGTAGAAAATGGGCTTCAGGGAGGCGCCTGTGCCTCAGTGAGTAGGGTGCCAGCCCCATATACTGAGGGTGGCGGGTTCAAACCTGGCCCCAGCCAAACTGCAACAAAAAAATAGCCTGGCATTTTGACAGGTGCCTGTAGTCGCAGCTACTCAGGAGGCTGAGGCAAGAGAATCGCCTAAGCCCAGGAGTTGGAGGTTGCTGTGAGCTGTGATGCCATGGCACTCTACCGAGGGCAACGGAATGAGACTCTGTCTCTAAAAGAAAAAAAAAAAAAAGAAGATGGGCTTCAATTTAAATAGAATGAGATAGGCTGGGCGCGGCAGCTCACGCCTGTAATCCTAGCACTCTGAGAGGCTGAGGCAGGTGGATTGCCTGAGCTCAAGAGTTCAAGACCAGCCTGAGCAAGAATGAGACCCCCGTCTCTAAAAAACAGCTGGGCGTTGTGGTGGTTACCTGTAGTCCCAGCTACCAGGGAGGCTGAGGCAAGAGAATCATTTGAGCCCAAGGGTTTGAGGTTGCTGTGAGCTGTGATGCCACAGCACTCTACAAGGGCAACAAAGTGAGACTCTGTCTCAATAAATAAATAAATAAATAAATGAAGAAAAGGAGATGAGCTTTTACTCTATGTGACATTCATTTGGTCATATAAGGCTTTTTATTCTTCTGCATAAGCATCTTGTAAATAAGTTGCAGGAAAAAATTTGTCAGAAAGTCAGAGGAAATGTGGTTTAATTTTGTTTCCTCTTTGTTGTTTCTTTTTGCATAGTTTCACAGATTTGTCTTCAGACCTGATGTGCTAAAAAAGGGCACCCCCAGGACTGTTAGATAGGAAAATACAATAGGTCCCGGGCACAGACGTCCTTTCTCTTAAGGCTGCTCATTTTCTGTTATCAGCTGTCTCAGGGGGTGTGTCTGTTTGTGTATCCAAGCTCTGTAGATTTATCCTGGCATCTCCAGTGTGTAAACGTCTGCACTGGTTTATACAGCTGCTTTTGATGGAAAGGGGACACCTTGTGTCGGTGTCAGATGCCATTGGTGACAGATGGTCTTGCCATATACTTTAGTCACACATATAAAACACATTTATGGTCCAAATCCCATTGTAGGTGTCTCATTGAAGATTACAGTGCTGTACAAACTCTCTTTATGCTTTCAGCAGTATTATCCTTAGCTGAGGGCAGGTGTTATTCAAGAATGTGAATGTTGTAGCTATATATAAGATTGCATTTTTGCTTTTTTTATTTTTTTTATTTTTTGGTTTTTGGCCGGGTCTGGGTTTGAACCCGCCACCTCTGGCATATGGGACCGGCGCCCTACTCCTTGAGCCATAGGCGCCGCCCAAGATTGCATTTTTGAAAGTAAGCTCAATTTATGTATCGTGTTTTCTTCATTGGAAAACTTTCTCTTTGATTGTAATGTATATGCTTTGAATTCTGTTTTAGGAGCCATCGTGGAATGGTGGAGGTAGGTAGGCGACTCCAGTGAAGGCAGCGAGGCTGTATTCATGGTGCCTTTTTTCTTTAGACTTGAAACAGGTCACTTTATTCTGAGCAGTGAGGAAACTATGGCTGGCTTTATTTGGCTCTCCCTCCTTGGTCAAAAGTAGGACACAGCAAGCAATGCTGCAGAGCTACTTGGGTCAGAAACCTTAAATGCAAATACCAGTTTTCTCTTAGCATTACTCTCTATGAGGCTAATCAGAAAATTAGCAAACCCTCCCAAGTTAGAATTAAAGACATACACATGTTGCAGTTATGTAGTTTGCCAGTCGAGATTCTGTCAGATTAGTCAATTAGCAAGGACTTGAATATCATGAATTTAACATGAAATTTATAGGTTAGATTAATCTTAAAGATACACAGCAGGCTTTGTTTTGTCAATAAGGAATTTCATACTCTTTTATACTGATAAGCTCTTTCATACTCTTTTAGGCTGATAAGCAGTGGTAGGCGTTCTTTATCTTCTTAAAGAATGGAGCAATCATCGATCATCACACATATTATTTCTTATCATCTGGGTTTATCTGGAATGTCGGTGCCTGCATGGCTCCCACTGTGTCCTTTTACTTAACACAGTACCTAACCCATTCTGGGTGTGTGCCAAATATTTGTTGAATGAATTCATGAACAGTTGATTCAGTAAGTGATTCAGCATCTTCTCTGTGAAGTTGCTCTTCAAAATTGGGCAATTCAGTGATTGTAAATGCCTGGCTTCCTAAGTGGGAAGTTACCGAGTAAACAAAGAAAGAGGAAAGCCTGTGTCTTGCACAAGAGAGAGAAGTCTTTGTTATATAGTACCTGCCCGGCCTAGTTCCAGGTATAATTAGGTGCTTTTTGTGAGGCAGTGTCAGAGGTTACCAAGTCTGAAGCAGCTTTGTTTTAATTCAACATACATTCATGGAGGACTTACCATGTCTTTGACGTAGGGTTTGTATTAGTAGCCAAGCTAGATCGCTTGAGAAAGTCTGAATTCTGTTACACTCTCTTGGTGATTTTGTGAATAAACAAAATCTCCCATTGGACACTTACTAGGTGTGTACCTTTGAGTAACTCACTTAGTTTTTTTTTTTGGGGGGGGGAGGCTTTGTTTGTTTCCCTCTTTACAAATTTGGAACAATTATGTGTGTTTCAAATGGTTCAGTGTTGTTATGAGGGTGGAGAGAGAGATGTGTGAAGTCACTGTAGGCTATAAAGTCTGTCCAAGTATTAGATGTTACTTTAAAACAAGGTTTCTCCAACTTGGCACTGTTGACCTTTGAGTTGGATGACTCTTGCTGTGGAGAACTCTCCTATGCATTGTAGAATGGTTAGCAGTATCCCTGGACTCCATCCCCTGGATGCCACATGTTTCTCTCCCCAGTTTTGACTACCAAAAATGTCTCCTGGAGAGTGAAATTGCCTCTGGTTGAGCACTAGTGCTTTGGGACTTTAGGGAGAACATAGAAGAGATTCAAAGGTAGTTAGGATCCCAGGATTCTCTCCTCAGGCCTTTTTCTGATTACCATTTTTATTAAGCTGTCATCTTACCTGTAGGATGGAGGTAGGAAAAGCATTAAAAAATTGCCTAAATGGAAAAATAAAATCCCACCTTGATACAGTTGTATTTTATTTTGAATCTGCTTAGCTTCACTTTTTCATTGCATTTTTCAAATTAACTTTTCCTTTCATGGTGTTGCTTTCTTAGGTTTTTCATTATCAGTCTTTCCAGTACCCAACCACAGCAGGCACATTTCGGGATCGGATTTCCTGGGTTGGAAATGTGTACAAAGGGGACGCATCTATAAGCATAAGCAGCCCTACCATAAAGGACAATGGGACATTCAGCTGTGCTGTGAAGAACCCCCCAGATGTACACCATAATATTCCCATGACAGAGCTGACAGTCACAGAAAGGGGTAAGCAACCTGCCAACAACCTTCCGCAGTGGTCTGCCTGGGTCCCTTCTGGAGAGGTCGGTGATAGGCACAGTTCTATCTTTGTTAAGCCCGTTGGGTCAGTGGATTGTTGTGTCAAAATAGTTTTTCTGCTATCCTGATGTGTCTCTTAAGATGAATTTTTTATCTTTATTTTGAAAACTGAACTTTATCTTCGAATATTGTCATAGTTTTCCCATTATTCCTTTTTCGTTTTCATTTTAGGTGACCCAAGGTCTTGTGGAATGTATGGCTAACCCCTGAGTAAATATAGGGTTGTTGTTTCTGTGAAATAGACATCATTCCAGTTTCCCTAATAAGGGAACTCCCAGGTATAAGATAGTTTTCTTGCCTGTGTCTTAGAAGGATACCCTCTAATGATGGGGTGAATTTCTTTTGTGATACAAAGAGCCACAGTTTCCTTTTAGTGTGAAACAGGAGGAGAGTCAGTTAAGGACCGTTGGTGGCTATTCAGTGGTCAGTCTGGATTGGAATCAGAGATCTAGAGACACATTATGGCTCATTATGGATGCCTTGTCATTTCTCAGTTCTTTATCAAGTTTTCCTCACTCCTTCTCTTCTACCTTCTCTCCTCCCTCCCTCTCCCTTCCCTCTTTCCCTTCCTTCCCTGTCTTCCTCCTTCCCTCTTCCTCTTTCTTGCTTTCTTACTCCTTCCTCTTCTTTTTTAAAAGAGAATAACTTGTAGGTTTTAATGACATGAGCACACTCATACTGCTGGCAGGAAGAGAACTGATACAGTTTGTTAGTGTGAATCAGATGCCTTTTTTTTTTTTTTTTTTTTTGGTTTTTGGCCGGGGCTGAGTTTGAACCTGCCACCTCCAGCATATGGGACTGGCGCCCTACTCCTTGAGCCACAGGCGCCGCCCTGAATCAGATGCCTTTAAAGTATATACCTTTTGATCCAGTCAGTCCATTTTCAATTTTATCTTAAAGAAGGAGAGCTAAACATGAAGATTCATGTGCAAAGATTGTTATCCTAATACAACTTACAGATATAAAGAATTTGCAACAACTTGAATGTCAAGAGTAGGGAATTGAGTCCATAAATCATTCAATATGGTAGAATGATATGGCAGCCATTAAACATCACATCTGGAAGCAATCATTAAAATATTTATCATATCGTAAGTTTACAAGGAGGTTAGAAATAGTATGTAAAATGTGATCCGTACTTCCAAAAATACACACCCCACTTCCACATGCACACGCACACCCACACCCAATATCCCTTGAGAGAAGATTGAACAGCTAGCTACCAAAGTGTTATTTTTGGGTAGTGGGATTATGGGTCAATTTTTATTCTTCATTGTACTTTTACGTTTTTCTACACTTTTCACAAAGACACATTCCTTTTGTAATCAGAAGAAATCTGAATGTGAAGGTAGAACCTGGCTGATGTTGCAGGATGCACGTTGGCCTGCCCTCTCCTTCACCGCCCCTCTCTGCACCCCCAGGTTTTGGCACCATGCTCTCCTCTGCGGCCATCCTTTCCATCCTCGTCTTTGTGCCCTCAGCAGTGGTGGTGGTTCTGCTGCTGGTGAGAATGGGACAGAAGGCTGCCAGGCTGACGAAGAGGAGCAAGTCTGGCTATAAGAAGTCCTCTATCGAGGTTTCAGATGAGTAAGTCCAGCTGGGACCCTGAGCAAAGAGCTCATTTCCTTTTCAGGGACTCCCAGATCCCCCCCCCCCACATCCACCGCCTTCGTTTTTTCCAGGATGAGTTCAGTTCTGCAGTGGAGTTTCTTTTTGAAGAGAATAGATCTGTGGAGGAGGAAGAAAAAGGAAGGTTGAAAGTGAAACTTGTGGATAGGAATTTGGAGAGAAATAGAGGATTGATAGTATGGTCCTAGTCTTCTTTGGAAGTCAGATTGTACAATGTCATGGTTTGAATATAAATTCTGAAGTAGATAATTTCATTATTACAAAATAACAAGGACATTCTAAGTCAGTTATTTTCTCTTCTCCTTGTTTTTAGCATTGAGCGATTATCTGCTGACAGAAAATGCCTAAGGAATGGGAGAAGTCTTTTTTTCTTTTTTTTTTTTGAGACAGAGTTTGACTTTGACACCCTCAGTAGAGTGCTGTGGCATCACAGCTCATAGCAACCTTCAACACTGGGCTTAGGCGATTCTCTTGCCTCAGCCTCCTGAGTAGCTGGGACTACAGGCTCCCGCCACAATGCCCGGCTATTTTTTTGTTGTTGTTGCAGTCTGGCCGGGGCTGGGTTTGAACCTACCACCCTCTGTATATGGGGCCGGCGCCCTACTCACTGAGCCACAGGCACTACCCAGGGAAAAGTCTTATGGATAGCTGTGGAGGGCAAAAAACGATTTGATATTTTATTTTATTTTATTTTATTTTGAGACAGAATCTCACTATGTTGCTGTGACATCACAGCTCACAGCAACCTTCAAATCCTAGGCTTAGGCGATTCTCTTGCCTCAGCCTGCCGAGTAGCTGGGACCACAGGTGCCCGCCACAATGCCCGGCTATTTTTTTTTTTTTTTAAAGAATTTTTATTTATTTATTTATTTATTTTAATTTTTTTTTTTTGTAGAGACAGAGTCTCACTTTATGGCCCTCGGTAGAGTGCTGTGGCCTCACACAGCTCACAGCAACCTCCAACTCCTGGGCTTAAGCGATTCTCTTGCCTCAGCCTCCCGAGTAGCTGGGACTACAAGCCCCCGCCACAACGCCTGGCTATTTTTTGGTTGCAGTTTGGCCGGGGCCGGGTTTGAACCCGCCACCCTCGGTATATGGGGCTGGTGCCTTACCGACTGAGCCACAGGCGCCGCCCCATGCCCGGCTATTTTTTGTTGCAGTTTGGCCGGGGCTGATTGTACCCGCCGCCCTCGGAATAGGGGGCTGGCACCCTACCCACTGAGCCATAGGTGCCACCCCAAAAAATGCTTTGAAAAAGCAGGATCAGTTGGGGGGTGCCTGTGGCTCAAAGAAGTAGGGCGCTGGCCCCATATGCTGGAGGTGGCGGGTTCAAACTCAGCCCCGGTCAGAAGCTGCCAAAAAAAAAAAAAAAAAAGCAGGATCAGTTCTTGTTCAGCATATGTTCTGAAGGGAGGAGCTGACTGGATCGTGGTATCTAAAGGATTTATGAAACATCATTATGCCAATGAGCATTCCCTAAAAACAAATGTACTTAAAGAAAATAGTAGCGCAAAAATCTACTTAAAACCCCTGTTGGTTTTCTATTGTTTCTGTCCTGGGGGTTCTTAACCCAGGGAGGAGAGGTTGACACTGAGAAAGCCCACAGTTTCTCTTCTGTGTGTGTATATGAGTGTATGTGCATTTATTTAATGGAGAGGAAGTGCCCTGTGCCCTTTACAAGGAATCTGTGGCCCCCAAAAGGTAAATAATTCTTGGTAAAAATACTAACATCTATTTCTAAGAATGTTATATAAAACTTTTACCAACTTACCCTAATACATTGTTTCCTGAACTTTCTACTTATTCACCTCACATTCTAGTTACAGTGAGTTTATTTTTCCCCCTAAACACACTATACGTATTCAAATCTCCTCATTCCCCACCACCAATATTTTTCTCTTGGCTGGAATGCCCTCATTGCCTTGCTTGCTTGCCTGGAAACTCTTTGTATATCCTCCAAGACCCAGCTGAAATAGCCCCTTCTCTTGAGTTTCTTTGAGTCCTCCAGGGAGAATTAGTCACTCCCTGCTCTCTGCTGCCACAGCAGTTTGATCTTAACTCAATTAAAACATTTATCACATTGTATTATAATGTGCTGGTTAGATTTTCTTTTTCTTTTTTTTTTTTTTTTTTTGAGACAGAATCTCACTATGTCACCCTGGGTAAAGTGCCATGGCGTAACAGCTCACAGCAACCTCTAACGCTTGGGCTTAAGCGATTCTCTTGCCTCAGCCTCCCGAGTAGCTGGGACTACAGGTGCCCACCACAACGCCCGGCTATTTTTTTATTGCTGTTGTTGTTGTAGTTGTTGCTGTTGTTCGGCAGGGTTCGAACCCGCCAGCAAGGGCGACATAGTGAGACTCTATCTCAAAAAAAACAAAACAAAAAAAAAACAAACTTGGGCCTTCCCATGTGGAATATCTTATTGATAGAAGACATGAAGATATCGAACCTGCCGGCCCTGGTGTATGTGGCCAGCACCCTAGCTGCTGAGCTACAGGTGCCGAGCCTGTGCTGGTTAAATTATCATAGGTCCCTCATCCCATGAGATTGTGAGCTCTTCACAGGCCCAAGTTTATCCATCTCTTTATCTGCAGCATAGCACAGAGCCTCAGACATTGTCAGTGCTCAGTTCCTTGCTGAAGGAATGATTATGACTAGCTCCTATTTTCTGAGCACTGTGTGCTGGATTTCACATGGATTTCTTTTTTATTTCTAACAACTATGCTTTAGGGTAAATGGTAATATCTGCATTTTGTAGATGAAGAAACAGGCTCCTGAAACAAGTCATTTGCCCAGTCACCTAGCTAGCAAGTGGCAGAACTGGAATCTAAAACCAGACGTGTCTGATACCTGTGCTTTTAACTATACTGAGGACAGTGATGATCCAGGTTTGGTCTGTCCTCTCTCTGCAGCACTGACCAGGAGGAGGAGGATGCCTGTATGACGAAGCTCTGTGTCCGTTGTGCTGAGTGCTTGGTAAGTTGAGGCTATTCTTTCTGTTTACTGTAGACAGCTCACTTTTCTGCTTACTTAAGGGGATTGATCCTTTGCCTTCTGGGGCAGCAGAGGATATGCAGGTAGGTCTAAGCAAGGTATGAACCAATGCCTTCCCCTAAAGCACAGCAGTCTCAGGGGACCCCTACTAGCCATAGCCATGACTTTGTTTTCTGTCTCGTGGGCATAGAGTGAGAGGGCTGTACAGAGCAGTCTGTGCAGGTTGACCAAAAATCCCGAAAGTGGAGTGGCCTCTGTCCCTGAATTTATACTGGGAGACTTGACCGACTCGATCCAAACCCTGAATTTAACTTTTCTGCTGAGAGCCTTGGTATGTTCTAGGGAGTTTAAGTGATATAACTTTTTTGGTATCTTGATGTCTTTTATCAATAAGCTATTCCACATTGGAAGGCCTAAGTTTTGTTTTTTTTTTAGAGACAGAGTCTCACTTTATCACCCTCGATAGAGTGCTGTGGCATCATAGCTCACACAACCTAAAACTCTTGGGCTCAAGCGATTCTCTTGCCTCAGCCTAAGTTTTTTCTTTGAGACAGAATCTCACTATGTCGCTCTTGGTAGAGTGCAGTGGCATTGCAGCTCAAAGCAACCTCAAACTCTTGGGCTTAAGCGATTCTATTGCCTCAGCCTCCCAAGTAGCTGGGACTACAGGCGCCCGCCACAATGCCCGACTATTTTTTGGTTGCAGTTGTCAATGCTCTTTAGCAGGCCTGGGGCTGGGCTCAAACCCGCCAGCCTTGGTGCATGTGGCTGGCGCCCTACTCACCTAAGTTTTGATTTAAATCTCAAAAGGCTATAAACCCTCCTCCTTTGAGCACCTGCAGTGACTAATAGGCTTGGGTGGCTGTCCTAGTATCGTAACAGGAGGAAAGACGTTCTGATGTGGTGAAGTTGGAAACAGGTCAAAGCAACTTACAGTCTAATATGAAATATACCTGTAATTGGAGGGCTTAAAAATGACCCCCCTTTGTACTTATTGCCAAGCTTGGCACTTGGCCAGTTGACCCCAGCCCAGTTACTCATTGCAGTGTTCCTTTTCCTTTTTCTATCATGCACTTGAATATCATAGGTAAAATAAGAGAACGGTTGATCGTGCCAGTGGAGAGGACCTAATACCAACCCTTTGGGTTGTGTTAATGTTCACATGCTTCTTATTCACATTTCAGACTTGAATTCATCCAGTGTTTTTTTATTGAGCATCCGACATGTGCCACATGCATTTTTCTAGCTACTTAGGAAACAGCAGTGAATAAAACTGATAATAATTTCTACCCTCAAAGAACTTAACATTCTTTGCCTGGAATATTCTTTCTCATCTTTTAAGAAACAGTTGAAATGTCACCTTCTCTTAAATTTGGGTACAAACACTAACTAGATTTAAAAAAAATAAGTCAAATATACAGTATGTCTTATATCAGATGGTGCTTAATGCTATGAGAAAAATAAAACAATAGGGCGATGGGAGGGTTGGATAGAGGGTGTGATATTCAATAGGATGGTGAGGGACCTCAGGGCGATGATACTTGAACAAACACCTGAAGGAAGCAAGCTTTGTGGTTATTGTGGACGAGTGTTTCAGGCAGAAGAAATGGCAGGTGCAAAGGCTTTGAGGAGGGGGTCATGAGTGGCCTGTTCTAGGAATAGCAAGAAGGCAGCGTGCCAGGAGTGAAGAGAGCAAGACCAAGAATTGTGTTTGTTTAGAATCAGACAAATAATGTGGCAGCCAGATCTTATGGAACTTTATAGAAGATGCAATGACCTGGGCCTTTACTTGTAATAAGGTGGAATCCATTAGAGGGGTTGAGAACGAGGTGTATTGTAAAAGCGTTACTCTGGCTCTCGTGTTGAGAATGAGGGGTAAGGGACAATGACAGAGTCAGCCCAGTTAGGAGGTGTTTGCAATAATCCAGGTGGGAGAAGATGCTGGTGTTTTGGACCATGGTGGTAGCAGTGATAGAAGTGGTAAGAATTGGTTGTATTCTGATTATAGTTTGATGGTGAAGCCAGAAGGATTTACTGATACTGCATGTATATGTGAAAAAATGAGAGGCTCAAGGTTAAGTCCAAGGTTCTTGACTTGAGCCATTGATAGAATAGAGTTGCCCTTTTCTGATATGTGGAATTCTGTGGGTGGAATAAGTTTTAGGAGGAAGATCAGAAGTTGGATTTGGACATACTATGTTTGAAATACTTACTAAACTTCCACGTGGAGCTGTGGAATAGGCAGTTATGGTTATAGAATTCATATGAGGGGGTTAGGAGCTATTGGTAGATGGAGACTGATAGAGACATTTCTACCCAGGAAATGAGTGTAGATAGAGAAGAGGTCAAGTGACTGAGTGTGGAGCTCTCCAAGCTTTCTAGGATGGGGAGATGTAGAGGAATTAGTGAAGGAGGCTGAGATGAGTCAGGAGGGAAGTCAGGAGAGTTTGGTATCCTGGGAGAAGTGAAGAAAGTGTTTCAAGGATAAGAGAGAGATTAACTGTCAGAGCTTCTGAGTCAGATGAAGTAAAATGTGAGCTTGCTGGATGATCTGGTAATGTGGAGGTCGTCGGTGACCTTGGCAAAGGAGCTTCAGTACAGTAGTGGAGAAGAAAGCCTGACAGGGGAAGGGTCAGGAAAGATGCAGAAATATGCCTTGGAGACAAGGGCATCAACAGAAATTCCAGAGTTTTGCTGTGGAGAGATGCAGAGAAACAGAGTAATAGGTAGAAGGAGGTGTGTATCAAGAGTTACTTTTCCTTTTAAGATGGGAGAGATTGAGCATATTTTTATGCTAATGGGAAATGATCAAGTAGGGAAGGAAAAATGGATGGTACAGGAGAGAGAGAGACTTGCTGGGGGTGACACCAGGCTCTAGAGCACAAGTGGAGATGGCCTTAGCAAAGGCAGCAAGAGCACATGACAACAGTAGGCAAGGCCAACTCAGATGCTTGTGAGTGGGTAAAAATGATAATGGAGCTTGTGGAAGTTCTCTACTGATTGTTCCTCTGTTTTCAGTGGTGGGAGAGAGCGAGGTCATTAGCTGAGAAAGATGACAAGAGGGTAAGGTAGGAAACAGTCATGTGAAATAGGAGAATGAATGGATCAGGGAAAGGTGGCATGCCAGGTAGAGCTAATGGCCCACTTGAAGTTAGAAGTAATGGATCTGAGTTTGAATGAGAAGAATAAGAATAATGGAATAGGAGCTAGCCTTGAATGAGTGCTTACAAAGTGCCAGACACGGTTCTAAGTAATTTACATATTTTTCTCATTTGATTCTCAAAGCAGTTCTATGAGGTGTATTTCTATTCTCCCCACTTTATACATGGGGAAACTGAGGCTCAAAGAAATTAAGTAACTTTACGTAAGGTCACAGCCAGCATAGGTGACACTAAGAGGTAGCTCACTCCTAGCCTCAACTTCCAAGCACAACCCTGCACGTTCTTCTGTAGACAGGGACCTTTCTTCGTGTGTTGAGGTTTTAAAAAATATTCGCAAAAGTAAAGAAAACTACTCGGGCTTCAAAGTGGAAATTCACCCAATATACACTGATTATACTGAGGTTGTGATGCATCATGGGACGTTAGGTGTGTTGAGCCAGTGGTATGTCACTGTTGTCTTCTCAAGCCAAGTTCCATTTGGAGATCTTAACGTGCTCTTTAAATTCTGACTGTGGTATTGTACTTCCTATTCACAATACACTTACTGTTCTTTCCCTTCCAGGATTCAGACTACGAAGAGACATATTGATGAAAGTCTGCATGATATAAGAAGAATCACAGAGTTACAGATAACAACCCGTTCCACTGGCAGCTAAAGCCTCGCAGAAAAGTGAAGCTGGCCTGGACAGCCTGGAAGATCTGGAGGTCATCAGTAAAGACTTTAGGAACCATTTTCTTTTTTTTTTAGATAGGGCTAGAGTGCAGTGACATCATTGTAGCTCATGGTCTCACTGCGACCTCAAACTCCTGGGCTCAAGTGATCCTTCTGCGTCAGCCTCCTGAGTAACTGGGACTACTGGCCTGTTCCAGCGTGCCTAGCTAATGTTTGAATTTTTTGTAGAGACATGATCTTGTTCAGGCTGGTCTCAAACTCCTGGCTTCAAGTGATCCTTCTGCCTTGCCCACCCAAAGTGATTACAGACATGAGCCACTGCACCCTACAGGAAGCATTTATTTATTGAAGAAATGTTCTTGTATTTATAAGCTGCTCAAAAACTCTCAGAAGAGACTCATGACTTCCCCTTTTAATAAGTTATGTTCTGACTGAATGAAGATATTCTTTTCCTGAGAAAAGAGATACTTTTGTGTTCTCCTTTGCTCTTGAATGTATTACATGTTTTCTTCCAATTATTTGAAGGAGAGTTCTAAATGTTTGCCACAGTACTAATGCCAAAATAATTTTTAAGTGAAGTGGAGCTTGTAGCTTCCTGGTGTGCTACCAGACAAAATGTTTGTTTGGGGCAGATGTTCTTTGTTTTTGCTTCATGCACATTTTTAGTTGTGAGTTAGTATAAAACATATACTCATTGGTTTAGTGGTCTCATCCTCAATTGTATTGTATTTCAATGACTTGTAATGTATAACCTTAATTTCTTTAGAGTTGATAGAATCAGGAGTCATTGATTTGCTTTGACTGGTTTTTTAAAGCATTAAAGTGCCATCAATTTACATTTAAGGAAAGGAAAGGTGAGGTAGAAGAATTCTTTTCTCTTGTCTTATATTACATGCAATTTGGGCCAAGGAATCTTGGTTATTTTACTTTCTTATAGTTGAAAAATTTGTGGTTTCCTTTTTCACTTTTCAGGTTAGAGGCAAGAAAAATTCTTCAAAAAGTTTTGAGTGGGGACTTATAGAATACTTCAGCAGTTATTTTCAATTTAATCATCTCTTTAGTTCTTCAAAACATTTTTTGTTTCTAAAATGTACCCAAGTATGAGTAAACTATGGTATATGCAAGCTGATTTTACATAATATTTGAGATGAAGAAGTAAGGTTGTGCATAAGCTATACTTCTCCCTGTGTTCTCTCAATACCCTATAATAGGTTCCTTCATTCTGCCATATCAATCTATTTCAAATTTTAATTTCTATTACATTTTCTATAAGCCACTAACACATATGTATGATGGAAGGAAGAATTAACAGTGTCTATTTAAGTAGTCCTCTGTAACAGTGACAGGGTTCATGTCTCAATTATAAGAGACAAAAATTATACCCCCTCTCCCATCTTAATTTTTTTAACAGGCTGGTCTCTTTTTATGATTTTTCATTAGGTGACTCAAGAGGTTTCCATATGACAACATTATAGACTATGTTATTTTTTAAGAATCACCTTCCTTTCTATGTTTTGCCAAGATCCAATTTTTAAAATTTAGGTTGTTAGATCCATCTCATAGGTTTGACTTGGCCTCTTGGCTAACCTAGTCCACAGATTAGAGAATCTAGTTAGTAGTTAGACATTATGATCTACTATCGAATAAGGAAACAAAAGAGACAAAGGCAGGGTTGGCAGTGTACCCGGCCAGCGGTTAAACCTCACAGTTCTTCAGGCCCCTTGTTAAGTATGTGGCCAACCTCACCTCACCGCTTTTGATACCTAAACAGAAGGAAACAATTTCAGCTATAATAGTAAATAATTTGGGCTCTCAGAGATTTGAAAATAGAGAATCTAATCAGGAGAAGTTTTTTTTTTTTTTTTTTTTGCGGGTCCTTATTTCTCTGAGAAACAGATATTATGGGAACCCACTGAAAGCCACATCCCATTAAAGAGGGCACCAGTTTGGCTAGGCCTGCTAGTGATTTCCTCGCAGGTGTGTTGTGAGGGTCAATGTGGTAGAGTAGTTTGTCGTTTTAGGGAAATGGTGCTCTGTGAATACTCAGCCATGCTATCTTGTAGCCTTAGTCATGATTTGAGCCCGTCCGTTCCTTCTGAAATGAGGACGAGTCCTTCATGATAAGCGGAGTAAGTTGAGAAGATGGTTTGTTCCATAGGTTCATGGTCACGTCCCAGGCATGGACTGATCGCATCTCCTTCTTCAGCCCATATGTTGAGGTCTGGGCTGCAGTTTTTTCTTCAAAGGAGTCCAAAGTGGTGCATGGACACCTGCTTTCTTAAATTACGGAAGGAAGATCAAGTGGTTATTTGTTTCTTTGTTTAACCTGCTATTTTAATATCTTCTAGGGTGCTATTCTCCCTCTTTTCGCTACTCCATGGGCTCTTGTTATATCACATGGAGATTAGCTTTGTCTAGAAAGAGAACTTAATTCAGAAGGCGTTAAAAGCCTTTCAGAATTTTTCTTTGGTTGCTGAGGTCTTTACTTTTGGCTACATTACCTTGTGAGTTTTATGCATCCTTGATTCTGTTACAAAATGTGAGCTTCTTGTGTGCTTTGTTTCCCATAAGACCTGTTACTTTAGGCTACCTGCGGGGAACATCTTAGTCCTCTGAAGCTTCTGAAGTGGACACATGTTCAAGAGGGAAGAGGAATTAAAAAAAAAAAAATTGTTTTAAGAAAACAGTTCTGGATGCCAAATCCTGAAGATAAATGTTCTGTGGTATCACTGAGTTATGGATCTGAAGGAAAGCTGTATGAAGACCCTTAAGAAGGAGAGGGGGAGCAGGCTTGTTACTTAACTGTACAACTCAAAACTTCGCTGCCAATAGAGGCAGCTCCATTCCTTTGACTCCAGTGTTGGACTCTAACTGCTGTGCTGCCTTTTTTTTTTTTTTTTTGTAGAAGGGTATACACTCTTGGGCCATGTACACAGACACTGTAACTCTTATATCTTTAGTATACATCTTGGTTAATAAACTTTTTTGCATCTTCTGGCTACCTTTTGATGTTTCAGTCTTTATCTATAAGATGGGAGTTTTCACGTGAAGGGGGAGGGTTGTGGTTTTCAGTATCGCCCACTAGTCATGTCTGAAATGTACCCCAGCAAGAACCTGGAAATAGCTGATTATGGGTTGAGCAGCCCTCATCTGAAAATCCAAATTCTGCAAGGCTCTGAAGCCTGAAACTTTTTCCGTGACAGCATGACACTGAAAGGCTTTGCTCATTGGAACATTTCAGAGTTTGGATTTTCACATTAGGAATACTGGAACTGTTATGTATTCTGCAAATATTCCAAAACCTGAAAACATCTGAAATCTAAAAGCATCTGAAATCTAAACCACTCTGGTGCCAACAATTTTTGGTTAAGGGATACTCGACCCGTCTTAAATTTTTAGGAGTTTTGCCAGCCAGTTGCTAAACTGATGATAGCTCAAAACAGACCATGGTGGGGCGGCGCCTGTGGCTCAAAGGAGTAGGGCGCCGGCCCCATATGCCGGAGGTGGTGGGTTCAAACCCAGCCCTGGCCAAAAACTGCAAACAAACAAACAAAAAAGAAACAGACCATGGTGGAAATATTTATGCTGTGGACATTGCCGGCTTACTAGCACGCCACTTCTCAAAGACCACGTAGCATCCTTGTTAAGGAGAGCAAACGTTCAACTGCTTTTCAAATGATTCAGATAAGTTCCTTGAGACTAGTCCATGCCTATGATCAAGCCAGTTGGGGGTGAAGGCGTGTACATTAAGAATACTTATTGTGAAGCAGTGACTAAAGACAGAGAGGTATCTTGAACTGAAGAAGCCTTGAACTCTTACCTAAGATGGCCCAGTCTCCTCAGGAGTTCTCTAGGGGGAATAAATTGCTGGCTGCATTTTGAAAATGTTGATATCACAGGGTCAGAGAAATCTACAAGAGTTGGAGGATGGGGCAGGCATTTTTGGAAGCAGGGATTGGGTGGTTGCCTGACTATCTAGTTCCTCTGTGTTGGGAGAAAAAAATAAGAGGCTGCTATACCCTACACAGAGCCAAATGTTTTTTGTTAATCTTAAAATTTATTGTATTTTGTTTGCATGGTTCTGACTTCTTCCTCAGCAAATGTGTGCCTGATGCCATCCCAGAGCCTACCCTCAGAGAGCTTGTAGTCTAGAGGGGGAGCTGGTACTTGCAGAGGTCTGGGGAGCGAGGCTTACCCCTGTCAATTGAATTCATCAGTTACTTCTTTTTGGAATGACAGTATAAACAAAATTGGGTAATGGGGCCAGACCACTGAAATGAGAACCTCAACTTCGAGGTTCCTGTTTGCATGTCTGCAGCCACTTCAGAAGGCACGCATTTGGTTTGCTCTGAGCCTGACAGAGAGCAGAAGTGTCACCAGCTGGGCTTGGGAAGGGCAGCTGTGGGAGAGTTCCGTGCTCTGCCCGTCCTGGGCACTCTTCATCGCGCTTCGTCGTGGGTAAGCAGTTGCTTTCTATTTTTTAAGCCGTTTTGTGGACTTTTCCTCACTCAGGAGAAGGCTGGTTCTGAAGGCTATTTCTCACTCAGAGGAAGGCTGCTTTAACTGGCAATCCTTTGGGTTACAAGGTGTATGGTTTCTGCAGGAGGATGCCACAAGGTAGTCTAGTGGGTGCAATTTCAGTTTCTAAAGTATTGAGTAATTTATGTTAAGATTCTCAGAGAAAAGAAGAGCAAGGTTTGCTCATAATAAGACTTCGTGATGACAATGACAGTAGAGCTTTAGCTTTGAAGTCTACTGTGACTTTTGGTAGAGCTGTGACTGGCTGTCCTTGAGCTCATGGCAGAACCTCTTAACTGTTTCTTTTTTATTTTTAGAGAAGAGTATTTTATTTTTAAATAAGTCTTACTCTATATATTAAAGGTATAAAACATGATGTTAGGGGGACATGTAGATTGTAAAAAGGTTACTAGGATGACACAGATTAACATATCCATCATCTCACATGGTTACTCTGCTCTGTTCTTTCTCCCTATTCTAGAAAATTCAATATCTAATAAGCTTTAGAAGCCAGGAACTTGAACCTCTGAAAAGAACTAGGCTGTCTTCCGTAATTGTCACACCTTGACAATAGCCCTGACCTCAGGAAAGACGGATCTAGTAATGACCTCCATGGTCCCACTTGGTAGAGGGTGGACTGATGTAACCCAAAACGGTGTTACAGAAGTCATGTAACCTCCTAGCCTGTATCCAATGGCTGGGAAGGAAAAATGAGGGCATATTCTAAGAGGTTCATGCCTCAGAATGGTTATGTGGACTTGCATACCTAAAACTATCTGAGACCCCAGAGGTGCACAGCAGCTTTTAGAGAGATGGAGGAGATTTAGCTTTCTAGGCAGAGCAGACCAGTGAGCAGACCAGTTCAAGGCTGTGCACTTGAACTTTCAGGGGTGGGTTGTTCTTACCAGGGGCAGACACTGGCTGGCTGAGAGCAGCTCTTGGTTATTGAGAGTAGCTCTTGGTTACTTTGTCTCCTAATATTGTAACATTCAGAGGTTAATTTCACATCCTGTGTGATGGTCTCATTACCATGGGTCTCTTTTCTGAAGCTTTTTTTTCTGTCCTAACAATGCCAAGAATAACAATTACCCAACACTATTTTTTAAAAAAATTTAATTGACATAATAACTGTACATATTTATGGGGTACATAGAATGTTTTGTTATATGCAATGTGTAGCATTCAAATCAGGGTAATTACTATCACATCTGTCATCTTAAATGTTTATCGCTTCTTTGTTTCAGGAACCTTCAATATCCTTCTATCTGTTTGAAACTATGGAATATATTATTGTTATCTGTTGTCATCCTATGCACTGTAGAACACTAGAAATGATTCCTCCTATCTAGCTGCAATTTTGTATCTTTTAACAAATCTCACCCTGTCTCCCCTGCCTCCAGCCTCTAGCATCCCCTGTTGTTTTTTGTTTTACTTTTAAGAGATCAACTTTTTTTAGTTTCCATATATGAGTGAGATATGGAATGTTTAACTTTATATTCCCGGCTTATTTCACTTAGTAGAATTTCCTCTACTTCTATCCACATTGACACAAATGACAGGATATCATTCTTTTTTAATGGCTGAATAGTATTCCATATACACACACATACACGCCCCAATTCTTTATCTGGTGATCTGTGTTGGATATTGGTGTTGACTCCATACTTTAGCTGCTATTAATATGAATAGTGCTTCAATAAACATGGGGGTCCCTATGTCTCTTTTATATGTGGATTTCCTTTCCTTTGGAAAATGCCTAGTAGTGGGATTGCTGGATCGTGTAGTACTTTTGCTGGTAGTTTTTCAAGGGATCTCCATACTGTTGTCCACAGTGGCTATACTGGTTTACATTCCCACAAAGAGCATATGAGAGTTCCCTTTTCTCCGCATTCTTACCAGCATTTGCTATTTTTTGTCTTTTATTTTTATTTATTTATTTTTAATTTTTTTATCTTTTTGATAATAGTCATCCTAACTGGGGTGAGATGATATCTCATTGTGGTTTTGATTTGCATTTCCCTGATGATTAGTGATGTTGAGCATTAAAAATTTTTTTTTATGTTTATATATATTTTTTATATTATGAAAGGGTCATGAGCTCACATCAAAACATTTGGCCACTATATGAGATAATTTACTATGCAATATTATGTCAAGAACATCTGCTGAGGAGATAAATCAGGCTCTAGAAAGAGAAGAAAGCAAGGTAGAAGCTGTGAATTTATTTACTTTTTTAGAGACAGTCTCACTTTGTTGCTCTTGGTAGAGTGCTGTGCTGTCATAGCTCACAGCAACTCTCTTGCCTCAGCCTCCCGAGTAGCTGGGACTACAGGCATCTGCCACAATGCCTGGCTATTTTTTGTTTCAGTTAGGCTGGGGCTGGGTTCGAACTCGCCACCCTTGGTATATGGGGCCGGTGCCCTACTCACTGAGCCACAGGCGCCGCCAGAAGTTGAGAATTTAAATGATGTTGATTTTCAAGGTGCTTAAAGTCCTTCTGAATGCTTGTGTTGGATTTTTCAAAACTGAAATTCAGGGGCGGCGCCTGTGGCTCAAGGAGTAGGGTGCTGGCCCCATATGCCAGAGATGGCGAGTTCAAACCTGGCCCTGGCCAAAAAACAAAAAACTGAAACTCATTTTATTGATGTATATATATGAAGTCACAATCTAGTTACTCAGATATATATGTACACATTAAATGCAGAATTAGTATGTATAAATATATAGATAAGAATTTCCAAATATTTGGCAGCTAACTAGGGAATTTAAACTTGATTAGTGCTCTTGGCAAATGTTCAAGGTGTTATGAACTCAGCCAACAAGTAGTTACTGAGTGCTTCCCTGTACCTTACAGCATGCTGGCCCTGGGGGCACGGTGGCCCATAAACACCCCCTTGGCATCCTGGACTCTATAGTCTCGGGAGGTGGGGAGCAGGACCTTAATCAAATCAGCACAAAAAATAAATAGATAATTAGAAATTATGACAAATTTTCTAAAGGAAAGATAATATTAAGACACGTAGCTAGGGGATCTGACCTGGGATGAATGATTAAGGAGAGGTTTCCTGATGAAATGACATTCAAATGTGAGATCTGAGTGATGAAGGGGAGTTAATTGGGTGAAGGTGTGAGCAATGGGGCTTAGAAGAACATTCAGTTAGGGGGAGCAGATTTATCTTGTATGGACAAAGTTCAGAAAAGCCTCGCTGTAAAATGTTGATTATGTTCACAAACATGGGGAAGCAGCATACAGTGTGTGTGGCAAGGACTCAAGTGGGATTCAGAATATCTGGGTCTGAATCCTGGCTCTGCCACTTGCTGTGTGTTTTTAGGCAAGTCACTTTGCTAATCTGTGCCTCAGTTTCCTCATCTGTAAAACCTCATAGGGCGATGAGCATGAAATGAGTTAATATGTAAAGCGCTCAGATAGCGCCTGATAAATGACTGCATCTGATTTAATGTCTATTAACTGCTGCTTTAATAACTAGGAAAAAAAATCTGATCCTTTAATGTTAAAAATGAGACCCAGGGAGGTTGAGTGATTTTCCCAAAGATCAAAGAGTTAGTGGAAGATCTAAGTCCGGAAGAGAATTTTTTTAAAACTCCAATTCAGTGTTTTTTCCTGCTAAAATCATTGCTTTTCTCTTCATTTACAGAGTTCAAATGATGCATTTGACTATTTAGGGCTGAAGATACCTTCTAGTCATCAGACGGCAGGTTTCTTAGAATTTGTTTGAAGATGGTTTTTGGTGTTGCTCTGAGCAACTCAGATTTCATGAGTAGATTCAGAATGTTTTAAGAATCGCTGGTTTCCTCTCAGAGTAGAATGGTGGGGGTGCAGGATGCCTTGAAATTGATTTCAATGTAATGGTCACATTGGCAGCTGTAAGCATTCATCCAGTGTGTGCCAGGCCCTCTACAGGTGCCGTAGCACAGAAATGGGGTGCAAATATCAAGGGACGTCTGCCCTTGGGAGGGTGCAGACATGAGGGAGCAGACAAGGGAACACAACCAATTCCCGGAGAAAGGGTCATTCAGAAGGTGATGGGGACCTTAGAGGTCCCAGCTTTGATTAACAAACATTAGGACATGCTATAGAGGAAGTTCTTTTTGACATTTATCTATATATATGAGTGGGGATGAGGTGGGCAGCTTGGAGCAGGAATAAGGCTTTGGCTATCATGAGAGAGAAAATCTGTGTTTTCATTAGCTGCACTTCTGTTTGGGGGAATTTATTGTGAGGCTTTGATATCTGGATCAGTGTGATTATTATAGACATTGGTACAAGAGGGCTCAAAAATGGAAACTTGTAAGTTTCCATTTCATTCTGATTCATCATATGCCTTTTTTTTTTTTTTTTTGAGACAGAGTGTCAAGTTGTCGCCCTCAGTAGAGTGCTGTGCGTCACAGCTCACAGCATCTGCCAACTCTTGGGCTTAAATCATTCTCTTGCCCCAGCCTCCCAAGTAACTGGGACTACAGGCACCCACCACAATGCCTGGCTGTTTTTTGTTGTTGTTGTTGTTGCAGTTGTCATTGTTGTTTTAGCTGTCCCGGGCCGGGTTTGAACCTGCCAGCCTCAGTGTATGTGGCTGGCACCATAATCACTGTGCTATGAGTGCTGAGCCCATCATGTGTCATTTTTATAGAGGTAGGAGTTCAGAATCTGAAATCTCCCCTCAAAACTACAAATTTTGTTTTCTGTCTGACTCTTGGGTTATAAAAAAATAGGATCTTCTATGGTAATACTTCCTATTTTTCAGAGCACTGTCACCTACATTATTATGTTATCCTGGCATTATTAACCCCATGTTATAGGCGAGGAAATGACTTCTCTGCATAAGTGAGACCTAGGATAGGAGCTTCCTTGACAGTTTGACCCTGATTTTCCAGGTGGAGGATTTGGTTGATTAGAACACAGGCAAGGGGGTGGCGCCTGTGGCTCAAGGAGTAGGGCGCCGGTCCCATATGCCGGAGGTGGCGGGTTCAAACCCAGCCCCGGCCAAAAAAAAAAAAAACACACACACACAAAGAAAAGAACACAGGTAAGGAATCTCTCAGGTTATTAACTTTTACAAAGTCAAATGGCCATTATATGTGCCAGAGGCCCCAGCAGAGCCAGGTGGGGTGCCTTGATGTTAATGCAATAAAAAGACCTTTCCTCTTAGCTAATTCTGAGGTGGGAATTTCTCCAGTGGTAGGGGGACCAGGGATACAGGGACCATGGCTAGGACCAGTGCATAGGAACATGACATAGTAGAGTTGTAACTCCTCAGAGTTAGGGTTCTTCTGTTGAGCTAAGAAATCAGGGGGCGTTGTGTAGATAGTGAATTCCCTTCCAGGATCTGGGAATGCAATGAAATTAATACCACAGAGATAATTATAGACTTTAAAGAAATACGTTTGCCCACATACACCCTAATTCTCATTCTCCCTGTGCTGCCTTGCCTTAAGAAAGCTTTTTAAAAAGGCTCACCGAGGACCTTTCATGAGGCTTGTGTCATGGAGCTGGGTTAATGCCTTAACTGAGTTAAAAATTTCCTCTTACTTGTTGTATCTTCTTTCTCACATGGCCTGAACATTCTTCATTTATTTAAAAGTAGTGATTCTCATTTAGTTGGAGAGATAGGTGAAAATTTAAGACAGAGCGTCCACCTTTTTTTTAAGAAAAAAATCTTACTCTGTCACCCAGGTTGCATTGCCATGTATCATCCTAGCTCACAGCAACCTCATATTCCTGGGCTCAAGCAATCCTCCCACCTCAGCCTCCCAGAGTGCTGGTTGTAAGTGTGAGCCACCTGGCCCGGCCCATCATTTTTTGTTTGTGTGAAATATGCACGTTTACAAAGTCTAGGGTTGTCATCTCAAGGGCATCCTGTAATCATTTTCTTTCTTTCTCTTGAAAAGTCATTTTCATCTGTTCTTCCCTATGCCTAATGTAAAGCAGCCCCCAGGTGACTTGATAAACACCACTGTTTTGTTTCATCCTGACACTTACTGACATCTGGTATTTTCTTTTTTTTTTTTGGCCAGGGCTGTGTTTGAACCCACCACCTCCAGCATATGGGACTGGCGCCCTATCCCTTTGAGCCACAGGTGCCGCCCTACATCTGGTATTTTCTTATTCATTCATTCGCTTTTTTTTTTCCATCTTCACCCACATGTAAACTGTAAGTGAAACAGAATTTCGTCTCCCTCCTTCAATGTTGTGTCCTAGCATCCCAGACAAAGGCTGGCCCGAATAGGCACTCACTACTGGTTTGTTAAATTAACAAACTTATCTTGACGCGATTTACTGATTTTTGTTCTTTTATCTTAAGATTGAAAAGTGAGAGCAGCATGTTTTACCCACTGAAACTCATCCTGATCCCAGTGTTACTGGGTAAGTAGAAGCCAAGGGACTGGTGGGTGAGTGGGTATTTGATTTCTTGCAAGTCTTGTGTAGTTTTAAAAGCAATTTTACATATTTTAAATTCCTCTGGATTTGTTGAAAATGGAAACCCTAATGTGGAACTTCCTAGTTTTGCTGAAAAACAGATGTTTTAGGGATGGAAAGCTGAATCATCCCCTGTTTTTCTTAGAATGCCTTTGGGTCCTTATCGGGTATTCCAGGACCCTCTTCTGTGACACAAAGTTTCCCCGTGGCATGCCTGTACTTTAAATTGCTGTCTTTAAAAATTGGTATCTTTAAAACCACAGCTAGTCTCAGGTCAGGAACTGAAATTATCAAAGAGAGAAAGAGAAGCCCAGCACCCCTTTCATCGCTTGCATGCTGTGGTCATATGAGCCTTCTTACAGTTCCCCAAATGCACCGAGCTCTTTCCCACTTTGCAATGCTTTCCTTTCCCGGAAATTTCCTTCCAGCACCTCATCCAAGCAAGCCTGCTCGAGGCTTCCTCATCCTTCCAGTTTCCCCACACTCATTTCCTCTTGAGGAGCCTGCCCTGGCCATCCCATCACGCTAGATGGGAGTCTCCTGTTTACACCTGACTGTAGTGTTCGGGGAGACCTACACTGCTCATCTCCACTTTTTTCAAATGGTTTCCTCCTCTTCCCCTCATCTTTCTCTTTATTCCCTGGATATAGCTCTGTGGGGAGAATAAATTAGTTGGTGCTTTGTTCATAGCCTTTTATTTTTCTCTTTATTGTTATTTTTTGAACTGTGGATGGTGACCTAAATACTGACTCAGCAAATATACAAAAGGGTTGCCTTTGCCCCAATTTCAGGCAACACAGTGCACACACACACACACACACGCACGCATACACAAAAATGGTATGTATTAGAAAAAAAAATTTTCTTTTCGAGACAGTCTCATTTTGTCACCCTTAATTGAGTGCAGTGCCGTCACAGCTCACAGCAACCTCAAACTCTTGGACTTAAGTGATTCTCTTGCCTCAGCCTCCCAAGTAGCTGGGACTACAGGCAACTGCCACAACGCCCGGCTATTTTTTGTTGCAGTTGTCATTGTTTAGCTGGCCCGGGCTGGGTTCGAACCCGCCACCCTCAGTGTACGTGGCTGGCACTGTAACCACTGTGCTACGGATGCTGAGCCACGTATTGGAGAATTTTTTTCACAGAAGCAGGGACATGATGCTCTCAGAGGTACTGAGACATCTTCTCAGAGGTCTGTGAAGCAGATTGCAGGGTTTTGCTCTTCTGTCCAGAGAGCTACCACCAGTCCCAGCTCATCTGCAGGAGCTTTGCAGCACAGTGATGGGGGTTACTTCTCCATGAAGAGGTTCTCCTTTTCTGTAGAAGGTCTCCTTTTCTTTGACTTTGGTTGCTGCTGTGTCTAGCAGTCCTTCGTTTAATTCTCCACACAGTGATCTTAATAGTAAATTCCATTCGCTTATTATACCTTTAACCACTTCTGCTCAGTTCTTCCTCATAGGAAAATTCCAAATAGTTGTTGGAGCTAATTTTCATTTCTTTCAAAATAATTCCTTCCAAAGGGTTTAGAGTTCATGTTTTCTTTTCCATTCTCCCTGCTGGGTGCGCCTGCTGTTGGGCAGGAAGTTAACGCTCTTCCATCAGGGAAACAGCTTGGATGAAAAGACTGGCACCTTTTCTGTTCATTCCCATATGTGTTCCCTTGGCTCTCCTTTGATAGGAGTGAGCAGCATCTACATGTGTCTTTCTTGATTTTGTCTCTTTGTATGAAAACAAAAATATCCATGTAACGATTTTCTTGTTTAGTGACCTCTTAAACTTGCTTCAGCAACATACAAATACTGGATGGGGGGTCCACTTGTGAGCTGCCTACTGGCTGGAGAGCCAGGGCTGTTGGCGAAGCTAGAAGAGGGTGAAATGGGCAAAGAGCAAGCACCGAGGAAACTGAAGGAGACAGTTGTACTCTGCATTGGCCTAATCCTCACAGGGGCCTGCACTGCAGCCAGAAGCAGCCAGCACATGCAGAGATAAACTTTTGTAAAGGAACTCAAGAAAGGAAAAGGAGGAAGTAAACGAAAGGTACCAGGAATCGGCTTTTCAGACAGGGAACCAGTGGGAAAATGAAGAACAAGAAACGCCCCCTTTCCTGTTTATGGTGACCAGAAAGGAAGGACTTAGGGGTTTCCCTTGTTTCTTTAGAAAGGATGGGAGGAGGACATCTGGAAAAGGGGGAAGGGATTAAATAGGAGAAGGGATAGCGTTTATTGCAGTAGGAAGATTGCAGAATGCTTCTGACTTTAGCTAAGTAGGTAACTAGTGGATGTTTCTGGTAGCCTGGGGGATGCCATGTTGGTTTGAGTGAGTAGCCTCAGAGTGCTTTCTTTATGTTGCATCATCCAGGGAGTGGATTATTTTATTTATTTTATTTTTATTGTCTTATTTATTTATTTATTTTTTCATTTTTAGAAACAGGGGGTGTTTATTTTATTTATTTATTTATTTTCATTTTTAGAAACAGAGTCTCACTCTATTTGTGAGAGTGCCCTGGCGTCATAGCTCACAGCAACCTCAAGCTCTTCGGTTTGAGCCAACCCTCCTGCCTCCCGAGTAGCTGGGACTACAGGAATGCACCACAATGCCCAGCTAGTTGTTTTCTGTTTTTAGTAGAGATGGGGGTCTTCCTCTTGCTCAGGCTGGTCTC
Organism: Nycticebus coucang; assembly: GCF_027406575.1. NCBI lineage: Eukaryota > Metazoa > Chordata > Mammalia > Primates > Lorisidae > Nycticebus > Nycticebus coucang. The sequence goes on along the minus strand of NC_069785.1, from coordinate 122,762,241 downwards.
AAACTCCTGAGCTCAAACAATCCACCGGCCTTGGCCTCCCAGAGTGCCAGGATTATAAACGTGAGCCACTGCGCCTGGCTGAGTGGGGTGTTTAGTACTTGGCGATTGATGCCGATTTCTGTTGTTGAGGGTATTTGTCTAAATGGTCTGTCCTCTTGCCTTTGACTTCTATAGATTATTCCTTGGGCCTGAATGACTTGGTTGTTTCTTCCCCTGAGCTAACAGTCCATGTGGGTGATTCTGCTCTGATGGGATGTGTTTTCCAGAGCACAGAAGAGAAACGCGTGATCAAGGTAGACTGGATGCTCTCACCAGGAAATCAGGCCCAGGTAATGAGAGGCGAATGTCACTGTGGAGTAGAAGCCCTAGGCTGATGGGGAGGGAGAGAATCAGGCCTCGGGTGGCATTGCAAGAGCCTGGGGTTTGGAGCTTGTCAGAACTGGCCTCCTCTTAGCTCAGCCACTTGTGGCTACCCACTCAGTTGGGCAAGTTACCCAACCTTGCTGAACTTCAGCTTCCTGATTTATGAAGAGAAAGGTAACAGTAACGATGATAATGCTTAACTCTCAGGTAGCTGGGGGTGGGGGCTGTGGGACACATACACAAAACCTTTTGTTAGTTTCCTGCCTCTGTCTTTTACCCTTTCTAGAGTAGCACAGATCAGCAAGAGGTCCAGACAGACTAGTCCTGACCTAGGCATAAGAACAATGTCACAAATGATCTATTTTGGGGAAGGAAGACAGATTTTTTCCCAGCATTCTATTGTCCCATTTGTGTGCAGGGGATCATCTTTTTCTCCCTTGGGGCTGCTTCAATTGCTGGGATTAGCAGATGCAGCGTGGCTGGGGAAGGGTCTTTCATAGAGCTCTTTGGACTAGGAAACAACATATTAAGCTTCATCGGAGATTCTGTGGAGATACTTGTATGTCACGATCATTTGTGAAATATGTTGTGAATATACTTTGTTACTAACAATAAAGTCCCAACATTTGCAAATGAAAAAATTTTTTTTTGTAATTTAGAGCATGTTCCATGTTATCCCTGTAATTCGGTTCTCAACTCAAATTTTTATTACTATAAGAGGAATAGACCCAGGGTGCAATAGAAATAAGAATTCCCCAGGACTCCTCCTCCCGGCCTGGAGCCATTTCCTATTGATGACACCTCCTTTTCTGTTCTGACAGCTGCCAGCAGGCCGTGCCAGGAGCAGGCCATGCCATCTAAGCTGGGGCCATGGCAGAACATGGGGTGAAAATGAGAGATGGTTTTTATTTATTTTTTTGAGAGATGTCTTTTAAAGACTGTGAGATGGAAACCCCAGAGTGATCCTCAGAGCAGGTATTTCATTTAACCTTAAAGCGTAAGAAATAAAAATGTGCGAACCATATTTCTCCCTTTGTGTTTGTAGAAAATTGTGTTTGTAGAAAGCACAGACCTTGTGCAAGTTAGAATATTGCCTGGCACCATTTTTAACTGAGTAACAAGTATTTTTTTTAAATTGCAGGTTAATGGGAGGGTACAACCAACCAAATCACAATATTTGAATTTGTTAGGTAGAGTCCCTCTTGTAGCTATGTCCTACACCCAAAAGGTGTGTCATACACCCCTACATTGTGAATACCAACTATTTTCTTTTCTTTTTTTTGCTGTTTTTGGCCGGGGCTGGGTTTGAACCTGCCACCTCTGGCATATGAGGCTGGCGCCCCACTCCTTTGAGCCACAGGCGCCACCAGTAGCAACTATTTTTGACCATCATGATGGTGATCATTATGCTGCCTCCAAAATAGGGTCTTTTGGATTCATACTCCTAGGTCTAGCAGCTCTTTTGATTTTCTCGAATGTTGTGTTGCCCTCCAGGATGAATATGTACTGTACTATTATGCCAACCTTAGCGTGCCTATTGGGCGCTTCCAGAAACGTGCGTGCTTGGTGGGGGACATCTTGCACAATGATGGTTCTCTCCTGCTCCGAGATGTGCAAGAGGCTGACCAGGGCACCTATACCTGTGAAATCCGCCTGGAAAGGGAGAGCCTGGTGTTCAAGAAGGCTGTGGTGCTCCATGTTTTACCAGAGGAGCCCAAAGGTACGTGGGTGCTGGTTCAGAGAGGGGCCAAGGGGTGAGACATTTGATGTGCAAGAAGCAAGGGGGCTGATTTTGTTGAGCAAATACCGGCCTTTGGGCTAAGTACTTCCCACCGCGTCAGTCTTCAGTAAACGACAATAGTTATTTTATTAACTAAAAATGATTAAATCATTACTTTATTATTACCTTAAACTTATTTCCTTTTCGTGAAAGCCCTGTGAAGGATGCACGATTCTTTCCATCTTACAGATGAGATAACTGAGGCTTGGAGAAAGACACATATTTATTAAATGGCATAACCAGCACTTGACAACAAAGCCTGTGTTCTTTTTACTATACCGAGAGCTCCCACCAATTATCCACATTGATGCCACATCCATGTTTTATGCCACATACCTGTGTTGGGTGTTCAGGGGGTTATAAAAGAAATGAGCAGATCTTTCTAACTTATTTGCACCTCATTTTCCTATTTATGAATGGAGGGTGTGGCGTTGCCGATGGGTGGTGTTAGCATCGTGCACTATAGAAGTTATCCTGATGCTCCCAGGAACCTCGGGTAGCAGAAGGATAAGAACAGGGCCAGGTGGGTAAAAGACTCAGATAGGACCCCAGGCTCCCACCTCCATTCCAACCAAGTCCTTTTCCTTTTTCCTGTTTTATTCATTAAGATTCTGTTTGTTAGTTTGTTCCTTTAAAACAATTGAAAAGTGAGTGTGTGAGTTCTGGTGGCCCAAGTCATGGCAGGGGAGGATAGGCCCAGGTATCAGCTGAAGGGAATGCAGCTGAGACTGTAACCAAAAAGGGCATTGTGCTTCCAGAAAAATTTCCAGGAAAAGTATTGTAAACAACAGTAGGAGGTATTGGATCAGGCTCTAGAGAAAAGAGTGGAGAGATTCAACTAGTTAGCATAGAAGTTGAAGGTAAAGTTCTCCCAGAATCTAGACATGGAAGCACCGAAGTAGTTCTAGATGACAGTGATCATTTCTTATTTAGAGATGGTGACCTTCTTGGGAAGTTTACTAGTGAACTCAATCGCTACTGCAATGGCCTCCTGTGAAGCTATCCATTCCACTGAAGTTCTGAAATCTTTCATCATGTAAATAACTCCATGTCTCTCTTCTATAATATACTAGTGATGTCCAAAATAATGACATCTGGTGTCTCTAAAATTTAGTCTTGCTGTATTGATATGTTTATAAAGAAAATATTATAACTGAAGAAAAGTTTGCAAGCCTCAGAACTAGATGTATTCTTTATGAGTGTAGAATAGAATGAACTGTCTGTGGCCTCAGGAAAGCTTGTGGTTTAGTTAGAGAGCTGGAATCTGGGGCCTCCTCCTCCCAGCTAGCTTCGGTCCTCAGCCTCTCAGCTCTGACAAGCTCCTCCAAAGCACCCCGCCTTCCTCTGTGATGACACTCCTCACATGCACGCAGTTATATCTTCCCTGCTCGCCCGGATCTATGTTCTTTGTCCTGTGGGCAGCGCTGGGCACAGTGCCTGGCAGAGTAAGCAATCAACAGACTTGCCTCTTAGGAATGAAGATCTTGCATCAACATCCTTCACTTGAATCTGATTTATAAAAAAAAGAGTTACAGAAGGTGGCCTCTGGCCCCTCTCTTCATTTTTCCTTTTTTTTGCTGTTTTTCTCTTCCAAAGCTGTACTTCTCCAAGAAGAAACAAATCAGATGCCTGTGTTCCCCAAGGATTCTCTTTATGTATGCTTTTTTCTGCCTTTGTTCTCTAGTGGCACGCCTGAACCTTTGACTTTACAAGCATAGGTGGCCCTTTCTTGCTTAGAAGTGACACAGAAGAAACCAAAGGAGCCAATTTTAAGAGATGAAGAATCCATGGAAATAGTCTAGAACAGCGGTTCTCAACCTGTGGGTCACGACCATTTTGTAACAATGAAAATACATCCTGCATATCAGATATTTACATTACGATTCATAACAGTAGCAACATTACAGTTATGAAGTAGCAACGAAAATAATTTTATGGTTGGGGGTCACCACAACATGAGGAACTGTATGAAAGGGTCCCGGCATTAGGAAGGTTGAGAACCACTGGTCTAGAACAATGTTGGGAGTAATTAGATATTTCCTCAGTAGCCAGCAGAGCAATTTGTATTGTTTTTTTCTTCCAGCCAAAAGTGGATCCAATCCAAGCCCTAACGATTTTGCCGAGTGGTCTAGCACTAAATTGTTCAACTTGCTCTACATAGGTCGACTCTGTCCACATGGAAACTCAATTTTGCAATCATCTATAATTTTCTCTACACAATTTATTCTTTAGTTTATAATTTTTCTATGATTCTACTACTTTAATTCCTTTTTCATAGTTCTTACTTTAAATACTAGAGATAAAATAATAATAACATCAGTTTCCTATACTTTTGCTCTGGAATCAGCTGCCTTATGTGAGATGGTGTGTTATAGTGAGTAAGAAAGGTCAGCCCTGGCAGCGCCTGTGGCTCAAGGAGTAGGGCGCCAGTCCCTATGCTGAGGGTGGTAGGTTCAAAACCCACCCTTGGCCAAAAAAAAAAAGAAAGCTCAGACTTTATTTCTACACAGGCATGGGTTTGAGTGCTGGCTCCTCCTGTTACTGGACACGAGGCTCTTTCGCTTTCTTCTTCTATAAAATGGGAGAGTAGCAGTGAAACCTCAAAGTAGTGTAATGACTATGATATATTGTGTACTAGCATAAGGCGTCTAGCACCTGCCTGGTGTCTTGAAAGCATTCAAAATATCCAGTTATTATTATTGCATTTAAAAAACAGAATTTAGTTCTTGATGTGCTGGTAGATTTAGAGGGAGTTTCCTTCCTCTCTGGTATTCTTTAGAGTACATTTTTATTATTTTCAAAATAATCTTCTTCATGGAGTTTAGAGTTCATAACATTTTCTTTTGTTTTGCTCCCATCTTGCAGCCTTCCTGCTGGGCAGGAAGTTAATGTTCTTCCAGGGAAACAGATTGGATGAAAGGTCAGCTTATGCACTCTGTTTATTCCCTCGTGAGCTTTGCTGAATGCTCTGTCCAGTTAAGACCTGGGCTGTGTCTCCCCATACACCACCCTGCTTTTCATCTCTTAATCAACTTTATGGTTGATTTGGGTAGAGCATTACTGAAAAAAATCAGAAACATCTTTCTATATCTTTTCTTTTCAGGGACCTCTGTCTTATGCATGAAATACATGATAGGTCAGCTGCTCATACAAATAGGCAGAAGGGAGGGCCTCACAGTTGGAAAGCCAGAGCAGAGAAGGGTGGGGGTCAAGTGGTAAGGGTGGGGGCAGGAGAAGGCAGGATGAAACAGAAGGAAAAGTCAGGGGAGAGCTGTCTATTATCTTGGCCTAACTAGTAAGGAGTCCCATGACCTGTACGGGAGCCAGAACTAAGTCTTAAGTAAGTCCTAAGACAACTCATAAAAAGAATAAAAGAAGAGTAAGAAAGTGAAAAGTGATTCATTTTTTCAGTTAGGAGAATTGGTGGGTTGTATATAAGAATTAGAATTGTATAACCTTCCACTTCCTGTTTATGCTAAGCAGGAATAGAAAGCCGGGGCTTTGAGATTTTTCATACATCCTTTAATACAGATAGCATGTGGCATTGGAGTTCATGGAAGGAATTCTGGAAAAGAGAAAGGAGAAGGATAAAGGTGACCGGGAGTGCTTCTTGCAGTCTGAAGGCAGCCGAAACCCTCAGGGTCGGCGGCATATGTGAGCATAGAGGGTGACCTTGGGGATGACCCTGTTGGTTTGAGTGAGGAGCCTCTGAATACTTTGTCCACATGGAATCATCTGGATCATCTGCAGAGGGAATATATGCAGTGTTTGGTGGCAAGAGTGATTTTTGCTGCTCAGGGTATTTGGCTAAATATTATCTTTTCTCGAAATTCTTTGTTTTCTATAGTTTATACTTTGGGTCTGACTTGATTTACTGTTTTGTCCTCAGAGCTCATGGTGCATGTAGGTGATTCAGCAATGATGGGATGTGTTTTCCAGAGCACAGAAAAGAAACACGTGACCAGGGTAGACTGGATGTTCTCAGCAGACGAGCAGGCCAAGGTAACCAGAAGGAAACACCACTGTAGCAGGACAGACAGCAGAAGAGCAATCAGGCATCAGGTGCCACAAGGTGGTGGTGTGAGAGACTGGGCTTTGTCCTAGCCAGCCATTTAGCTGGGTAACTTCAGCTTCCTAGTTAGATAGATGACTCCAATAAAGATGGCGATGGTGATACTTAACCTTTATTTCATTTCATTTTATTTTTTTAGAGACAGAGTCTCACTTTATTGCCCTCTGTAGAGTACTGAGGCGTCACAGCCCACAGCAACCTCCAACTCCCGGGCTTAGGCAATTCTCTTGCCTCAGCCTCCTGAGTAGCTGGAACTACAGGCGCCCACCAGAACACCTGGCTATTTTTTTTGTTGCAGTTTGGCTGGGGCCAGGTTTGAACCTGCCACCCTCAGTATGTGGGGCCGGTGCCCTACCCACTGAGCCACAGGCGCCACCCGATACCTAACCTTTAACTACTACAAGTAAAGCATTTTATACATGACTTGGTTACTGCCTTTCAGTTTCCTTCTTTCTCCCTTTTCTCTTTATAGAGTCCATGGGAGAATGAGAAGAATGATTTTTGTGGCTAGCCAGGAAGGCAATAAGAACATAGCCATTCTTATTCATTTTTTTTTTGCTTTTTATTATCTTTATTTATTTGTGGTTTTTGGCCAGGGCTGGGTTTGAACCCACCACCTCCGGCATATGGGACCGGCGCCCTACCCCTTTGAGCCACAGGTGCCGCCCACCATTCTTATTCTTATTTGGATTATTTTTGTGAGTTTTCATCTGTGCTCCATTGCGCCATCTATAGGATGGAGGGAATTTTCCTTGTCTTCACAGCTGCCTCACATGTTATAGATCCTGGGGGCTAGGGTGAGGAGTAGCTCATGGGAACTCTGTAAGCAGTAAACAGCAAATTAATTCACCAGACCAATATATCTCAGCCCTGAGGTGGTGTCTTCATGTGTGTCAAGACATGTTGTGAGGGATAGCCCAGCTATCTTGTTAATTAACAACGGTTAAGATGCAAAATGATTAAAAGATTTAACTTTCACAAATTAAAACATATTCCAGGTCATCCATCTAAGAAATCATTTACACCCACTTGTTTCCTATATGCTCTCTGAATGGGTCAGAAAAGGCATGGTGGTGGGATCTGGGGAATCATAGGTAGTTCCAAGTTCACCCCTAAGAGCTTGTCATGCATTTAAATGTCAGCCCTCAAGTGATTCACAGCAGAAAATAGGATAAGGGTTGACATTTTGAGATTTTGAATTTGAATTGCAGTAGACAAAAGGGTAGGGGCCAGGTGACTTCATTTGGGTTTGTACACGTATCTGCATACATATTACCTTTTCTTAAAAGCTGTTTTGATGGATTGATTAATTGATTGATTGGAGGTTGGCCTTAAACTCCCGGGTTCAAATGATTCTCCTGCCTCAGCTTTCCTAGAAGCTGGGATTATAGGTGCATGCTATCACCACTGCACCTAGTTAAAGCTTTTTTTTTCTTTAATCGGCATACTTTTATAAAAACTTCAATACTCATTCATTTAACAAGTATTTTTTGGAGCATCTGTTATGAGAAGGACTACTCAAAGCCACTGTCCTGATATGGGACTTATAATCAAGATGGAGGGAGATACACAGTAAAATAATAAAGAAATAAATATACAGGTAAGAGCTATGGAGAAAATAATAAAGAAATAAATATACAGGTAAGAGCTATGGAGAACCTCTTACACAGGTAAGAGCTATGGAGAACAATAAAGCAGGGCTTCTGGTGTTATTTGATATAGGTGGTTGGGGAGGCCTCACCAAGAAGGTAACATTTGATCAGAGGTTTAAAGGAGTTTGGGGGTGTATATGTCTGGAGGGAAGAGTGTTCCAGTCATAGGGCATAGCAAGTGCAAAGGTCCTGAGGCCAGTATTTAAGGAGAAGCAACGAGGTTGGCATGGTTGGAGTAAAGTGACCTAAGTTGTGAGAAAAGAATAGAAGATAAGATGGAGTCAGAGAGGAAAAGGAGATTGGGGGGAGGGATCATGCAGGGCCTTATAGTTTTAGTAGAAGTGAGGGGGGAACGGAAGGGTTTTGAGCAAGGAGTAACATGATTTAAACTACATTTTTAAAGGCTTATCAGGTGAGAGCAGATTTTAGTAGAGAGAACGCAGGGAGCCAAGTACGGAAGCTGTTGCAGGAATCCAGGTGGGAGATGAGGTGGCTTGGACCAGAAAGCTAACAGTGGAGGAGGGAGAGTGGCGGACTTGGAACACATTTTAAAAGTAGAGGTGAGAGGATTTGCTGAGGGTAATTTGTTCAAGATTGGGAGGAATTAAGATGACTCCAAGGTTTTCAGCCTGAGCATCTGGAAGAAGGCATTGCCATTTTCCAAAATGGGATGGACTGCAAGGAACTGGTTTGGGAGAAAAATGAGGAGTTCTGTTTTAGACATACTTCCGATGCCTGTGCAAATCCAACTGGAAGTGTCATACAGTGTAAAAGTTGTACTTTTCTTTATTCATTGGAGAAGTGCGAAAAGTGAAAGCCCTCGTTCCCACTTTTCTCATTCCTCTCTTCAGATGAGACCATTGTTCTTGGTTTGGTGACATCCTTCTAAGCACCCGTGCACACATACACATGTGTTTCATGACTTCATGTCAGCTAATTTTTTTTGAGAGAGAGTCTCATTTTGTCTCCCTCAGTAGAGTGCTGTGGTGTCATAAGCTCACAGCAATCTCAAACTCTTGGGCTCAAGAAATCCTCTTGCTTCAGCCTCCCGAGTAGCTGGGACTACAGGTGCCTGCCACAATGCCTGGCTAGTTTTCTTATTTTTAGTAGAGACAGGATCTCGCTCTTTCCAGGCTGCTGTCAAACTCCTGAGCTCAGGCAATCCACGTGCCTTGGCCTCCCAGAATGCTAGGATTATAGGCATGAGCCACCTCGTCCAGCCATCTAATGCTTCCTGGTAACACCTTTCCGGCCTTCACACGGCAGGGCCTGGGCATCCTGAGATTGCCCCTCCTACTCTCTTCTCCGCCTCACCCCCGCCCCCCAGTCATCACAATCTTATACCTTTTGCCTTTCCCTTCTAGGAGGAGATAGTGCTACGCTATCACTCCAAACTCAAGATACCTGTGGGGTACCCCCAGAACCGGGGAAGGTTCCAGAACCAAGGCCACTTCCAGAGCCGTGTAAACCTGGTGGGGGACATTTCCCACAACGATGGTTCCATTGTGCTTGAAGGAGTGAAGGAGTCTGACAGAGGATTCTACACCTGCAGTATCTACCTGGGGAACCTGGTGTTCAAGAAAACTGTTGTGCTGCATGTGATCCAGGAAGAGCCTCAAAGTATCTACATTTGGGTGGGGAGGGCTAAGGGGCCTCCTAGCTGGTTAGCAGGGTCGGGACTAGCAGGGGCTGGAGAGGCGGGACAGAAGGGGCCTCCCTCAGGTGCTGACCCTGTATTCACACAAGCCAGAGTTTGGCAATGCCTGCTACAGTTTCCTGCCTCATTCAGTTCCCGCCCCGCTGCTAGGGAGCACCAGCCTTCTGCCAGCCCTACTCATTGGCAGTGTTGTCAACTGACATAAAGATACAGGAACTCAGGGATGGACTAGAATTGACATCCAAAGTCACTTTACTTGGCTTTAAGGGAGATGCTGTGTGCTCTGTAGTGGAAGGGAAAATGATCCCCAGCTGGTGAGAGACAGCAAGGAACAGATACAAAACAGGAAGGCACCAGAACCAAAAATGGGGGGGGGGGGTGTCTTTTGGTCAAAGGTTCTGGAAACAGTGTGCCTCAGGGTCTGTAGCCTGTGGGAGAATAATGACTCAATTGTGTTGATGGAGAGAGGTTGGTGAGTCAGGGGTTAAAGTTAAACCACAACCCAGTTAGCAGGTAGGATGTGGCGGTGGACTTGGCCTCTAATAGGGCCTTCAGGGGTTGGCTGCAATTGGCTGGGGGCTGGGGAGCTGGGGGTGAGGATGGAACATACCTTGGTACTCAGGCCAGAGACTTGGGTCTCTGGAGTACCCTCTCCTTAGTAACCGGGAAGCGGGACAGTGGCTTTCTTATTTCTGTGAGCTCCACTCTCAGGAGTCTTTCCTTCCCTTCATAGAGAAAACACAGTCATGATAGGGGCTCTACCCGCAAATATATCCATCTCTCCTCCATTCTTACCTCTGTCCCTTCTGCTCTGGGCTTATCTGGCCCCCTGTGCTCAGGAAAATCTCCTAACATGGCCATGGTCTCACTTTTTGTTGGCTTCTACTATTCAGCATACCTACAAAAATTTACCCAGTTCTTCCTCTTACCATGTCCTTATTTACTTCAGCTGTCACCCTGGGTAGAGTGCTGTAATGTCATAGCTCACAGAAACCTCAAACTCTTGGGCTCAAGGGATTCTCTTGCCTCAGCCTCCCAAGTAGCTGGGACTACAGGCCCCCACCACAGTGCCTGGCTATTTTTAGAGATGGGTTCTTGCTCTTGCTCAGGCTGGTCTTGAACTCCTGAGCGCAAGCAATCCACTTGCCTTGGCCTCCCAGAATGCCTTTCTTTTTATGAAAACAGCTTTCCTGAGATACAATTCATATACTTTTAAAATTCATATACCATATATAATTTATCCACTGAACAGGTATAACTCAATGGTTTTTAGTATATTCATAGTTGTATAATCATCATCACAATTAATTGTGTATTTATTTCTCAGCATAGCCAAATAGCTCCCTAGAGGGCTGAGCTTGGTGTCTTACAGTCTCTCTCCTGTTAACTCCTCAGTGGGCTACATTTCAGCCCCTCCTTCCTCCTCTGTACTAGCCCAGACTACGAATGCCACGCTAAGCACCATCCCGCAGCCTTGTCCACCTTAGTGGTAGGGGACACTGTACATACAATCTGTGTTGGACACAGTTATGTGTGTGCGGGAACTCCACCCACATTTTTCTTAAATCGTTTAAATACAGTGTCCAAACCTATCCCCGCTCACCTCTCCCCAGGCTCAGCTAGTGCCCAACTGTACACAGCTGTCTACCTGGATGCCTGGGATGGATTTGATTCTTCCCTTCCCTTTGATGACCCCTAACCTAACCATCATCAAGCGTTTCATTTCTGCTGCTCACTCTCGAAGCTGTCTTCCTTCCCGTCCATTGGTCCTGGCTCAGTTCTGGCTGTCTTCGCCCCTGTCTTGGACTGTAGGCCTCTAACAAATTTCTGCTTTCATTCCCAGCCACCTCCCCCGTCTGTCATGGCTCCTGGTGCCCTCTTTCTAAATCACAAATCAGAACTTTCTATTCCTTGGCTTATAATCTTTCAATGGCTTTTCCCTGGCCTCCTGAGCCAAATTCTTTCTTGAGATAATCAAGGTCCTTCCTGACTCGGCTCCTTCATCTCTTTGGAGTAATTCGCCATCATGTCCACAGATGCAAACTCTATGTCAGACCCACTAAACTATTTCTAGTTCCTGAAGGCACCAGCCACCCTCATAGGCCTCCAGATCTTGTGCACCACATCCTTTCTTTCCTGCCCCACATTGTCTGTTAATGTTCCTGTTAACATTCAGGTGAAACTATAAAACCTCTGCTGGCAAATTTCCTTTGGCTCCACATAGAATGGGGCACCCTTTTCTCTGTGCTGCTCCGGGTCCCCTACAGATGGCGGTTTTCAGTTTACATCTTGTCTCCCTACTTGGAGGCAGGAACCATGTAGCATTCATCTTTGAATCCTCTGTGCCTAGCGCCATCTGTCACTGAGGAACTGTTTGATATATATGTACACACACACACACACACACACATATATCTTTAGAGTGAATTAAGGAGAGGAGTGAAGGGTATCATATGGGCAGAAATGCCTCTGCAGACCTTACTTGGTGTCACCACTATGGGGCTGAGTGTTGTATGTATTCTTTTGACAATAATCACTTGCCCATCGAAAGATCAGCAGCCTCTAAAATGCCTGTTATTTCTAGGTCATTTGGTAAACCAAATGTTAAAATAGAATTAGTGATGTGAAAGGAGCTGCTGGTATAGATGAAGTAGCTAGACTTGCACCCACCTGCATCTGCACTTTAGGGGTAAGGAAGAGATTCAGACTTTAGGTTCTTAAACTAAGGGAGACAGTGTCCCCACAGTCCGGATACAAGGTGAAGTCAGGCCTTTTCCCTCTGTCTCCTGACCTGGCTATTGTTCCTATAGAACTGATGGGGCTCTTAGCTCTTTGCTGGAGTCTTGAGACCCTCTTGTTGCTTTTCTCCTTTTCCAAGTGGTGGTGACCCCAGCAGCCCTTGGACCTGTGATCCTAGGTGGTTATCAGCTGGTGATCATCGTGGGAATTGTCTGTGCCACCATCGTGCTGCTCCCTGTTCTGATACTGATCGTGAAGAAGACCTGTGAGAATAAGAGGTACAAGGCTGCCCTTACCCCTTGGGTTTGGAGGCTGGGGATACAGGACTGCCCTAACCCTAAGTGGAAGAGAGTGATAGGGTCTTCACTGTGCCATCCTGAGATGAGGATTTTTGTTTTTGAGGATGATGAATTTTAAATGGACTCATCTGTGGTTGTCACATTAGATGTCATTGTATAATAACCCCAACTCCTTTGCTCACTGTGACCCTGAAAATACTTGGACATTCCTGCACCGACTTCATTCACTTTGGTGTTATGCAAATATTACAAACTCTCTTACCAACGAGACTCTAAGTGGAGCGTAATTAAGAGTATAAATCTTATGCAAGAACTATCTTGGTTCCATTCAGTGCCTGAGAGAAATGATCTTTGAATTATCCACACTGTATGTTTCTTCTTAAAAAAAAATCTATTTTATTTTATTATTTTTTTTAATTTTTATTTTTTTTTGAGACAGAGTCTCAAGCTATTGCCCTGGGTAGAGTGCCGTGGCATCACTGCTCACAGCAACCTCAAACTCTTGGGCTCAATCGATCCTCTTGCTTCAGCCTCCTAAGTAGCTGGGACTACAGGCGCCTGCCACAATGCCTGGCTATTTTTGGTTATGGTTGTCATGGTTGTTTGATGGACCTGGGCTGGATTTGAACCCGCCAGCTCTGGTGTATGGGGCTGGTGCCTTAGCCCCTTGAGATACAAGTGCCGAGCCCACACTGTATGTTTCATATAGAAGCTAAGATTTTGAGGGTTGCCATTTGTTTTATTTAAAGCTGTAGTCCCTAACCTCTGGGCCATGGGTTGGTACTAGTTGGTGGCCTGTGAAGAGACTGGCCACATAGCAGGAGGTGAGCAGTGGAGGAGAAAAGGCAGTTTCATCTGTATGTATAGCTGCTCCCCATTACAGGCATCACTGCCTGAGCACTGCCTCCTGTCAGATACCCCACCACCACCACCATCTGGGGAAAAATTGTCTTCCATGAAACTGGTCCCTGATGTCAAAAAGGTTGGGGACCACTAATTTAAAGCACCACATTTTAATTATGAGAGGCTGTTTTCAATGGATGCCTTTAGGTTCTAAATGAATTGTTGCCAATATGTGTTTTTAAAGGCCTGAATTTCAACAGTAGTTCTCCCAGGGTTTTGTAGACACCCAGATGCCCCAACGTGGACACTAGTACTTCGCTGGTTATTGCAGATCCATGTCCTTCATTAACCCAACTGCCCATAGGGCAGATTGACCCTCTTGTTGAAATGTGTCCACGGGACAGGAAATCTATGAAATGATGTTGACTTTTGAGTGTCCTTTCCCAGTGGAACATGGATTAGACAGAAAGCCCTGTGCTTGCTAAGTTTGCGCTCTGCTCCCCAGGGCTCTCTGATTTGGTTTTGAACATGATTGGCCTCTGTCGAGAGTCTTTGCTCTGGGCACGCTGAGATTACTGAATGGAGAGCTAGAAAACTTGGGTTCCATGATTAGCTTACTTCCCCTCTCAGTTTCCCTCAAAAGAAAGGGCAGCATTTCCATGTCTAGCAGTTTATTCTAAATAAATAATTAGGTGAATATTCTGAGATTTGCGTATAAACATGGTCACTGCAGCATTGCTTATAATTAAAAATTGGAATCATTGTCAGTGCCTGTGAGAAAGCTAGTGATGCAGTGATTCCGTATTTCACTCAATGAAATGCTACAACCTCTCACAGAATGACAGGGAAAGACAGCCAAGGGGTAATAAGATAGAATATATAGTATGATGTCATTTTTACAAAAGAAAAAATAATATAATGCCCAGTTCAGGAATACAGACATTAAATATATTTTAGGTGAGTTTATTTATGCTTGCATTGAGAGAGGTTTGGAGGGATAATTCTAAAATACGACTCGGGGTATGGTGTTTGAGAGAAAGGAGAAGGGAGAACCCATGAAGTAAGGGCTTTCCTGGGAGCTTCAACTTCCAGCATTTCTGTGTTACTTGGATTTTACAATAAGAATATACAACTCTTTATAATCAGAAAATTGGGGGGGAAAGCCTTTCCCTCCTCTCCTCTACACGCTTTGCCTTAGGCCAAAATGGGAAAGGAAGTATTTCCAGTAGCAAATGTAGAAAGCAGGGGCTGGAGCTCCCAGCTTGGCGGAGGAGGGGTGGGGAGTGGGGGGGGTTGTGGGGATAATTCTGCCCGGCCCCAGGAAGGGCCAAGACTGGCATCCTGCTGAGCCTCTGCTGCTCCCTGCTGGTTTGGCTGTATCTCCCTCGTCCTCCAACGCTGTCTCTAGTCATTCTCTTAAACCGACGTCTTCCTTTACGGACAGAAAGTGGTGAGAGTAATAACAGAGACGTTGAAGCTATTTTTCAGCCTACACTATCAATGGAAAAAAAATAAACTATCAATGGCCTCTTGTTCTTCATTAGAAGAAATGCATTTCTAAAGTTTCAAGGTGAGCCAGGTACCCCTGGCTGTAGAAATCTGGTGAAAATAGTTCCTTCTTTGTGGTCTTGCTCTTCACAAAGCCAGGCAGGGCCTGGTGTAGGCACCCTCGAATGAACAGAGCTGGCTGGCTGATTCCATATGCTGTTCCTGCCTTGCAGATCAGTGGATTCCTCTGCCTTGGTGAAGAGCCTGGAGAACACAAAGAAGGCTGATCCAGAGGTAAGAGATGAACTTTCCATCTTACTGCTGGGTCCTCAGCTGGGGAGGTGGACACAGGCTCCAACATGAGACACTAAGTCGAGGTGGGCCTGGGCTGTTACCGTTCCCCCGGGAGCTGTGCCTTGGTTATCGTGTCTCAGTTTGCAGGACAGTGCCTGGCACAGAGCAGGGACGCAGGAACATTAATCACTAGAATAAGAGCCTCTGAGGAGAGGAGTGGGTGGGAACGGGCTGATCAGATCAGCCCAGGGCAGTAGATCCTGGTAGTGGGCTGTAGAAAGAGCACTGGACTTGGAGTCAGAAAGCTCTGCCAACTCCCTGAGCCTCCCCCACAAAATGAGGGTGAGGATGAGCATGTTTGCCCAGCCTGGCTCACAGGGTTGTTGTAAGGCTCAAAGGAAATGATGATATACAAATGCTTTGTAATCTACAAGGCGCTGTGTAAGTATAACAAAGAATTATGATACATTCTGGAGTTAAGAAGTTAATGGGTAAGATGAAATATTCAGGGATTTTGCTGTTGGTGACTAAGAAATGAATTAACTTCCTGTAAGTCCTGTTCTCTCTTTTTTTAATTTTTAAAAAGTCCTCTGTGAATATCTCCCTTTCTACCTTTTGGGCTATCTTTGTCCCAAGAGCAGGTTTTTTTCCCAATATGGCATGGGGGCCCTCTAGAAACCCAAGTATTTGCCACTGAATAATATTGCTTTCCCAAAGAGTGATAGGACTGCGAATCAAAGTGCCACCGACCTCAGAGATGCCAGGTTCATTGAGGGCTGGCCCTGACATGTTACCTCTGAAGGGGTTGATGACAATTAGCTGCTGATAAATGCTGTCCTGCCATGACTCTAATTAGAAGGAAATTAGCACAGATACAAGTAATTTAGCAAGGTAAAGATTTCCTGCTGTTACCTAAACACCCATCTAAACAAAGATGTTTGGCTTTGGAAGCAAAGACTTTGGTTCTTAACATAGTGCTCTTTGCTGACAGTTAATTTTCAAGAAGATTGAAGACTGAATTATCATTATTGGTGATAATTCTATAGTTATCAGTAACCCTTTGAATCCCACCAGTTTTGGTGGCTGATGCCCAGAAAATAGGAGCCTTTTCTCTGGTGTAAACGATTCACCTGATTTTTAGGAACTTTTGTACTATTTTTTCCCCCTGTAGAAACACATTTATACCTCCATAAGTACACAAGAGGCAACTGAGGAAGAACCAAGTGGAAAATCAGAGGCCATCTACATGACCATGGTGAGGACGAACCTGGCCCCAGCCAAGCTAGGGGTCTAGAGGTGGCAGAAGGCGCTGGAAAGGATACGGCAAGCTTGTGGGTGGTGGTTGTGGCCAGGCTGCCTGGGGAGGCTGCTGTGGGAAGAGGTTTTTCTAAGTAAAGGGAAAGTGTGAGAAACTGAGGCCTGCTGGCTAGCAGAGTACCATCAAACTTGTTCCCTTCATACCAATCTTGAGGATTAAAGGTCATCAATAGAGGTTATTGCTTTTAGTGGTGAAAAGGGGTGAAGAGTAGCCTTCCCCATGGGGAGGAGGAATTCCTTTACCTCACCAGTTTAGTCCAGTTCAGTTCTGATTAAACACAATTGAGGGAAGAGAGTACAGGTCAAGCCTGAGGCAAACATTGTGTTGTAAGGGATTGTTTTTCCTCCTCTCAAAAGGTCAAAGTAAGGCTCGGCACCCGTAGCTCAGTGAGTAGGGCACCAGCCACATACACTGAGGCTGGCGGGGTCGAGCCCAGCCCGGGCCTACTAAACAACAATGACAACTGCAGCAACAACAAAAAAATAGCGGGAGCTCGGCGCCTGTGGCTCAAGTGGCTAAGACGCCAGCCACATACACCTGAGGTGGTGGGTTCAAATCCAGCCTGGGCCTGTCAAACGACAATGACGGCTGCAACCAAAAAATAGCCAGTCGTTGTGGCAGGCATCTGTAGTCCCAGCTACTTGGGAGGCTGAGGCAGGAGACTCGCTTGAGCCCAGGAGTTGGAGGTTGCTGTGAGCTGTGATGCCACAGCAGTCTACCCAGGGCAACAGCTTGAAGTTCTGTCTCAAATAAATAAATAAATAAATAAATAAATAAAATAGCCGGGCATTGTGGTGGACACCTGTAGTCCCAGCTACTTGGGAGGCTGAGGCAAGAGAATTGCTTAAGCCCAGAGTCTGAGGTTGCTGTGAGCTGTGATGCTACAGCACTCTACCAAGGGCAACATAGTGAGACTCTGTCTCAAAAAAAAAAGTCAAAGTAAGGTTCCTTCCAATGCTTAAATTTTTATATAATCTGTGACTTTTTTCTTTCTTTCTTTCTTTTTTTTTTTTATTAAATCATAGCTGTGTACATTGATGCAGTCATGGGGTACAATGTACTGGTTTTATATACAATTTGAAATATTTTCATCAAACTGGTTAACATAGCTTTCAGGACATTTCTTAGTTATTGTGTTAAGACATTTATATTCTACATTTAGTAAGTTTCACATGTACCCTTGTAAGATGCACCATAGGTGTGGTCCCACCAATTAGACTTATTTTCTTTTTGAGACAGAGTCTCTCTCTGCAGCCTCTAGTACTGTGCAGTGATGTCATCATAGTTCCCTGCAAACTCACTCCTGGGCTTATGCCATCATCCTGCCTTAACCACTTGAACAGCTGGGACTACAGGTGTGCACCATGACGCCCAGATAATTATTCTATCTGTTTTTGCAGTTTTTGGCTGGGGCTGGGTTTGAACCCGCCACCTCCAGCATATGGGGGCCAGTGCCTTACTCCTTTGAGCCATAGGTGCTGCCCTAATTATTCTATTTTTAGTAGAGATAGGGTCCTGGTCTTGCTCAGGCCAGTCCTGAACTCCTGAGCTCAAGGGAGCCTCTCACCTCAGCTTCCCAGAGCGCAGGATTGTAGGTGTGCACCACCATGCCCAGCCCGAAACTGTGGCTTTTTATTTCTTCACATAACCTGACTGCCAGGCAGGCTGCGTGGTGGATTTCTACATTAATATCGAGTCTGATTCCTACTTTCACTCTGGTCTGACTTCTGTAGCTCCCCAGGGAAGTACAGCACCTAGAAAAGGTACCTCGCTGTGCAGCGAGTAGAGGTAGGGACAAAAGGAGCTGGCAGGGAGCTCAATGCTATTTGTAGACTAATTATATGCCCATTAAGGAGCAGCGTTCTGCTGGGTTCAGGAAAGTTGCCTCCTCTACTTGTGGAATGATGGGCTGTGTTTATTCCTGTCACACCAGCACGGAGGACACATGACTCCTAGCTGATTGCAGCAGAGAAAGGTCTGCCAGGGAAATGTGAGCTCAGAGACCTGGCCTGGATCCACCAAGTGAAACATTAGCTCCTCTCTGAAGTCGAAGTGGAATAACCATCCCCCCCCCCACACCCCTCTCTCCTTATTGCCATGTGACAGTGCAGTCACCTGTTAAGTAAGCCTCATTCTGGCTCCTAGAGTTCTGCTGATACAGCTGCCCTGTGGCTACTGCTTAGTGTGTCACCAGTCAGGGTGACACTTTTTGCAGAAACTCTCTGAGGTGGATATGACATAGGAGTGACAATTGTCTCCACAGCTCCTTTTCCCAGGTTCAGTGCCAGGTCCTCTTGCACTGGATCCAGCAGAGTGTGGTGGGAGGCCCAGCCACAATCTCAAAGGCCTTCTGGGCCTGGCAAGACGATTTTAAAACACCGTGTGCCAAGTTAAATAGACCTATGGGAGAACTCAGGACTGCAGGCCGCTGGAGACTTCAGGCACAGAGGTGTTCTCTGCTACAGAGCAGGGGTAACAAAGAACCTTGAATTTTTTTTTGTTGCCAAATTGATTGATTTACATACCTGTAGTGAGAACCCCAGGCTGTTTCTCTTTTCTGAGGCTGTACACACAGTAGTTAAGATCACAAGTGTTGGCACTGCAGTTGATGGGGTCTCCTTGAAAATGACTAGGTTATTTTTCCTTCACTAGGGGTAATGGGAAATAAAAGTCAGAAATCCAGGAAGTAATTTAAAAAAGTAAAATTATATTTTTATTCTGCAAACCTGTTGACTATGAAAATCTATGATATCATCTGTTTTGAAGATGGGTCCAGTGGAAGATGGGTCCAGTGAAGATGGGTTTTAGTACATATAGATTAATCACATTCTTTTAGCTGGGCATATCATGTATGCAGCACTTTTTTTCTACTTAGGCACCTCCATTTATCATTGAAAACTTGCAAAGAATCATTTTTAGGCACTGCATAAGATTTCACTGTATGAATGTGTATGCACCGTGATTTATGGATCCACAGCTCCATTTATACACATATCTGTAACACATTTTTACTATACTTAAAAAAAAAGATCACATGCTTCGGAGTTGGGCAGACCTGGGTCCAAATCCCAAGCCTACTGGCAGGTGGATGGTCTTGGGCAGATAACTTAGCCTCTCTGAGCCTCAGTTTCTTTGTCTTTACTACTTAAAATGGGAGTAATAAAACCTGCCTCATGGGTGGTTGAGGAGCAAATGAGATCATGTATGTGAAATTCAGAACTGGACCAGGCTCGTAAGAAGAGCTCAGTGGATGGTACCGCTATTATTACTGGACTACTTTTTTTATTTTTAAATTTTTTTTTTGAGACAGAGTCTCACTTTATCGCCCTCGGTAGAGTGCCACAGCCCACAGCAATCTCCAACTCCTGGGCTTAGGTGATTCTCCTGCCTCAGTCTCCCGAGTAGCTGGGACTACAGGTGCCCGCCACAACGCCTGGCTGTCTTTTTGTTGCTGTTTGGCCGGGGCTGGGTTCGAACCCACCACCTTTGGTATATGGGGCCAGTGCCCTACCCACTGAGCCACAGGCGCCACCTACTGGATGACTTCTTATAAGTGTGCTCTGTTTCTTTCTTCTCTTTCCCCACAGCATCCAGTTTGGCCCTCTCTGAACAACCCACTTGAAAATAAGTCAGCTGGGGGAATGCCAAGAACAGAGAAAGCAGTTTGAGAAGAGAGGAGAGCTCCATTCATCACAGCAGGAGCAGACTCTCTCCTCCGTGTGTCCTGAGCTGCTCTTGCAGTTACCTGACTCTCTGCCCTCTCTGCCCTCCTGTCTCCTTGCTCGGTCAGAAGGCTGAAGATGGAGAGTTTGGAGCCTGGAGGGAAGGCTGGACAGCTCTGGAGGAAGAGGCCCTGATGATGGGAGGGGGAAGCACAGAGTTGCCCCCTCTGGATGGGACACTAGCCCTGGGTCACCTGGCTGAGCTGCCACAGCGGCCTCACGCAGTCCATCAGATTCAACCCTTCAGATGCGACCCTTCCTGGGGCTGGGGTTCTTTGTGGATGAGTGACTGGAAAGAATCACAGAAACAATCCAAACAATTCCTTTGGTACATGATCTCTAAATAAATGTGCTTTGAGGAAATCGTCCCATTTTTATGCTGTGACTGAGAGGTAAATGGAGTCTTGGTGGGGAATTTATAGTCAGGAACTTCTGGAGGAAAGCGGTATGGTGACTCGACACCCTGGAGGCTGGTTTGGGGTGTGAGGGGTGGATGTGTTTGGAAGTGGGATGTGACTGCAGCTCTGGGATGAATCTGGTGGTCCTTTATTCCTGCTGGGGGTTGGCTTTGTGGCTCCTTGCTGGGCCTCACCCAGGCCTCCTGATCCTAAATTTCTAGGTGGAGGTTAGGCCTCTGTCTTTTTCAAAAGTATTCATGAGTTGCTAAAGTAGACAGCCGCTGATTTTGTTCTTGGTCGGACATGTGAGGTTCCTATACTTTTGGTTACTACTTTAAGATTTGATCATGGTCTTAAAAATCCTTTGGTTCTAAATGACTTCTAGCCTCCAGGGATGAGGCTGGATCAGCGGCAGGCTCCTTTCTAGCCTCCAAAGGATCAGCCTGGATCAGCGCCAGCCTCCTCTCTTGTCTACCACTGGCTCTTTCTCATTCCCTGGATCCCTTTCTTCCCATTGAATCATTCCGGGCCACAGAAACAGGTCTTTTCTGGTTCTCCGATTTCTTATCCAGCTTCAAGGGGGCCTACATTTTTGAACAATCCCCTTCGCTCTCCAAACACGAGGAACCTCTGATAACACACTCTTTATGAACTCATTCTCTCTTGCCAACTCTTTTGGTTTAGCCATGGATAAGAGCCATTAAATGTTGGCTGCTTACCTGTTAGCTCCAAACGAGGAAGACGTCAGTGATTCCCCATATGAGTCTTAAAGGCAATAACTCTCCTAAGACACACCAGGACACGTATTGGGGTGCTAAGCAGAGGGGGAGGAAGGCTCTGTCAGATCCTAAGTGGTCATGGAGAGGAAGTAGTTTCATGTCTGGACTATTAAGTAACATTCTTTTCTGGAATAAGGAGCTCTACCATTCTACTTCCTCAAACATACACATTGGAGGCTGCCTTCGGGATACAGAGTTAAGTGGCCGGATGGTGATTTCACATGTGTTGTTATGGGTCTAAGAAAACAGTTGGGATAAGAGCTAGAGGGTGGGCTGGAGCTTATCCACATGATCCTCAGAGGACACTGATCCTGGAAATGTAGGTAAACCCAGATTTGAATTTGATTCATTGAGCATTGGGTTCCCATTCTGGGCTCAGCAGTTGTGACTGCGGAGGAAGAAGAGGAAGGCCACTTCTCTGGCCCACAAACCTTCCTGTTATACACAGGGCGTGAAGTCAGGGTTGAGGGTGAAAGTGTGCAGCTGTCAAATAACTAGTTTTAGCTAAAAGCAACACAGCCCTGCTTTCATGGGGACCCATGAAAAAGACCTGCTTGCCCTCTCACACGCTTCTCACTCCTGCTCAGGCTGGTCTTGAACTCCTGAGCTCAAGCAGTCCACCTGCCTCAGCCTCCCAGAGTGCTAGGATTACAGGTGTGAGCCACCGCACCCGGCCTAGCTTCCCAGCTCTTAGCGCTGCCACTCTGGAACTGGCTCTTTTATCTTCTGTTTCATGCTAACCAGTTTGTGCTATTCAATCTTAATAGCATAATGAAGCAGTACGGGAGGCAATATGTTCTGGTGATTCAGTCCATCTCTTGTTAAGTTTGATTTCTACGGGCAAGAAGGCCTTGACTACAATACCTAAGTCCTTCTCATCCAGAGAGAGAGGGAGTTGGGAAGCTGAGCCTAGACGAGGGCTTTGTAGACCTCTGAGGGGTGACATTTGGAAGGACAAAAAAGATGCTGGAGATTCTTGTGGTAGGTCCTTTAGTAATCAGTTTTGTGACTTACAAATGCAAGTATTTTCAGTCTTTCGAATACCAGATGTTCCCATATTTGAAGGTTTCCAGAAGTATGCAGGCCTTTGCCAACAGAAAGCAGTCCCCTGGGTGGAGGGAGTGGGGCCACTCAGGAATCCTGAAGAATCTAACAGTTTCAGAATTTGGTTATTCAAGTTGACAACAGCTGGGCATGGCGACTCACATCTGTCGCCCTGGCACTCTGGGAGGCCAAGGCAGGTGGATTGCTTGAGCTCAGTAGGTTGAGACTTTCTGAGCAAGAGCGAGACCGTCTCTATTAAAAATAGAAAAACTAGCCGGGTATTGTGGTGGGCTCCTGTAGTCTCAGCTTCTCGGGAGGCCAAGGCAAGAGGATCTCTTGAGCCCAAGAGTCTGAGGTTGCTGTGAGCTATGACGCCACAGCAGTCTACCGAGGTTGGCAGAGTGAGACTCTGTTTCAAAAATAAAAGTAAAAATAAAAAATAGAATTGAAAACAGTTCAGCCTGTCCACTAGGAACCAGTAGAAGATAAGCCCCCCTGTAAAAGGCTGTATCCTTTAGTCTTTTGCTCTCGTCACCTCATTTTTCTTCCTCTTGACCAGTCAGTATGCTCATATGTTTATGCTGGTCATTGACAATTTTCTTTCATAAAACACTAGGGGTGTGTGTGTGTGTGTGTGGTTGGAGAGGGTCCAGCTACGACTGAATTAGCTCAGTTTCTTAGAGCTGAAGAGCTTTAGGTTATAAGTTTTATTTAAACACGGACCGGTTACCCTCTTGCTAAGTATAAAAATGTTTCCCAGGACCACTGAATTTCTGTTCTGCCCAGCTGGTTTGCAGATGTGGTCTGGTCTTCTTCAAGGGAGGTCAGGCAATCCATTACCACTTCCGTAAAACCTAACTCTCAAAACATCGTTTCTTCATAAAAGAATAAGGGAACTTGACATTTTCTCAGCAAGCTAAGCCCTTTCCTCTTTTATAGATGGCGAGAGCAACAGCGATTTACTTGTCCTACAACTTTCAAAGGCAGCTGTCTGAACTCTGCCGGACATTATGTCTGTGGCCTTCCGCCTGCTGGTGACATCTTGTCTGCCCATCCGTATCTCCTTTTTTTCTTTTTTCTTTTGTTTTTTTCCATGACAAGAACCCTCCAGTTCTTGCATTTTTTGTCTTTTCTGCCCTGGAGACTTTGCTCTTGGTGTATTCTTGCCCAAGATGCAAAAGTCACTCTTTCCCTTCTTATCTGCCCAAATCAAAATTCTTTCAAGGTCCTGCTTGGGTCCCTCCTGGGTCATCTCCTAGTTCTCACATCCTCCTAGATGTCTCTACATTGATCTGATTTTATCTTCCATTGTCTTCTAATTGGTTTATAAGTTATGATCTTTATTTTCTCTTAGAGATCTGAAGCTCTTAGGCCTTTTCTGTAACCTTTGCAGCATCTGACCCCTCGTGCTTCAATCCTTTGTTGAATGAAATTCTCAGGGAGTGGAGTGGAATCGTATGCATGGGGAGCTGCTGGAACAGGCTCCCTGTCCCAATCCTACCACCTTCACTGGGGAAGGTCAGGCTGATGAGATCTCGGCCCTTTCGCTGGATGTGAAATAGACATTCCCTCAGCCTCATCTGCTCAGCCCCAAAGGAGGTCCAGCACATGCTCAGAAGAATAGGAACAATCACCGTCCTTAGAGAGTTACAGTCTAGTTGGGGAGGTCTGGTGTGTAAATAATGACAGTACTCTCTGATCTGTTAGCACAGAGACCCAAGCAATATTGGGTGTGCCTTCATTCCCATTCATCCAGCAGGTGGGATTGTGTGCCCATCATGCTGTTTTGTGAGTTTATACACTTATCTCCCTACCCAGAATGAGAGTTCTCAAAGAGTTAGCTATATCTCATTAGTTTCTGGGTTTCCAGTTTCCAGCCCACTGTCTAGCATGTAGGAGGTCGTGAAACAGATATTTGAGTTGGTTGGATGACTTGATTGGTAAATGAGTGACTGTCCCCAGGGCTACAGAGCACAGAGAGAACAGGTATTTAGAAGATCAAAAGTAGGTGACTTTGGAGCAGACTTTTATTTTATTTTTGTTTTTTGAGAAAAAGTCTCAGTCTGTCACCCTGGGTAGAGTGCTGTGGTGGCATAGCTCACAGCAACCTCAAATTCTTGGGCTCAAGAGAGCCTCTTGCCTCAGCCTCCTGAGTAGCTGGGTCTACAGGCACCTGCCACAATGCCCAGCTAGTTTTTTTCTATTTTCAGTAGATATGGGGTGTCACTCTTGCTCAGGCTGGTCTCCAATTCCTGAGCTTGAGCCATCTTCCCACCTTGGCCTCCCAGAGTGTTAGGATTACAGGTGTGAGCCACCGCGCCTGGCCTGGAGCAGACTTTTAAAGAAAGATCATGAGCTTGCTGGCAGGCCAGATAGGAAGGGTATTCCTAGGAGAGGAAATTGCAGAGGCACAGACATAGAGATGTGAAGTTGCACATGAGCGCTGAGAAACTTGGCCTGGTATGGTATGGCTTCCAAAGGATATGCGGCAGAGAAGAGAGGTGAATGACAAGGATCTCTGCCTTGCAACCCATGAGCAGGCCGTGTGCTCTGCTGGCCACCTGAGGCTTATTCCTGCTCACCACTCTCCTCTCCCTGAGTCCCTCAAGCTGGCTTCTTGTTGCCCCTTGCTCACAGTATGCAAAACCTTTTAATACTGTCATACTTTATTTTTAATTTTTTAGAGACAGAGTCTCACTTTGTCACCCTTTGTAGAGTGCTGTAGTGTCACAGCTCACAGCAACCTCCAGCTCTTGGGCTTAGGCAATTCTCTTGCCTCAGCCTCCTCAGTAGCTGGGACTACAGGCACCCACCGGCTATTTTTTGTTGCAGTTTGGCCAGGGCCAGGTTTGAACCTGATACCCTTGGTTTATGGGGCCAGCGCCCTACTCACTGAGCCACAGGCGCCACCCAATGCTGGCATACTTTAATTGCTTAAGAATCATCGCGCTTTCCCCTGGTTTCTTTAAAAAAAAAAAAAGAATCACCTGGAGATCTTATCAAGAATGCAAATTCTAATTCCTTGGGAGTAGGGTGGAGTCTGTGACTCTGCAATTCTCATGAGCTCCCAGTGTTACCTGGGACACCCACGATGCTGGTCTGGGGACCACACTTTGAGAAATGAGGCTCTAAAAGGCAAATGTAACTAGGGAGGCTCTCTATAGCCTTGACTGAGCATTCCAAAGGCAAAAGGAAATGACCTTCCTTTGGGCTATTTGTAATACTGCTTTTCCCAGCAGCCCAGGTAACTGAGTGTTGTCTAATAAAATCTTCAGTAATGAATGGTATTGGGCAGAAATGCCAAAACCATAGGGCTTCACTGCCCCCAAAGCCCACCTTTGATACTGGTGTGTTCATTCTGGAAAACACCTCTTTGAGTTTCTGCTTCCTAGGCTTTTATTGGCTCCTAGGGAAGGCTTAGTCTTCTAGAGCAAATGGGTATCTGGAGGCCCAATGGGTTGCGGGGAGGTTGGGGATGCCTCATCCCTTGTCTCCCCCTGCCTGACCCTGCTACAGCCCCTTGCCTTGATTTGGCTCCTACTGACCTTTGGTTCTGGAGGGCTGCATTAGACAAAGGCTGTGCCCCCAACACATATACCAATTTCAGATTGATATAAGGTTACAAACTACTAGGTTACATTGTTTGTGGTTGTTAGGTAGAGTCTAAGTTTAGTTGAACCATGTACCCCTACCTTATGCCCCTTAGATGGTAGCATAGCAACCACCTCCCTCTCTCCTTCCCTCCCTCTTCCCCCCTTTTGAATGTAGTTGTATTTTTCTCTCCTGTGGGCCTATAGTTGTACATCTACTGTTTCATATTACTACTGAGTACATTGGGCACGTGCTTTTCCATTCTTGCAACACTTTACTTAGGAAGATGTTCTCCAGGACCAAGCCTGTTCTAAGTCAGGGTACCTAGTTGAATTCTGGATAGAAGCAGAACTTCTGGATCCACTTCTTTACTCAGATGCCTCTGGATCCAATGTGAGAGCAAGAGGGAAAGGTAGGCAGCTTCCTTCAGTTTCTGGGCCTCACAGGCAGCTGCATTAAGAAAAAAGGAGGAGGCCGGCTACGTCAAACCAAAAATCTCTGGCAACAGGGCTGGGCTGACAGGGTCTGCGGCAGGGGTGGCTGTGCTGCAGACTGGGACCTGGCAGCAGTCTGGCCTGCCAGCTGAGGCCTCAGGGCGGTAGCAACTAGGGCCTGGTCGTGGCCAACACAGAAAGACACTTTTCTTCCCTGCAGTCCCATCCTGTGTGCCCTGTGCTCTCCAGATAAGCCAGAGAGGGCCAACCTCTGGCAATGGGATAGAGGCACTTGGGGACAGAGCTGCATGATCTGGGCATGGATGGCCACAGAGGGCTCTTGGACTATCCACCCGTCTGCCTCTGGCCACTCTACCTGGAAGCTCTGGTCCCCTCTGCTCCTCCCTAGCCTAGAACAGCTTCAGAGGTCTCAGCTAGATATCACTTCCCTCAGGATGTCTACTTTACCCCATTCTGTCTCCAAAGTTACTAATTTATTCAGGCATGCCCCAGAGCCAGGGACTGTGCTGGACTCCCATGTTATTCCTGCCCCTTCACACCAGCTTTTATGTTATTGCAGATGCTGACAATTTACCTGTCTCCCTGACAGGTAAATTGCAACCTGAACAGCCTGAGGGTAGATTGGGTGGACTTCATGTGTTCTTCAATTGCAATGAGCAACTGGAGTATTGGAGACACCCAGGGTTTCAGGAAGACCTGGGTTAGAATCCTGACTCTGCCCTTAACTATCGTGTATAAACTTGGGCCAGATTGAGCCCTAAGAGCCTCAATCTGGCATTTAAAAGAATCACTTATCCCAAGGCTAAGATTAAATTGAGATAACACATATAAAGAATTTGGCACAGAGTTAATGCTCAAAAACATTAGCTGCTCCATCATGGTGCATAGATGGCCTTTTACCAGTGCGTGGGATTGCAACCTGAGAACTAGAGGATGGGGTCACCTTCTCCTTTAGGGCCACCTTGCTACTCTACCCCCAAATTATCCTACTTGTGACATTAGTGTCTTTTGTCTTATTTTTACGAAAGGAAAAGTTTCAAACACACACAACAGAAGAGAGAACCGCATGATGAACACTTCACACTCATCATAAGTTCGTTTCAACACTCAGTCATGTCTACCCTTGTGTCACCTAAGTCTTCTACCTCTTTTTTTCTTGAATATTTTATTTATTTATTTATTTATTATTTTTTGAGACAGAATCTTACTCTGTCACCGTGGATGGAGGTCATGGTGTCATAGCTCACTGTGACCACAACTCTTGGGCTCAGGTGATCCTCTTGAATCAGCCTCCCAAGTAGCTGGGACTACAGGGCACCTGCCATAACACCCTGCTGGGTTTCTTTTTTAAACAGAGACAAGGTCTCTCTCTTACTCAGGCTTGTCTCTAACTCATGAGCTCAGGCAATCCACTGGCCTCGGCCTCCCAGAGTGCTAGGATTGCAAGCATGAGCCACCACACCCAGCTATTTGAATATTTTATTTTTATTTTTTGAGACAGAGCCTCAAGCTGTTGCCCTGGGTAGAGTGCTGTGGCATCACAGCTCACAGCAACCTCCAACTCCTGGGCTCAACTGATTCTCCTGCCTCTGCCTCCCAAGTAGCTGGGACTATAGGCACCTGCCACAATGCCCGGCTATTTTTTGGTTTGCCCGTCATTGTTGTTTGGCAGGCCCGGGCTGGATTAGAACCTGCCAGCTCAGGTGTATGTGGCTGGCGCCTTAGCGGCTTGAACCATAGGTGCTGAGCCATATTTCTTTATTTTTTGAGACAGAGTCTCACTATGTCACCCCTAGTAGAGTGCTGTAGTGTCACAGTTCACAGTAACCTCCAACTCCTGGGCTCAAGCGATTCTCCTGCCTCCACCTCCCAGGTAGCTGAGACTACAGGTGCCCGCCACAATGCCCAGCTATTTTTTGGTTGCAGCCATCATTGTTGTTTGGCGGCTCGGGCTGGATTCAAACCCGCCAGCTCAGGTGTATGTGGCTGGCGCCTTAGCCGCTTGAGCCACAGGTGCCGAGCCTCTTTGAATATTTTAAAGCAAATTCCAGCCATCATATCATTTAACCTATAAGCACCTAGTTTATATCTGTATCAGATAAAGATGTAAAGAACAGTACCACCATATTTTATCACAAAATTAAGAATTATTCATTAATTCAATCGAATACCTAGTCCATATTTAATTTTCCCCAAATGTCTTTTTCCTGTTGATTTGTTTGGAACTGTATTATGTTTGACTGTAAGATCTCTTTGGTGTTTTTTACACCAGCCTGCTTTGACATGTTCTGTTCTCAGTGGAAATGTTAGTATGAGGAAGTCTTTACTTCCTGAAAGTCTCTCCAACTCACTTCCCTGAACTCTTTCCCAATAACGCAAAAACAAACAATTCTTTTTTTTTGTTTGTTTGCCTGTTTGGCCATTCTGGGAGTATCTTTAATGACAGAGTTTCACCTCTAACAGTAGCTTTGAAATAAATAGATTCCTCTAATAACTTTCAAAATCCAACAATCCTTCAGCTGTAGCAGAAGGGCAAGATTTGCTTTGGTTCTTGTTTTAGAGGGCAACAATTTCTGGAGATCTCCTTCTTTCCAGAAAGACTTTTTTTAATGCCCTCCCACCTGCTTTTTGAAATCCACCAACCACAGTATTTACTCCAGTCCCCCTTTCCTCTCTCTCTCTCTCTCTCTTACACACTCCCTCCCTCTCTCTCTTTTTAGCAGCTACATACAAGCCGGCCATATTAGAGAGATGGAAATAAAGCTTCCTTAATGTTGTATATGTCTTTGAAGTATATCTGTGCATAGTTTTTTTTAGCATCTAACCATTCCTTCCTTGTAGTCCTCGGCCCCTCAAATCACGCTGTCCCCTATAGCCCACCAGACCAACATCTTAGTCTCTGAAAATGCACAGAGATGCCCGGCTACCTCGCCCTGCCTTCAGTCTCACGGGGCTCAGTCTCTTTTTCTCTTTGGGTAAGTTAGACTCACATCTGCATGTGCCCGAGGGTTCAGAGGTGCAGCCGCAACTGGGAGCGGAGGGGGGTAGGGGACAGGAAAGATGACATTACTAGCGCTTCCCTCTGTGTCCTTGGGAAGGGAGGTGCTGGGGGGGCTGGAGGGACCATGCTGGGGAGCCACTGCCGGGACGACTTGGTCACAGAAATGTTGAGTCAGGGGATCTGAGGGTTGCTGGGGGGTGAAAATTATCAAGGGAAGTGATTTTTCTCTGGATTTCTCTGAAGTGGACCTAGGTGGGGGTGGGGCTGAGGATAGACTGAGTTGCAGGGTCTGTTCATAGATTGTTATTATTACTATTATTGTAGTTGCTGTAAACTGGGGCGCTGGGATTTCAGGCTCCCTTCAGGGGCTTCTTTTGTGAGTCTTGATCCTTGGAATCTGGTGAATTTAGGGTATTAGGAGAGCGTGCAGGAGAACTGAGAGCAGAAAGTTGAGGCTGGGTCTGGCTTCCCAGGAACAGTCCCACTGATCTGTTGGAGTGTGTGGGAGTGAGTGGCAACAGGCTTGGGGAATGCCCTCTGGGTTGAGAGCAGATCTGCTGAGGCAGGTAGAGTGGAGGAGGGGTCAGGTCCAGGGACTGAGGGAAAAAAGAAAAAAAGAAACCACCAGCCAAGAAAAGCCGTGGCCCTTTAAAGCCAGTCTCAGACCTGTCCAGCCCAGTCTTGCAGGCTGCCGTGTCCAGTGGCTCCAAATATTAATTCATAGTTGACCACTCACAGACATCCTGGGTGGTGGGTGGGCTAGAAAGTTATTTGCAAGCCTGCTTTATGGATAGTTTTATTCTTGCTTCTAAACTTGCTCATGGCTGATGCAGTAACTGAGGGTAAAGTCCAAGGATTGTTGGTGGGAATATTCCCCATCACAAAGTCTCTCTCTCTCTCTCTCTTTTTCTGTGGTGTGATGTGCTGGGTTTGGGCAGGAGGCCTGGGCAGAGATGGCGCAGCCCCCAGCGGCCTGTATGGTGAGGCCTATTGGCTCTGGAGTTATTTGGCATATTAATCGCAGAGAAGGAATGGAAGCTTTCTGCACTAGAAAGAGCAAGAGGCTTGAAATCCAACCTGGGTTTAAAGCCACCTTAGTCTTTTTTTTTTTAGACAGAGTCTCATTTTTTCACCCTGGGTAGAGTGCTGTGGCCTCATAGCTCATAGCTACGTACCTCAAACACTTGGGCTGAAGTGATCCTCTTGCCTCAGTTTTTCATTTTTAGTAGAAATGGGGTCTTACTCATGCTCAGGCTGGTCTTGAACTCCTGAGCTCAAGTGATCCCTCCCACAGGCCTCGGGCTTCAGTTCTCTCATGGGTTCAAGTGGAGGATGCCTTCTGCCTGGTTAGCTGGGATCTGACACATAGCAGGGGCTCTACAGGGGTTAAGCCCAGGCACTGTGTATAATCTTGTTTAGTCCTCACAGCAGCGGTATGAGGTAGATATTACCATTATACTAATGTTACAGGGAGGAAACGGGAGGCACAGAGAAATTAAGTAACTTGCCCGATAAGACGAAATGACTAGTGTAAGGGGAGCTGAGATTTGAGCTCCAGAGTCTGACTTCAGCACGTTCCCTTCCATGTTGGACTCTACTGCCCTCAACCTTCAAGAAATGGTACTGCCATGTTCATGGCCCGTGATTGATAAAGCAATCTCAAGTGCAGGCTAAAAGGAGAGTTGAGTGTGTGGCCTACCCATAAGGAGCCCAGGTGGGAGGACAGGGACCCTCTTTCAAGAGTTAGAGAGAGCTTCCTGCAGGAGGGAGGCAGTCTGGTGAGACCATATCTAAGTGGAAAAAAAAAAAAGGTGTATTCAGGACCAGGACCAGGGGAAGGGGAGTCTGGGATGAAGAGGTCTGGGTGCAGGGGAAGGAGGTCTGGGTGCAGGGGAAGATGGAGCCTGGGTTGAAGAGGTCTGGGTATAGGGGGTAGGGGGTAGGGTTGGGGGAGGATGCAGGAATGGGGACTTTGAACTTGAACATGACTGGTGCTGTAATGAGGCATGCCCCTAGCACTCCAAGGCTAAGGGCTGAGTGGACAAGGGATTGTTGGTGGTAGTAGTAGCATTGATCCCCAGGAGGGAGGGATGCCATGAGTGACAAGAGAAGGGACAGTGTCAGGACTGGGCTCGGTGTGACTATAGAGCTGGCAAAGAGAAAGGGCAGGTGGGCAGCTGGTTGTAGACGTGGGAGAAGAATGTGAAACTAGGTCTTAGCTAGAAGGAATGAATGATCAGGCTTCCCTAGAGTTTTTCTCAAGACTATTGACTTCGAAGTCACTGGCCTGGTTACCAAAATTTGGATTGTGTTAGGGGAGGCTCAGAAAGTGGAGTCTGATCCACACTCAGGCCCACTCATGTATCTGCTACTTGGGGCAGGGACCCAGATGTGGCGAGTAAGGTGTCTTCCTTTCTTTCAATAGACTTATTAAAAATATATATTTTTTTCCGAGACAGTCTCAAGCTGTTGCCCTAGGTAGAGTGCTGTGGCATCACAGCTCATAGCAGCCTCAGACTCTTGGGCTTAAGTGATTCTCTTGCCTCAGCCTTTCAAATAGCTGGGATTACAGGCATCTGCCACAATGCCTGGCTATTTTTTTTTTTAAGTTGTAGTTGTCATTGTTTTTTGGCGGGTCCAGGCTGGATTCAAGCCTGCCAGCTCCGGTGTATGTGGCTGGTGCCCTAGCTGCTTGAGCTACAGGCGCTAAGCCAAAATATTTTAAATCATAATTATTTTTCAACTTACTTTTTTTTTTTTTTTTTTGGTGACAGTTTTATTCTGAGGATAGAGTGCAGGGGCATCATAGCTCACAGCAACTTCAAAGTCTTGGGCCCAAGTAATCCTTTTGCCTCAGCCTCTCAAAAACCCAACTACAGACACTTATCACAACACCCTGATAATTTTTCTATTTTTAGTAGAGACGTGATCTCACTCATGCTCAGGCTAGTCTCTAACTCCTGAACTCAGGCAATCCACCTGCCTTGGCCT
This sequence comes from Nycticebus coucang, assembly GCF_027406575.1. Taxonomy (NCBI): domain Eukaryota; kingdom Metazoa; phylum Chordata; class Mammalia; order Primates; family Lorisidae; genus Nycticebus; species Nycticebus coucang. The sequence continues at coordinate 122,729,755 of NC_069785.1, read as the reverse complement.
CCCAGAGTGGCAGGGTTACAGGCATGAACACCATGCCTAGCCATTTCAACTTAATTTTTAGCAGGACCAAATAAAATCATTCTACCTGAGATATTTTTCTGTTTAGATCATTCTTAGTTGTTATGTTTTCTAAAATTGCTATAAGCAAAGTAGAAGGTTATTATTTTACCAGTAATCAGGATTTAAATTTCTTTGGCTTCTACTAAAATTAATAACATATTTCACCTTGTTGTTTTAATTGGCATTTCCCCATCTACTTTTAAGGAGGCTATTCAATACTGGGCTTTTTTTTTTTTTTTTTCCTCCTTGGATAATATTTCTTTTCCATTTTTCAATTGAGTTACGTGGGTTTTTTTGTTAATATTTTGTTTTCTCACTATGTCATTGCAAATAAACCTTTTTCTATCAACAACATTACAAATTTTCCCAGGCTGATTATTTATCTATTGATTATGTTTAGTTTTTGCTAAATGAATATATAAAATTTTATTTTATTTTATTTTTTTGAGACAGAGTCTCACTTTGTCACCCTCGGTAGAGTGCCATGGCCTCATAGCTCACAGCAACCTCAAACTCTTGGTTTGGGCTCACGTGATTCTCTGGCCTCAGCCTCCTGAGTAGGTGGGACTACAGGTGCCCACCACGATGCCCAGCTACTTTTTTTTTTTTAGAGATGAGGTCTCACTCTGGCTCAGGCTGGTCTTGAACCTGTGAGCTCAGGCAATCCACCCACCTCAGCCTCCCAAAGTGCTAGGATTACAGGCATGAGCCACCATGCCTAGTCAGAATATACAAAATTTTAATAGTTATGTTAGCTTATCTTCTATGTCTTAATTTTAAAATTTTTAATTGTCAGGGGTACATAATAGTTGTATACCTGTACAGGGTACATATGATATTTTGATGCAGACATACAATGTGAATTGATCAAGTCAGGATAATTGGGGTATCCATCCACCAGGCATTTATCATTTCTTTGTGTTAGGAACATGCCCATTCCAGTCTTTTAAAATATACCCTAATGTATTGTTGATTATAGTCACTTATGCTATCAAATATTATCCAGTCTATCAAACTATCTAACTACATATTTTTGTACCCATGAGCTATCCCCACTTTATCCCCATTCCCCCATTCCTCCATCCTGCTACCCTTCCCAGCCTCTGGTAACCATCCTTTTACTCTTCTGTCTATGAGATCAATTATTATATTATTTTTTTTTGTAGAGACAGAGTCTCACTTTATGGCCCTCGGTAGAGTGCCGTGGCATCACACAGCTCACAGCAACCTCCAACTCCTGGGCTTAAGCGATTCTCTTGCCTCAGCCTCCCGAGTAGCTGGGACTACAGGCGCCCACCACAACGCCCGGCTATTTTTTTTTGTTGTTGTTGCAGTTCAGCCGGGGCTGAGTTCGAACCCGCCACCCTCGGTATATGGGGCCGGCGCCCTACCGACTGAGCCACAGGTGCCGCCCGAGATCAATTATTTTTAATATTTAGCTCCTACGTATGAGTGACAGTATGTGAAATTTGTCTTTCTGTGCTTGGCTTATTTCACTTAACACAGTATTATCCATTTCCATCCATGTTGTTTCAAATGGCAGGACTTAATTCCTTTTTGTGGCTATATAATATTCCACGGTGTGTCTGTGCCACAACTTTTTAAACCATTTATCCATTGATGGACACTTAGGTTGATTCCAAATTTTGTGAATATTGCTGCAACAAACATGGGAGTGCAGGATCTTTTCCACTTACTGAACTCCCCTGCTTTGGATAGCTCAGCAATGAGACTGCTGAATCATAGGGGAGTTCTATTTTTAGTTTTAAGGAGCCTCCATACTGTTCTCCATAGTGGTTGTACTAATTGACATTTCCACGAACAGTGTACAAGGTTGCCCCTTTCTCCACATCCTTACCAGCATTCAGTATTGCCTGTGTTTTTGATAGAAGTAATTTTAACCGGGCTGAGATGGTATCTCATTGTGGTTTTGATTTGCATTTCTCTGATGACTAATGACGTTGAGCATTTTTTCATATACCTGTTAGCCATTTGTATGTTTTCTTTTGAGAAATGTCTGTTCAGATCCTTTGCCCGTTGTTAAATGGAATTATTTGATTTTTTTCCTGTTGAGTTTTGGGAGCTCCTTATATATTCCAGTTATGAATTCTTTGTCAGGTGGCTAGTTTGCAAATATTTTCTCCCATTCTGTAGGTTGTCTCTTCATTTTGTTGATTGTTTCCTTTGGTGGGTAGCAATAGACTTTTATTGAGTGCCTGCTGTGTACCACCTTCTGGTATGTGTGCCAGGGATACTGAGATGAATTAAAATCAGTTCCCTGGAGCCTCGTGAGGGACATGGGAACATAAGCAAATAATAATAAAGCAACATTATATGTGTTATAATTATAATAACAGGAATAATGATAATAATAACAGCAGCTAACTGTTGTCAAGGCTGACTGTGCTAGGTAGTGCGCTGAGCTTTATATACATCGTAAGTCATTTAATTCTCACAACAGCCCTATAAAGTAGGTCTTATTACAGACAAGGAAACTGAGGCACTGGAATAGTAACTATCCTAAGATCAGGGTTAAAGCCCTGGTTTTGGCCACCATGCAAGTCTGCCTCCAAGTCATGTGGAAGAGACCAGAGCAGGACTAAGCAAGGGCAAGGACACTGGGGAAACTGTCACCAAGGTTAAGCCTTATGAGCTGGGACCTGAAGGATAAGTGAGTGGATGGGCCCCAGGGGAAGAAGCGTGAATGAGCTTCCCAACCGGAAGCAAAAGCATGTGCAAAGAAAGGCATGGAGGAGGGAAAGAAGGCAGTGTTTTCAGAAAAAGAGCTGGGGTCACTGGAGTGATGGGATCTGGGAGATGAGGCTGGGACATGGGCTGTTCCCAGATGGCAAATGGCTTAGAAGCTGTGCCCAGGAGCCCAGACTGGATCCTGAAGGCAACAGGGAGCCTTTGGAGGTGTGGAGGTGTGGAGGTGTGGAGGTAAGGGGTGAGGAAGATGGATTGCTCCTGGGGAGATGACTGGACTGAGAGGGTCTGGATGGTGAGGCAGTGCAGGCGGGGAGATGGGGCCTGGATGCCACTCTCACCTGGGAGGCGGGGTGGGGGGCTCTTAGATAGTCTTTATTTTGTTTTGTTTCTGTTTTAACCAAGAAGAAAATAAATCTGCTTTGGAGGTTGCTGGAGGGTTGGAAAGAGGAGTGAAGAGGTTAACTTTCAGTCTCTGCAAGAGGTGGTGTTTGGCAGATGAGCAAATGTTCATGATCTCTGCAAGATGGCCCAGTTGGGCCAGTTAGAACAATGGATGACAAGGGCCATGAGGGACCAGTGCGCCTTGGAGAGAGGGGTGCCTGGCTTTAGTTTTGGAGCTAAGACCAGGAGCCACATCCTTATGCACCCCTGTTGAATATCCTTTCCTTTATGTGAGTTGGAAATCAAGACACACAGACCCTAGACATGGTCCCTAGAGGGACAGCCAGGAAGACTGTGGGCTCCCCTTGGATGAAGACTCCTTTAAAAAGGACTATTCCCTGCAGGCCAACCTGCCTGGAACTGGGGGCTGGAAGTGATGGGGCTGGGCTTGCCACATGGACGGCAGGAGACCTGGTCCCTGGGATGCTGTGGAATGACAATCACATCCCCATCTAGATTTGACTTCTCAACCCATCTGGTGCTAGGCAGCCTGGTATCAAATTCTAGCTTTGTCACTTACTAGCTGTGAATTTATGCTATTCATTTAGCTTCCTTGTGCTCCATTTCCTCATCTGGAAAGTGTTGGTGATAATGGTTTTTTGTGAGTATTAAATGAGGTAATACGTACAGGGCTTAAACAGTGCCTGGCACTTTGTAAGAGTGTGATTATTATCGAGTTCTTTCTGTGGCCTGGGCTGCAGATTCTGCTACATGCAGCAGCAGAGATAATCAAGAGGCCAGGATCTTGCTCACACCTCTGACCAAGTAGGGCAATGGTTGGGTTATCTTTAATGAGAGCCTGGACTGGCAGAAGGCCTGTGTGGGCCTGGAGCCTGTGGGGCTCTGGGGAGGCCTCGGATTTTGGGATTCTGGGATTCTTAAGCTTCAGCTTGTCCCTTTCTCTGTGTGTCTCTTTCCTCATCATTAGAACACCGGGGCTAGATCTACAGCTCCTGAGGTTTCCCCCAGCCCTGGCTTCCTCGGGTATGGTGACTCCCCTTTCCCTCGCTGCAGCTGAGACTTGACATTTGACCACTGTGACCACTAGGGGGCACACGCGCTCCGCCTAGTGCCGCCTGCCGGAGCCGCAGAGGCAGAGAGAGCGGCGGAGTCCGCATTGCACCTTTCCGTCTGCCCCGCGCTCCCTCTGCTCTGCCCTTCGCCGCGGCAGGGTGCTGCTATCTCCTTCAGGATGATGTGGTTCAAGTTCCAAGCCAGAGAGCTGCCTCGGGCGGGGGTGGGACAGGCTCGCGGAGGATCACAATCCTGAGGGTCAGCCAGGCTTCACAGATCACTTGCTTTTGTGGTGGAGGGGTTGGGGGCAGGCCTGGGAAGGTGGGTCCTTCCAAGGAAAGGGGTTAGGGAGGCAGGGCGCTGCCGGGAGGGGAGGTGAGCTCAGGACAGGCCTCTGTCAGCTCCTTCTCTCAGCCTCTGCAGAGTGGGGGTGGTGTTGGTAGTTTCTGCACACCTCCTGCTAGCCTGGCACTGTGCCAGGTGCTTTCAGCATGGCTGTGAACGCGCAGGTGCCATGTCCTGGGCTTTATTCTTCCGTGCACAGCCCATGCTGCCTCCCCAGTTGCTACTCACCTAATGAGCACTTAACACTCACACCTGGCTTCTTCTGCCCTGGGGGTGAGACCTGCATGCCTCGCCCTCCATTTAGAGCCAGCACCTGAGACCATCTCCTGTTCTTAATTAAGTCCTGCCACTTGCCCTGGTCACTCAGCTCAGAGGCTAGGCTGACCGGGAGGAGGCTGCAATCAGATTTTGACTTCCCTGCTTCCAGACTGCAGGGCTGCGGCATCTGGGGCGGGGCGCTGCAGCTTTGCACCACAAATCAGTTTGAAAAAGAGGAACCCTGCAGGCCTGGGGTGTTCGCCAGATCTGGGGGAACTCAGGGGACTGGCTTGAGGGGTTGGTCTCCAAGGTGCCCTCAGGCCCAAGAAGCCTTTCCTGTTTATGAGGCAAAACCTGAGCAGAATTGAGGATAATAACAGCTACCCTTTGCAGAGCACTTACAGGTTATGTTAATCAACTTAACAACCCCGAGAGGTAGGTAGGTGTCATCATCTGTGTTTCACAGAAGAGAATGAGGCTCAGGGAGGTAAGGAGCTTGCCCACGCTCTCACAGTAGATTGATGCCGGAGCTGGGATTGAACCAAATCGAATCCCATTCCCTTTCTATGCTCTTCCCACATCAGCAGCTGTGATGCTTGCCTGGACAGTCTCCTAGCTGTGTCCTCTATCTCAACCCTCAGAAGAATACCCTCCTGGCTCTGTTCTGGCCCACAAGGCCCTTTGTGACCTGGTCCCTGCCTGCCTCTCTGACTGCAGTTCTCTTCATTCCCCGCTTTGGTCACTCTGCCCCTTCTGCTTCAGATATAGGAAGCTCATTCCAGCCGGTCTGTGCCCTTGGTAACTCCCACCCCCTGTCTTGGAACTTGTTTCCCTTGGAACTGCAAACACCTGGCCTCCTGCCTTTAGGCTGCTGGTGTCTCAGTGTATGTAAACTTTACCTTGCTTTATTTCTTGTAATCATGCGTCACTACCTACAACTGCATTTTTTTCCCCTCTTAATGTCTGTCCCTATCCCCAGAATCTAAGCATCATAATGTAGTGACTGCCTGTTTTGTTCACAGCCATAACCCCCAGGGCCTAGACTGAGTGCCTGGCACATAGTAGGTGATTTATAAGTACAGTGGGTGCCCCAACATGTATACACATTTTAAGAAAGGAAAAATTGGATTGAAATTGTAATACTCAAGTCATATTTAACTTCTGCAATTGCAATTGATACAAGATACAATATACAAGATAACAAACATTGTTTTTTCCTTTTTTAAAATGTGTGTTTGTTTATTTATTTTGAGACAGAGCCTCAAGCTGTCACCCTGGGTAGAGTGCTGTGGCATCACAGCTCACCGTAACCTCCAACTCCTGGGCTTAAGTGATTCTCTTGCCTCAGCCTCCCAAGTAGCTGGGACTACAGGCGCCTGCCACAATGCCTGGCTAATTTTCTGGCTGTAGTTGTCATTGTTGTTTGGCGAGCCCTGGCTGGATTTGAACCTGCCAGCTCTGGTGTATGTGGCTGGCACCTTAGCCACTTGAGCTACAGGTGCCGAGCCAAAATGTGTGTATATTTTTTCGGCACCTCCTGTACCTGGTAAATGAGTGAAGGAATGATGCTGAACACTACTGTTTATCCTGCATAAAGAAAACTAATTTGGGGAGATAAAGTTTTGACAATATTGGCAAAGAATCTTGGAGTTAAGGTCAGGCCTACTGTGAGTCTAGGGTGTGACATTTAAGGAAGGTGCCCACGGTGGCCTTAAGAGGAGATGCCCCTTAAAGGTCATGGCCTGGGCACCTTGCTCCCCTCCCTGTGGACTCCACCCTACCTAGAATGTCAGCGGGACAGGCCTTTTTTTTTTTTTTGCAGTTTTTGGCCGGGGCTGGGTTTGAACCCGCCACCTCCGGCATATGGGGCCGGTGCCCTACTCCGTTGAGCCACAGGGGCTGCCCCGGGACAGACCCCACTCCCAGGTCTCCTGAAGGATTCACAGATCCTGTAGTGCCGCCCTGCCAGCCCGTGTCAGCTCCTCGCTGTGGTGTTTCCAGGCCTGTCATTTCCAAAAGGGACTCCTGTCCCTGCAGACCCATCAGCTGGTCCCTGGACCTCTTCTTTTGGGGCACCTCTTCCCTCCCATGGCTCATCTGCCCTCTTTCCTACCTGTCAGAAGCCTGGAGAAGGTAAGGGAGCTGGGCTGGGCTGGGCACACAGCTTTGCTCTGTCTCTGGGATGTGGAGAATGAGGCCTTCTGAACCTCCATGTGTCTTCAGGCTGCCTGTCCCATGGAGGCCCCTGCAGTTTCAGCTGGAAGGGCTTTGGCCCAGCGAAGATGGCTAAAAGTGGTGGAGAAGAAGGGGGAAACTGAGGCAAGCAGAGTGAAGCCCCTTGTCCATGGTTGTTAGTAAGCAAGTCGTACTGGCAGGTCCCGGGCAGGTGGAGGGGCTGCCAGCAGTGGTCCTGGGATTTGGGGCCATTTGGCTCTCCCTGCTTAACAGATGACTTGGTTTCTCTGTCTACCCTACTTGCCACTTCTGGAGCCCTTATACACTGTGCCCACTCCATCCCTAACCCCGGACCGATTGTAGCTGCAAGGGATCCAGCTGCTGCCCACAGCTCTGCTCTGCCTCATCCCCACCCTCCCACTGGGTACAGAGGCTTGCCTCTTTCTGGCCTGTCAGCCAGGATCCTCACAGCCTATGGCTTTATTTGCAGTGCCACCAGGGCAGAGCATGGAGGTCACAGTACCTACCACCCTCAATGTCCTCAATGGCTCTGATGCCCGCCTGCCCTGCACCTTCAACTCCTGCTACACAGTGAACCACAAGCAATTCTCCCTGAACTGGACTTACCAGGAGTGCAGGAACTGCTCCGAGGAGATGGTGAGTCCTGGAGTGGGGCATGGGGGAGGGGCGGGAGCGCCGCAGCACAGAACCCACCTTTGTCACCAGCTGTCTGGTTCTGGGCATTGGCACAGGTGGGTTGCTACGCCTGGGTGGCCCTTCTGGAGGTAACCTCCTCTCTTCCCTGGCAAATGAGTGCATGGGAGGAAGAAGTGTCCCCACTGTCCTCCCTCTGCCTCGCTCCCCAGTTCCTCCAGTTCCGCATGAAGATCATTAACCTGAAGCTGGAGCGGTTCCGAGACCGCGTGGAGTTCTCTGGGAACCCCAGCAAGTACGACGTGTCAGTGACACTGAGAAACGTGCAGCTGGATGACGAGGGCGTCTATAACTGCTACATCATGAACCCGCCTGACCGCCACCGCGGCCACGGCAAGATCTACCTGCAGGTCCTCATGGAAGGTGAGGGACAGGGAGTGGCCGCCATGGGGTCCCTAGCCCTTCCCACCCACCCCCTCTCTGTGGCATTAACTCAGGGCCCACTGGGGAGGCTGCCCCTCCTGAGGCTGGGAGCAGCAGTTTGTGCTGTGTGGAGGACATCTGTCCCCTGCCATCCCTGAGGACCTGGGAACATGTCCCAGAGAGTCCTCAGAATGACGTAGATTATGATCACCATCTTAATAATCATGACAGAGTCCATTTACTGAGCCCTTAACTATATTATCCCTCAGTCAGCAGGTCAACTCTATTCATCCATTATTCTTCTTCTGTCCTTGTAAAAACCTATGAGGAAGGTAATATTATAGCCCCATTTTACAGATGGGGAAACCAGAGTTTGAGAGGATAAGTTACCTAAGGTCATACAATTCATAAATTGTACAATCAGGACTCAAAATAGATCTGTTTGATCTCAAAGTCCATGCTTTTCATGACCCTACCATACTGCTTCCTCTGGGGGCTTTTTGCTGCCCTGAGATTTCAGGGTGGGGGTGCTTAGAGGTCGGTTGCCTGGGCTGCTTTTTGGCTTTGACTAAAGTCTTTTCCTTAGAGGAAAGTAAAGTCAGGAGCACCCCAAATGCTGTGGGGAGCCGGGGCTGGTGGGGGAGGCCCCTTTTTCAGCCCTGGTGCTCAGCGGCCCTGCTTCCTTCCTTTCTCCAGAGCCCCCCGAGCGGGACTCCACAGTGGCAGTGATTGTGGGTGCCTCCGTGGGGGGCTTCCTGGCTGTGGTCATCTTGGTGCTGATGGTGGTCAAGTGCGTGAGGAGGAAAAAAGAGCAGAAGCTGAGCACGGATGACCTGAAGACCGAAGAGGAGGGCAACGTGGATGATGGCGCCAAGTAGTGGGCCGCCACCCTGCAGCCTCCTGTGTCCTGTCTCCGCCCACTCTCCACCCTGTACAGTGACCTTGCCTGCCCTCTCTTGGTGTGCTTCCCTTGAACCAGGACCCCCAGGGCTGGCCTGGGCCCTACTGAACCCCACACTTCGTATTCCCTGCCCTGCACCAAGAGTAACCACCTCTCTTCCATGAAACCTGCCATGGCTTCTGGGACGTGTGGGCCCTGGGGAGAGAGAAAAAGGACTCCAACCTGCTAGGCCCTGAGAGGAGGCAGGGGGCACGTGTGAGGGTCCCCAGAGGGAAGGGGGAGGAGGTGTGGCGGTGGTGGGGGACAGGCCCACTGTCCAGCCTGCCCAGCACTTGCTCTGGTGGTAGCTTCAGGAGGGACCTGGCATGTTGGGAGGACTCTCCTGTGCTGACTTGAGCTGCCTCATGAAGGTCTTGGGTGTGGCATCCTAGCGGCCCCCAGTCCAGGGCAGCCCTGTCAAGCTGGGGGTGAGAATGGCAGGTTCCTAAAAACTTTCTGGAGGGGGAGACATGTTAAAGGGATGACTGAGCATCTCCAGGGCACTGGAGGAAACCCAGGGCTGAAGCCTTGGCCTTTGTTTCCATTGCCAGCAGCCTCCCTGAAAACCTGAGTTTTCAGCTGCTGCTCATCCCTCAGGACTGTTGCTGAGGACAGTGCTGGAGGTAGGGGTCCCATTCCATCACTGGTGCCCACTGACAGGAGGCTAGTTTCAGAGTCAGCTGAGGGACAGAGGCGTAATTGTGCAGACTGCTCTCCCCCAGTGGGTGACCACCCCCACCTGGGCTGGGAGCAGGTAGAGAGGGGCTGCTTACTTTAAGGCTCTAGTTTGCACTTTCCCATTTGCCCTCAGTGGGGTTCCATCCTGCTGTTGGCTAGAGTGCAGGGAAGGGAAGGCCCAAGGCACTTGTGAGGGGAGGCCTTGGGGGCTCTGAGAGCTGCGGCCAGCCCTGTTCCATCTGCAGCCATGTTCCATGTTCCCCTGCCCCTCGACTCCCTGTGAGGGGACAAAAGTCACATCTGTGGGGAACAAACTTTCACTGCCACCGCACTCACATTCTAAGGGAATTGTTTAAGCCCGACAGAGGGAGAAAGAGACAGGAACTGCTGACTCAGAGAACACCACTTTGGAAGACCCTCAGAAATCAACTAGCCAAGCCACTCCTACTACAGATGGGGAAACTGAGGTTTCAACTGACAGACACCGAGGGTCCTGCCTTCTTCTCTGGATCCTCCATTTCCAGTCTGAATCAACAGAGCCATAGTTTTCCCTGTGAGGTGAGGGGTGGGTTCACCCAGCCCCATTCCTCTCCCAGCAGCCCAGCCTTTCTGGGCCAGGACTGAGGCAGAGGAAGGGAGAGGGTGGGAAGGCTGCAGCATAGCCCAGCCTTCCCAGAGCTCACCCCCATGTCTGCCTCTGCTCAGGGAATTAGGTGCCCAGGGTAGGGAATAAGTCTGGGGACAAGGGGTGGAGACAGGACCATGACAGTCTCAGGGACCAATCCTGCCTCAGTTGACCAACTTGGGGCAAGAACAATAGGGTATGGGAGATTCAGCTTAATTCACTTCAATAACCATTTATTGAGCATCTGCTATGTGCCAGGCACTGTGTCGGGTGCCAGGATGCACTCAAAGCCATAACAGAGTAGGGGACTGCCAGGTCAGCATCGGAGGAACCAAGATTAATTTTGGGGTGCATCTAATTCCACCTCTGCATCCGCTGCTTCCAGGGCTAGAGGTGGGGAAGAAAGAAGAGATTCTAGAGTCTTGGCCCTGGGAAAGAAGAAAAGGAAGTGAAGGAGGCCAGGCAGAGGGGGGACGGGGGAGGGGATGGGTGGCCCAGCCCGATTTCACCTGGGGGAGGTGAGTCCAGCCCATCTGGAAATTCTAACTCATCAGCTCAGTACCTAACTGCCAATCAACACACTGCCAATGGGGGTGGACTAAGCCGCCAGGATGTCTGGAGCAGGTGGACACTGCCCATCCTCCGTGCTGACCAGCTGGGGGCCAGGGGCCGAGAGGTGGGTGGTGGATACCTCACAGTAGCTGAGACCAAGGGTGGTTGTATACATTTCTGCAGCTTGCCAATTTTATTTTTGGTCACTCCTTAAGTGCCCTCCTCTCCCAGGATGAGTGAAGATCTGTGATGATGTTGGGAACTTTTTCTTTTTCCAGGACTCATGACATTTAGGGGAATTATTTTCAAGATTCCCTAGTTCATTCCAAGAAGTTCTATCTGTCCATAAAGAAGCCTGGAACTTCTGGGGTCTTGTTCTTCTCTGCCCTGGCCGGATGAGGTCCGAGGAAAGCAGTGGCTGCTCATGGGCCTCAGGGCCGGGCAGATGGGGCTGGGTCAGGAGCTGCCCAGGTACTAGCCCTGCCCTCAGATGCACTTTCTTCTCAAGCCTCTAGAATCTCCACCAGGGGTCTCACAGAGCTGCTTCACCCAGGGCAGTGAGGTTGGGAGCAAGATGGGGCTTCTGTGAGTAGAGGTGGAAAACTGGTGAGATATTTCCACAACAGCCATTTCTCTACCCTGCTTTCTAACTAACATATGCTGACAAGTCGTTCCTATTCCTGCACTGGGGGGGGTTGAGCCCCACTCCTGGCTGCACGTCCTTACCACTATGCTGTGCTGGTTTCACTCTGCTGGCTTTACCCACCACCCCTGCGTCCCCTGCTCGCTCAGAACCCTCCCATCTGCCTCCTCCTAATTAAGGGCCACTGCACAGAGAGACAGGCTGGCTAACCCACGGGATTTAGCTTTTAAGAACAAAGCACAATCTTTCAGGACTGAAATGCCTTGAGGTGCCTTGGAACTGGCTTTGGAAATAAGTATCTGGCCCCTAGCTATGGACTCATCAGAGTTATCCCATTTATAAAAAGGAAAAGCTGATTGGATCCATATTTCTCTGCAAGTCTCCTTCGGGATGTTGGGCTGGTAAATATTTACAAGGTCAGCTAAAGCAAAAAGACAACTGAAAAAACTGGCCAGGTTCAAAAGGATAGTCTCAGACCATAGGAATGGCTTGGTGCAGTTGACGGGTGATGAATCGAGAAATTCTCCTTCTTATGTCTTAAGGATAGACAGCCTGTGTCTCTTGCTAATTTCTTCCTGTATTGAAACTTGCTGATGCATTTGTACATAGCCTATATATAGAGGTATAGAGATATTATATATACAAATATAAAACATTTCACTTCACCCACCCCAAAAGTTACATTGGTGGGGGGGGAGAGGTGTAATCACTTCTCAATGTTTTGAGTTGATTCACCAAAGGCGAACTGTAGAATGAATGTTCTTATTGTTCTTGTGCACTTGGAGGAGAAAACCCAACTACCTATGCACGTTCTAGGTTTTATGTGCTGTGTAGTGGTTGGAAGGGGAGAGAAACTTAAATAGCTCTCTGCAACCTGACTGCTGGATGTATCTGCTTTGGGGCACGGAGTTGAGTTTCTTTTGCCATTTGTCTTATTCCTTGGCTCTTTTGGTGACAATAAACAGACTGTCTTCCCCCGAACATCCCTCATGTGTGGCTTTATCCAGGGGTGCAGTCAGGGTAGGTGGAACCTGGTCTGGACCTTGATGTGGACCTCTTTTGCTCCTTTCCTGGTAACCCCATTGCCAATGCCAGATCCCCACCGCCTGAGGCCTGCAAAGCTCTTGCCACACAAGGATGAGGACATCATTTATTCTTGCTGACAGAGCTTCCATCCTTTTGATGTCCTCAAGTCCCTGGGGACTTTACCGCGGTGGGTAACCATCCACTTCTCAGAGCATTCTTGATTATTTCTGGTATGAAGGCAACCTTGCAAGCCTAACTGTCACAGAGACACTGCCTGTTGTCTCCATGGACAGACAGGCCACCTCTCTCCTCCCTGTTTTTCAACAGTATCTGATTAGACAGACTTTTTCTTGCCTGCTCCAGCCTAGGGAAAAACAGGTAACAGTGGGTCAGAGTCTATCCCTGTGTAACTTCATGCAGGAAGGTGGCTGGTGGGAAGGGTCAGGTGACTCCTGTCCTGTTTCCATACTGGTGAATCCTATTCATGTGCTATTGAATCAGACCTAAGAAGTTCAGGACCAAAGGCACCACACCCCTAGTTAGGGGTTTCACTGTCCAGGACCTACCCTGCCCTTTTCTCTCCTGTGTTTCTCATTTTTCCGTCTCTTTGTATTTCTCTGTGTCTTACACACACACACACACACACACACCCCACACACACTCTTGCACAGGAGGCTTGCCAGACAAGAAAAGCCTCAATTTGCTGAATGGCAAGGACATGTTAAGTAGTTGGTTCCTACTTTTCTCCTGGTTTCTTTCTCCTTTCTATCTGCTCCCTGGGGACCCAGAGCTCTTCACCAGTGGTTAGTAGTTAGGAATATCCAGGTGGGTCCTGACATTGGTAATTTGAAGGCCTGCAAGGATTATAACTGCCCCTGAGAGAGAAGCCAGCTAGCACGTGGTAGCATTACACAAAGGTGGCTGGTACTTAAAAGAACCAAAGTTCCCTTGGTTTAGGAAGATATCTGTCCCTGGGAGTCTCCAAGTCCTCCCAAAGATGGGATGTCAGGGATGGTGCTTCTCTTCTTAAAGATAGGGAAATGGGGGCAAGAGATGTGGTCTGGGCAGCAGAGGGCACCAGAAATTCCAGCTGGTTCCTTCCGGGGTGGACACAGGTGCCTGATGTCCAGCCAGGACAGCGGCATCTTCCTCACTGGGCTTTACTCCAAAGAGAGAGGAGCTGGGCCTGGCTGCTGGAAGGGTTGGATTTGGCCCAGGCACCTCCTCTCAGTTGATTTTTTTTTTTTTTGGCCCAGCCTACTTGAGGCTGGGTAGCGTGGGGTTTTTTTTGTTGTTGTTTTTGGCCGGGGCTGGGTTTGAACCTGCCATCTCTGGCATATGGGGCCAGCGCCCTACTCTTTTGGCGCCGCCCCGGGTAGGGTGATTTTGATTGTGGAATGAGCTGCCTTGTGGGGAAAGGGCGAGCTCCCACCCTGGTGCTCAGAATTATTAGTCACTGGTTTCCTGTGTCCCTCAGTTGAGGCAGATGTACCTCCCAAAAGCTGCTGAAGCCTCCTCCCACTCATGGGATATCCTACGGGGACAGCTGAGAGCTGACTGCCACAGAATAGGAATCTGGGCCAGAAGGAGTGGGGCGGGACAGTAGATCTTCACAGCATCCCTAAGGAAAACATGCTCACTGTCCCGAAGGGGAAACCAGGGACCAGAATAGGGAAGTGACTTGCTTAAGGCCATGTGAAGAGTGAAGCACAAAGACAGGATGTTTGGGGTCTGCTGCTCTTGTCCCAGCCCGCAGCTGGCACTGGGCCTTGTGCTCAGCACGGCAGCAGATTCCAGTCCTGGCTCCTGCCCCGGTCAGCTGGGCCTGAGCTGATCTAAAAGAAGCATCTGCACTTCCTTAAGGGCTCAGTTTTCAAAGCTGAGGTTCAGACAGAAAAGCAACTTGCCCAAAGTTACATGGTTGGCATATGACAGAGCCAAGCCTGGAACCCAAGTCTCTCTTTCCCCGTAAAGGCCTTCCCTGGGCTGACCTGATGTCCCTGGGCAAGAGGACTCAAGTCACTTAGCTACTAGTTCCCAGGGTCATGTTCCCACACCCTCTTGGCATGACGTGCCTCCAGTTGGTTTGCATACAGGCCCTTTTAGGCTACTTGTCTCCCTCCTGTCTTACAGGGGTGGGGTAATGTGGAAAAAATGGCAGATGAGAGGAGCCTGGGGCAGTGCCTGGTGGAATGCAGGCTGGGCTGTGGGGCAGGCTGCTGGGCCTCCTGGTCTTCTCCATCGGCTCTTTGGGGGCTCAAAGGTCCATGCTGGAAGGGGCCTACAGGAACCCCTCTCAGAGAACCCTGGTAGCACTTCCCCCTACCTTTCCTATGACTTTCAGCCTGAAGCCCCCCAGCTTCCGGTCATCTTTGGGGTCTGCTGCTCTTGTCCCAGCCCGCAGCTGGCACTGGGCCTTGTGCTCAGCACGGCAGCAGATTCCAGTCCTGGCTCCTGCCCCGGTCAGCTGGGCCTGAGCTGATCTAAAAGAAGCATCTGCACTTCCTTAGCGAAGTCACCTTTATTACAACCACACCTGCTCCCATGCTGATGGTTAGGGTCCCAACCATTTCTCAGGATGGGCTCCAGGCACCCAGTGGATGAGAACTCCAGAGGGTCCGGGTGGGAGGAAGCCCAGTTAAGAACCATATTCTAGCATCCTGACATGGCCTGTAGGCTGGGTGAGGGGGAGGTTGGTGGGGTCTGGCCTAGGAGAAAAGGAGCAAGGCCCTGGGGGCAGAGGTGATGGGAATAGATGAGTTGGGAGTGGGGGAGCGGGAGGTCTGGTGAGGCTACTTCGCATTTTCTCTGTACTAATGACCTTGAAAGTCTAGAAGGTGTTGGGGAAAGTGTGGACAAATGGAAACTGAACGCTCAGCTTGGCTACTTGGAATTCCATGGGAGGGGCTTCCCCTTACAGCCTTGGCGAAGTCACCTTTATTACAACCACACAGCTGCCTCTGCTTCTCACTGGGACCTTTGCCTATAAACAGATGGAAAAGCAATTAAGAACTACTTGCCTCAACAGACTGACAGCCTTTCCTGTGGGCAGATGGGCAGGAAAAGGGTATGTGTCCAGCCAGGAGGGGAGTGTGCATCATAGCTGCTGGCCAACTCAGTGACCTGGGTTGTGGCCATGGGGAGGAAGATGAGACTTGTCCCATTCTGTTCCAAGGCAAAACATTAGGACTGGTCGCAGAGACAGGTATTGATCCACTATAAGTCAGAGCAATGCAGAGGGTTGAATTTCTTGAGGTAATGAGATCCCCATCCCGGAAGGTATGCAAGCATAGCTTGGGGGTATTGTCAAGAACATTTATATATCAGGGCATACTTTTAGATGACCTCCAAGTTTACTGATAATGGCGTTCTGCAGTCCTTATTTTAGTACTCAAATAATGGAAGTGGGATTAACTCTTGCTTGCCTAAAGATAAACATAATACATGCATAGGCAGACTCCCTTCCTTCTGCCTTCTTACTCACAGTCTTCCCCAGGCCACCTCTGTTCCCTAGTAACCCTTAACCCGATTCTTCTTTACCTGATTTATCAATGGCGGGGTATGCGTGTGGGGTGTTGGCAAGCCCCTTTGTATAGTGAGAAATAAGCTGGAGAGACTGGGAAATTTGAAGCCAGGTGCCTTGGGGGAGCTTCTTTCCAAAGATCAGGCCAAGTTGAACCTGCCTTTCTAGGCCCGCCAGCCAGGGCAAAGAGGCCCCTCTCTTTCCAGTCTAGACTGTAGCTAGAAGGTAAAAGTCCTCATCTCCTCTGTCTGAGCCGTCCCAAAGTCTGTCAATACCCGATCCCTGCCCTGTAGCATGTTTGCACCCATGTGGGTTCTCTGCTGGAGCAAACCCTGTTGCAAGGGCTGAAAGGTGATTTTCTTGTCTAGCCTGAAAGGTCCTGGAGGGTGTGGGGGCAGGGGCAGCTTGCTGGACAAGTAAGAGTTGCTATATTTATGAGCAGCCCCTCTGTGCCTGGCACTGAGCAGGGCATTCTAGGTAGATGTTTATCAGCTTCATCTTTGGGCCAACCCCCCAAAACATGCATTCCTTTCTACATATGGACTAAGTATTCCTACAAACAAGGCGACACAGCCAGGAAACAACAGAGCCAAATTCTCTCAGGGCCTCATGAAGCCAAAGCCATCACATCATATCCTGAGAAAGGACAGTGGGCTGGCCTCTTATAGTCCCAAGATTTAGGGGTGGCTGGGGGAAGGGCGGCTTGGAGCCCTTCCTTGGAAGGATGTTCATGACCATCCTCAAAATGATCATGGACAAAAATGTAAGAGCAGAAGTGTCTGGGAACAGAGGCTGAGCTTTCCCAGTGGGCCCCTCACATCCCACCCCTGCAGGGCCTGGCCCTTGACTGCACAGCTCTGTGCAAACAGCGGCAGCCTGTGCTGGCCACCTCCTCCCTCTCTGTTCCTCTCCCTTCTACTGAAAGGCTGCGAATCCTCTTCCCATACCGGCCAGTTGTCTCCTTGCCCCGACCCCTCCTTCTTAGTCCGAGTCACCCTCCAACTCTTTCACGCTGCCCTTTACCCAGGCCTCCCTTCCCTTTCCCCTCCTCTGCCCCCCACATCTCACATAGTCCATGTCCTCCCTGTCTCCTCACTTTGCAGGACCTACTACTCCCACACTAACGTGTTCCTACAGGTCAAGACCAGAGCATTTAGGGAGTCCTGCCTGGTACTCCATGGTATTTTGTCTTTCTGGCTTGGTCCATCTGTCCCAGATGCAGGACCAGGTCTAGGGTTCCAGGAGGACATTAACCATTCGACTGACAAGGCAGTCTCCCATGAGCAGCAGACTGCAATGAATGATAAACCTTCCCAGTGCCTCCAGCCCCCGTGAGCCACCATCCTCTCTGAATGGGCAGGTTGTGGGGCATGGTGATCAGAATAAAGAGAAGCCCGGACTCACCCCATCTCTGAGCTGCAGAAAGGGAAGTATTTGCTGTTCCCGGAAGTGGGCACACATTCTCTCTGGCTGGGGACTGTCCGGTGAGCATCTCTCTGGTCGGGATATTTCAGCTCCCTCCTCCCTCTGTCTTCCTCGTCCCAATGAGCTCTCCTGTCTGGGGCTTCCTGGCCCCTTTGCCTGAAAGGATGTTTGGAAGGAACATGGCAGAAAACAGAAAGGGAAGAGGGGAGAGGTGGAGGAGGTGGCTGCCGACCTGCCTGTGACCAGAGTCCTTAATGGAGGGGGGTGAGCAGTGATCGACTTCCCCTGGGAGGAGGGTTCAGAAAGTTTATCTTTACTCCAGCTCACTGATGTGAGGTCCGGGGAGCTATGGGGCTGAAGTGGCAGGTGCCCTGTTTCTCACTGGACCTCTAAGCCATGTGCCTGCAGATTGGTTTGGTGTGTGCTGTCCTGTTAACCCCCTCGGCACTTGCCAAACTTCAGTGGATATTGAGACTGTGGCTGAGGACTGTCCCTCAGCACTCTGAGCTGGAGGGAGGGGTGGTGAGTGGGGGGGGTCAGAGAACTGTCCCAGGTGCCCTACAAGGAGGCTCCCCAAATTTCCAGGCAGTGTCCATTGAATCCCAACCCAAGAGGCAGAAGGATTTGAGGGCATTTAACTTTAAGTCAGTGAAGGCAGAGAATCTCCTGGCTGCAGTTCCACTGTCCTGAGACTGAGGGTAGCTCAGGGAGGGTGAAGACAGAGGCTGCTTCTGTATTGGTCTGAGGCCCAGGGAGGAGGGGTGTGTGTGTGTGTGTGTGTGTGTGTGTGTGGTGGTGGTGGGGGCTCCCTGCAGAGCCCAGTGTCCTCTGGCTCCCCGAGCCCAGTCAGCACCCTGCTGCTCCAGCTCCCTCTGTCACCTGCAGTGCCCCCACAGGAGCGCTAGGGCTTATGGGGGAGGAGGCGGGAGAGGGAGGCGGCAGGCAAGGGCAATGGGGCAGCCAGAGGGGGAGGAGGCTCCCTGCCAGGCTCTTGTTACTTAGGAGGAACTCCTCTTAAAATAGCTTTGGACAGAGCTCTCCTTTCTCACCCTGCCCTGCATGTGGTCTTGGCCACTTTCTGAGAACTGACAGGGGAGGGAGCCTTCAAGGTACCCTCCCCTGGTCATCTGTTGAAGGTGATCCCCATTCCAGGGGTGAGTGCTTTCCAGTGTAGGGGCAGCTCCCTACACTGGACTCCTTTCTAGCCTGGCTCCTCCTGGAAAACAGGCACTCTCTCCTTGCTAGCTCCAGTCTAGCTCCCTTGGAGGGCACCAGAAGGTGACCAACCGAGTTGCCTGGTCACCTGGTTTCTAAAAAGTCAGTTGGGCTAACTGCTGCAAAGAGCCCTGCATGAATCCCCAAGGAAACAGTCTCCTTCCTTTGTAAATCTAGGCCCTGTTCCTCTAGCCTGAGAGTGGATAGTCTCCTGACAGCTCCTTGGCACAGGGCCCAATCCATCTCCACATCCCTGAAAACTTGCTCTTCAAGAGATTTCTGAGCTAGGCCACCCAAGAGCTGTGCATGCACCTACTCCACCATCACCAGGAATTAGGCCTGTGAGGGGTCACAGCTGGGGACAGTGTCCCAAGACACCACTCCTTCCCTCCTGACAGAAGGGAGGGGTGGGAACCCAGGTATTGCGTCTACTTCGTGTCCTGTCCCCACCCAGGGAACGTGGGCTCTTCGGCTGAGCGAAGAGGAGCTAACTCAGGGAAGGCTCCTCAAAGAGATAGTTTTCAAAGGGGGAGAGAAAAGGAACTCCGATCTTTTGTCACCTCCTTCTCAGAAGGAGCCTCTGAGCTGGATCAATGACTAAGTTTTTGAGAATTTTTGAAGGAAGTGCTCTGTAAATGTAAAAATCCTCTAGCTGCTAATGCATTTCTCAAGTGCTTTTTCTGCCCAGTGCAGAGTCCTCTGAGTGCGTGTTTTTAGAGGAGTCCTGAGAGTAGGTGGCACAGGGAAATAAATAATGGGGGAAGCTCCACCCTTGGCTTTACCAGAAACTCTCTAGGTGACCTTGAGCCACACATTCTGCCTCTCTGAGCCTCTTTCTTCTTCTGAGAGGCATGCGGGTTTCCCAACTCTTAAACATCAGTGAACAACAAGGCAGTAGGAAAGTGGGGAGAGGGCACAGAGGAAATTAGCTACCTTCTCCTGTCGCTGGGATCTAAAGATAGCCACAGAGCTCAGTCTGCCTCTCCCCGTTCTCTGGGTAGGGGTCACTTTTTTCCCCTTTGGCTCACCTCAGCCTACTGCTCTGGGAAACATGACCCCTGCTGCAAAAATAAAGTGGGCAGCATGGATGCCTTGCCCGGTTAGGTTAACTTAGTTCAGGGACTTCCTGGGGGAAGGACAGGGTAAGCCGTCAAACCTGGAGACCTGGAGGGAGGGGTTTAGCCTTTTTGGGCCACAGACCTCTTTAAGTTCAAATGTACCGTTTAGCCTAGCACTCTGCTGAGAACTTTTACATGCAATAATGTCTTATTCCCTCTGCCCAGCCAGGCCCACTTCTGACATAGCAAGGCCTGGGGCCAGGGTTCAAAAGGGAATTAAGTATATGTTTAAATATTTAATCTATAAACCAGTATAACAAAGTGTTAAGCTCAATCTTTTCATTGTTTTTCTTTTTGAGACAGAGTCTCACTATGTCACCCTCGGTAGAGTGCCATGGTGTCACAGCTCACAGGAACCTCAAACTCTTGGGCTTAAGTGATTCTCCTGCCTCAGCCTCCCAAGTAGCTGGGACTACAGGTACCTGCCATAATGCCCAGCCATTGTTTTTGTTGCAGTTGTCACTGTTGTTTATCTGGCCTGGGCTGGGTTCAAACCTGCCACCCTGGGTGTATGTGGCTGGCCCTGTAACCACTGTGCTACAGGTGCCCAGCCATTGAGTACTTTTCCTGGGAGACCAGGTCCAAAATGGAATTTCCAGATCATTCTCTTGTTCATCTTCTTCTCTGGTCCCACAGCAACAGAGGCTCTTGTACATACAGGCCTGGGGTGCATGTGGAGTCCCACCCACTCCCCATCATCTGCAAACAGCTGTCCCCAGGCCACTTCCTGGGCCTCTTTACGGTCAGCTCTTTTTGTTTGTTTTGTTAAGCAGGCCCAGGCCAGTTGGAACCCACCACCTCCTCAGGGCTTGTGCTCTAACCACTGAGCACAGGCATATGGTCAACTCTTGAGAAGCTAGCTCAGGGTCTGGGGTACCCAGACTACAGTCTAGAAGGGGAGGTGGTGCATGGCTTCCTCCTTGGTCTGATGCACTCATTCTCCAGTAAGGAGGGGCATGACCAGGGGAGACCTTGCCCAGGTCTAAGGGCAGCATGGCTCTTAACAATCCTGTGAGGCCAATATTGTTCTCACCGTCTTGCAGATGAGGAGCAGAGGTTTTTCCAGCAGATTGTATAACTTGCTCAAAGTCAGGGTAATAAATGGCTAGAGCCACTACACCACTATACCACTGTTATATGGAGGAAAGATAGCCCTCCTGTCTCCAGGAAAACACAAATAGTCTTTGCATACAACCTCAGGGACCTAGGTTAAGAAGGTGGGTCCTGACAGTGCATGGGTATGCCAGCAGGGGCCAGGAGTTGGAAAAGTCTCCAGACAGCAAAGAGGATCAGTAGTAGAGGGGAGAGGCATGGATGCGTGGGAAGGGGTGCAGAGCAGTATCCAGCCTGATTACAGAACCATCACTCCACGTAGCCCTGCTCACGTTAACTCAAGACTCGGAATAGTCTTGAGTCTTTACTGGGTTTACAGCCTCATCCCAACCCTCTGAACTGGTGTGACTCTGGGCTCCTCCACCCACACCCGAAAGGGGAACCAAGGGAATCTGCGGAATCGCAGGGAGCGGGCACGCGGAAACGCTTAGGGGAGGGTGAAAGGGTGGAGTCCGAGCGTAACCCAGGGGGGGAAATGAAAAGTAGGGGTTAAGTAAGGCACAGGCCCCAAACCAGCATGTGAGAACTGGTAGCGCCGGAGGGGTCTATGATGAAATGGGGAATGTTGGGGGGCAGTGGGCAGGGGCAGTTTGCAATCGGAGGCTCGGTTCCCCGCGGCCTAAAACAACCCTCAGAGGGGATGCGACGTGGGGTGAAGGCGGCGGCCGCGGGTCCCGAGGCTGCATGCGCGCCAGGTCGCACGGCCCCCGGGCGGCCGGGACGCAGTGGGCAAGACCGCACACGCCCACCCGTTGCGGCAGAGTCCGCTGCGGACTTCGGAGCAGTCTCTTGGCAGCCCCCAGAGCCGGAGCCGCTGCCCTTCCCGGGCTCCTCCAGCAGAACATAACAGCAGCCTCCAACAACCGGAAAGCTCCACCTCTCCTCCCCCTGAATTGTCCTCCCTATTGGCGGCTCAGCGCAGGGGACGATGCGGCGGCTGCGGACCGGCTCTGCAGTGCCACTCCGCAGCCGTCCAGCCGGACTGGAGAGGGAGTGGAGGGTGCGGGCTGGTCCCGGAGCTCCGGGACCACGAGGCGGGAACGCAGGGGAGAGTGCGCAGCGGGACGGGGCGCCCAGGTCTCCACGGCGGCCACCGCCTGTCCTGCGGCTGGAGAGCTTCCAGAGCAGAGGCGCAGCCTCACTCCGCTCTGCGCTCGCTGAGTCGTCCTCCCGCTGCGGCTCCGGCTCCTCCTCCCTCCGCCCGCCGCGGCTCCCGCAGGCGGCGGGCGAGCGCGCCTCCCCCCTCGCGCCCTCCCCCTCCTCTCGCTCTTTCCCGGCTAACTTTCCCGAGCCCCGACCCGCGGCGCAAAGCTCCCCGGCAGCTTCGGGGCCGACTGCCGACTGCGGGCGGAGAGCGCGGCTGTGCCCAGTATCCCATCCCTGCGCCCCCGGCGCGCTCCGGAGAGAACGGGACGATGCCCGGGGCTGGGGACCGAGGCAAAGCCCTGGCGAGATGGCTGGGCACTGGGCTTTTGGGTAAGGCAGCCCCAGCTTGGTCTCTTCTGTTGCCTTCCTCCACCCAGCCAGGAAGGGGACACGAACGGGGGGGTGGGGGGCTTGAATTGGAAAGGGTGGGCTTTGGAGTACGGCGCATAATGAGCACGGTGACCACCGGCTTCCCGCCGGACGCCTGACTCTGAGGCCGTGCTCCATGGGGACCGTGCGCGTCCCCTCACCCCGCTCAGCCCGCCAGCCTCCGGATCAGTCTTCGGCTTCAGCTCCAGGCTTTTGGTGCTGTACCTTAGGGCTGCAGCGCCCGTCTCCAGAGTTCAGAGGCTCAGGTGTGCTGGGGGATGCGGGGTGTCTGTGCCTTGGATGTAGGGGATGCCAGCTGGGTTGCACGTGGGGTTTGGGTGCTGGTTTCTACCCCTGCCCCGAGCTGTTTGCTTGTTTCCTGGACGTCAAGCGTGTACCAATGGGGGTTCGGGGTTCCCGTCCTCCTGGGCCCTTTTTCTGCTTTGCTCTTCTGCGTTCTACTTCCTCCAGGGCCCACTGCCTTCCCTGAAGCTCCACACTAAAGACTGGAAGGGTTTGGAGGGGCTTGGGTTATCCTTTAAGAGCCACCTCGAAGAGGGGCCCTTTCTCTCTTCCTATAAAGAGATTCCGTTAGGGAGAACCTGCTTGACCTGCTCCTGGCTTTTTCTTTTTGGAGTAAACAGAGAGACCAAGGAGACAAGTCCAGAGGACTCAGAGTATTATTAATATCTATTAATATGCGCATGATAGTTTTGAGTGTCAAACTCTAAGAGATTAGGGAATGTATTCATTAGTCCAGAATGTAATCTCCTCATAAATCATCCCCAGACTTCAATGTAAGCCGACTCCATCTCCGGCAACTGCATCTCTTCCTGTTTGTGTTTATTAGATTTGGCTTTCGGCAACTCCTCTCTTTGGGTTAGGCACATAATATAGTTATCTGTGCTGAAAACAGGGAGATGGAAACCTATTCAGGAAGTTGTGGCTGTTTCTGCCAATGTAAACTATACGTAGACCTGTTAAGTTGGTATTGGTGGTGAAGTGGGGTGGGGGGATAGAGTATTTCTGCCACTCAAGAGCCGCTGGTTTATTTACATCTCCATGGCTGGATGGAAGACACTGGTGTTTTCTCCTATACCTTTCACCCAGATGTCATGCTGGTTTCACAGTGGCCCAAAAAAAGTGGGCTTCATGAGGCCTACAGCTCCTCTTCTGTGGGTGGGCACGGTGCCACTCACACCACTTCCCCTTATCCCATCTTAGATCAAAGCAGGCCCCCCACTGTGACCATAGCAAAGGCCACTACAGTACCCCACTTTACACCTCCTGCCACCTGGTCTGTTAGAAGATTCATAGAATCAGGCTTCTGTGGGTAATCAAGAGGGCCCTGAAAATGATGTGTATGTGTGTGTGGGAGGGGGATTGTGGTAGAGTCTTGGTACATTTCTCCAGCTGGAAGCCCCCACCTTCTCCAAAGACCGTTCAGCTGGGTAGACCAGGAAGGGTCAGGGGCCCATTGAAGCAGGTTTGAATAAATATCTGAGCTACCCCTTGGTTGTCCAGGAGACAGCAAAGTGCCTTGTAGGTGGGAGATCTGTAGAGCCCAGAACTAGCCCTACCTGCTCTGCCCCCTTCCCCTCCAGTCTGCAGAGGAACTACATCCAGGGCCCTCCATTGAGCCTTGCCCAGGCAGCCACTGACTGAGCCCTGACAGGGGCATTGGTCTTGGGATGTAGATGATATGTTTGTTCCAATGGGAAAGACATGGAAACAACTGGACAGTCAACTGGAGGTGTTCCCTGGGAACATCAGAGCTGGCAGTGACTTTGGAAACAAAAGGACAGAGCTCTTCTAAGGGTGAGGAAGCTGTGGTCCAGAGAGGGATTGTGACTTGCTCAAGGGTGCATTGCCAATTGATGGGCAAGTGGGACAGAATCAACATCTCTTGGGCTCTGTCACACCATACTGCCTCCCAGTTAACTGAAGTCTGGCGAGGAAGGTCAGTTGGAATTGTGCTTAGGGCTAAAGAATGAGTGGACCTCTGGGGCATGGGCTGGAAGGATAAAGACATGGGGACTCAAGCTGTTGATTTTACAGTGGTATAGAGCAGTGTAGAGCAGTGAGCTCCCAGGAGCCCTCTTTCCCTCTCCCCATATCACACTCAGGCTCAAAGACTGAGGCTAAAGTGACTGTTAATACCCAACAAGATACCCTTTCCTTAAAATCAGAAGCAGTTTCCAAGGCTGTATTTTTTTTTTTTTTTTTGGAGACAGAGTCTCACTTTGTCGCCCTTGGTAGAGTGCCATGGCGTCACAGCTCATGGCAACCTCAATTTCTTGGGCTTAAGCGATTCTCTTGCCTCAGCCTCCCAAGTAGCTGGGATTACAGGCGCCCGCCATAAAAATAACATGATGTTTTTTGATGCAGTTGCCATTGTTGTTTAGCAGGCCTGTGCCAGGTTCGAACCCACCAGCCCCGGTGCATGTGGCAGCGCCCTAACCACTGGGCTATGGGCACCGAGCCTCCAAGGCTGTATTACTACACTTGAGGTCTATGTGGGTTCCAGTCTCTTCCTAAGCATGTAACATAATATAGCTGTCCTGCCAACCCCTTTCTTGTTCCCTCATTTGCTTAATTGCTGTGATTTGTGTTTAATTATCACTTGTGAGAGTGCACTGTTGCACAACCCTCTTTCCTTTGGTGTATATTTATTAAAGCCTTGTTTAATGAGAATGCAATTAAGGAGAGGGTGCTCAGTCGCACTCAGAGGAAACCGAAGGGAAGGGTAAGTAAGCAAGGAACTCATGGAGAAGAGGAGAGGGCAGGGAGAAGTGGAGGGAGATCCTGGGTTTGAATCTAAAAAAAATGATGATTGGTTCTCTTTGTGAACCTGCAGGGGCACCCGAGAGAGAAGGCTGCGGTCCCAAAGCCCACCTGACTGGCCACCTCTTTTGGGATTAGCATGAGAGGGAGACTGGGCACAGCCACCACCTTGCCCTCTTGCTGGTCCTCCAAGAGGTATAGGGATCTCTGCATAAGGCAGGGGTGGGCTGTGCCAATGCGACCCCCACCGTGGCCTGTAAGAGGAAGAACGGGCACATTGTTTGGACTTGTTTGCACAGCCGGTTTCATTGAGCATCCAGGCTGTCTCAGGGGCATGCAAAGCTCCTGGGGGTGGGCAGGAAGCAGGCAGGTTGCCTAGGGAGAGAGCGTTGAAATCTTTCCTTTGTCTCTGGGCTTAGGGACCTTTTCTGGCTCTGCTCTGCCTCCCACAGCCCCCAGGGCCTCCACCCCTGGAGGAGTCCTAGCCTGCTGGCCTCAGCCCACTTTCTGCCTCTCAGCTCTAACTTTGAGCCTCTCTGATTCTCCCAGGGCCAGAGTGTGTCAGCTTCTCTGTAAAGGCAGCCATGTTCCCATGTGCCATGCCAGGTGAGTCCTCACAGCTAAACTTAGGGTACCAGCCTGCCCCTCTTCCCTCCCTCACCCAGGGGAGGCTGTGACTGATCCCTGGATGTGGGAAAAAGTGTCTGCATTTGCCTGGGAATATGTGGTGGCTGCTCTTAGAGCCTTGGTGGTGTGACCATCTATTATCATTTGTATGTACCTAATACTTTTTCACTTGATCAAAACTTGGGATCCTGAGTCAATCCTCAAACAAAACCTCAGATAAGAATGGCAGGGGGCCGAGGACGTCAAAGACAGGCAAAGAAAATGGCTGCTGTGAGAGTGGCTAAATGGCCGGGGCATTTAGTGAGGAGTGAGGAGAGAGGCAAGGTTTTAGGGTTTAGGATTAAATTCCACAGCATCATCTCATAATGCCAAGAGACCCCCACTCCCAAACATACACACATGTGCACCTTGACATTCTAAAAAGTTAAGTTTAGGACAAAGCAAACAATTCAGTGGCTTCCCCACTTTAGGTGGCTGAAGTAGGAAGATCATTTGAAGCTGGGAGTTTGATACAACATTGTGAGACACTGCTTCTACAAATAATAATAAAACAACAATTAGCTGGACATGGGCCTGTAGTCCTAGCAACATAGGAAGCTGAGGTAGGAGGATCACTTGAGTCCAGGAGTTGGAGGTTGCAGTGAGCTATGATCCGGCTGCTGTACTCCAGCCTGAGTGACAGAGGGAGACCCTGTTTAAAAAAAAAAAAATCTGTCTTTACTCCAGGGAAATAATCCAAGATGTGGTACAGGGTGAAAGATAAATCAATGTGTGAATAGCCTGGAGACATTCTTGGCTGACACTGGTCATTAAGGGAAACTAGGGCTGCCTTGGCTACTAGATTATGAGGGACAGCCTTCTCCCCTGTCGGTCTTTCAAACACCATCGTCCTCTACCTTCCAGGGTGCTCACTCACTGAAGCCCCTCTTGTGTTTTATAATCTCATGTTTTGTTTTCACACCAAGCAGGCGAGGTAAGAAAGATAGCTATCTCTGCCGTGGCTGGCTGTAGCACCTCTAACTTTCTCAAGGTCAGCTGGCAGAGTGGGGGCCTGCCTTGCACCTGCTGACCAGTCCACTCCTGGCTTGGTTATCTTGCTGAAGCAGCCCTCTGGGGGACCTCTAGTGGACCAACACATGCCCCCAGCTCCCTCCTTTTCTCCAGCACAACATCACAGGTGAGGCTGGGCTCGGGAGCCACCCTCCCCCAGGCTTTCTTGTTCTGGAGCCTCCCACACATGGCTGGCAGGCCTTCATCACAGCCTGCTGGGAGGGCTGTGTCCTGGAGAAGCCCTGGCTAGGCCACTGTCTGTGATAACTTGAGCAGGGCTCTGGACTCCGTGGAAACCATTTCTGTCATTTTCGTTGTTCCTTCCAGGCTATCAGGAAATGGCCGTGGTTCCCTGGGAGAGTCCTGAGTGTATGAGAGTTAAGTCACTCACACAGACACACACAAAAATGAGGCAGAAATGTGTACTGTGTCACGATCCAGACTTTTATTTTTATTTATTTTTTTTGGACAGAGTCTCACTATGTCGCCCTGGGTAGAGTGCTGTGACATCACAGCTCACAGCAACTCAAACTCTTGGGCTCAAGCGATTCTCTTGCCTCAGCCTCCCAAGCAGCTGGGACTACAGGCGCCCGCCACAATGCCTGGCTATTTTTTGGGTTGCAGTTGTCATTGTTTAGTGGGCCGGGCTGGGTTCCAACCGCCAGCCTCGGTGTATGTGGCTGGCGCCCTAACCACTGAGCTAAAGACGCCAAGCCATGATCTGGACTTTAAAGAAATAGTGTTCTCTTCTCTGCTTCTTCTCTGCTTCTATTTAAGGCAATCAAAAAGATTTCCCTTTTGATGTACGTCCTTTTGTGCTCTTCAAGATCTCATTCTGGCTGGGGTTGGGGAGGGGAAAATGGCCACTGATTTGAGTCCCTTCATTTTGTCCAGGACCCTGGTTCCTGGAACCTGAGTGCTGATGAACACTGGAGTGGGAGCCAGTGTGCTCTTTGGAGTCCTGAGGGAGGCCAGTGGGTAGCAGGAAGCTGCCTGGTTAGGGATCTTCCCTGTCTCTGGCCCTGCACCCTGATCCTTAGTGAACGGGGACTTTGGAAGGTGGGAAGCAGAGCTTTAAAGCTGGCCCCAGGCTGGAGGGTGGATCCTGTGTCTGGCTTTTGTCCCTGACCTCTGGGGTAGGAAGGCATTGGGGCGGCAGATGTAAAAGGGACCCGGAGCTCGAAGTTTCAGATAAACCCTAACAGCGCTGTTCTCTTGGAGATGCAAACTCGGAATGCTGCTAATTCCACTCACTGGGTGTGTGGCCTTGAGCAAAGTAATCTCTTTGAGTCTGTTTCTTTATTTATTGGGGACAGAAATAGTAACTACCTTATAGGATTCTTATGAGAGTTAAATGAGATTGTATATAAAGTGCCTGTCCTATCTTATAATAAGTGCTCAGTCCCAGGTTCAACATTTATGATGTGGACCTAGACAAATCAATTTAACCTCTCTGAGCCCCAATTTCATCATTGGTAAAAGGGCAAACATCATACCTACCTTTTGGGATTCTAATGCATGTTGGAGTTAATGTATATAAACTTTACAGTGATTCTCACAGTGTGATCCTTGTGCACAGCATTCCCTGGGAGCTTTTTAGAGATGTGAACTCTCAGGCTCAGACCTACTGATTCAGAAACTCAAGCAGTTGGGCAGGGCTCGCTGGAACTGCCCGCCTAGTGGTTTGGAAACCACAGCTCTAGAGCGATTCCTACATAGGAGTTGGCTAAGAGATGAGGGCTAATTGAAATAATTTCCCAGTGTTCACTGGAGTCCTGGAGAGGAAATTTGGTTCTCTTGTTGACCTTAGGCAAGTTACCTAATCTCTCCAGGCATCTGTAATATGGAGCTATAACAGAATGTCACTATAACAGAATGTATAGGATGTGAGGATCAAATGTGCCTGGCACATAGTAAATGCTCAATGTTCCTGCCTTTATCAGCAGCGGTGGGGGTCTGATGGGGTTACTGGACCCCAGGGGGAGATTTTGGGCCGGAGGTGTGAGCGCTCCACTTTGCTGTTAGAAGCAGTTGAGAGGGCAGGGCTGCCATCTCTGCTGGGAGTTCCTTCTCTGCCATTTAAAAAGCACCCTCAGATGCATCATTATTATCTTGTGATGCAGCATGAGAGAATTAAATTAGACAATAGAGGGCCTTCCTGAGAGTGAGGATGAGAAGGGGCTGGCCCTAGGGGCAAGGAGAGGTAGACATCGAGTTCTGGACTCACCCCAAGCTCCAGCAACCTTGAGGGGAGCAGGGTTTCCTTGAGGAATCTGCGGGAAGGAGGAAGAACCGGGTCCTCTCACAAGGACTCGCGAGGATGGGTCCAAGGCGGCGTGGAAACTCCTCGCTCCGCGGAGAGGGCCGTGGAGACAGATGAGCCGCGGAGGAGGTGCGAAGTCGTGGGACAGCAGCCCCGGGGCGCTCCGGGCGGCGGGGGCGAGGGCGTGGAGCGCAGCCACGGAGGGTGCCCGGGAGGCCGCGCTCCTCGGGTTCAGGCGGGGACAGCCGGTGCCGCGCCATCGCCACCCCACCCCCGCGCGCGCGCGTTCGGGTTCGCCTGGAATCGGCCTCCGCACCGCGTCTTCACCCCTTCCTTTCTGCCCGGTCGGGGCTTTACTCGCTCCGCCCTCGCTGCTGCCCAAGTCCACGCCAAGCCTCATTTCCACCCCACCCCCACCGCATTCCATCCTAGGAATACGGGTCCTTGTGCCTTTGGTCCTCAGGGTCCTGTTCGGTGGCCAGAGGGCGTTGGACTAGGTGGCCAGCCCGAACGTGTCCCCCTGCCTCTTTGCCCCTCGGGGCCGCTGGACAGTGGCCCAGGACTGCGGCTGTCGCTTTTCTCTTCACCTTATGGGACCCAGCTCTTTTCCACCTCCTCCGCAAATCCCGAAAACATCACGAGGAGGCGCGCGTGGTCCTAGGGGAAATGCCCTCGCGAAGCGAAGGGAGCCCGCCCGGCACTTCCCGGGGCTAGAGCTGAGCTCTCAGGGACGCCTCCCCAGGTTGGGGGGGAGGGGGGGGCGGAGCCGGGCGCAGACGCGCGGCTGCCGCCAGGGCCTCTTTTTCTTGGGTTTGGGTGACCCCTGGTGGTCATCCAGAGTGAGTGCCCCAGGCTAATAACTAGCCCAGAATTCAGTCCTGCCCGGTCCAGGGGAGAAATGGAGAGTTAGGTTGGCCTAGGTGTCATTTGGAGGAAAGAGAACTGTCCTCTTCAAGTTAACCCTGAGAATGTCAGAAGCCTCCCTGCCTTGGCGAATGACTCTAACCCTGCCCGAGCGTCCCTTTCTAGTACTCGAACTTGGGGGTTCCCTCGGGCTTTTATTTAGGGAGGTTGTGCTTTGCACAGGCCTCTTCCTGCTCCCCGTGTCCCTGTCGCTGGAGGTGTCTGTGGGAAAGTACCCTACCATCTACGCTGTCAATGGCACCGAGATCCTGCTGCCCTGTACCTTCTCCAGCTGCATCGGCTTCCGGGACCTCCAATTTCGGTGGATCTACAACAACAAGACTGTAAGAGAGGGCAGGGATGGGGCAGGGATGGGGCAGCCCAGTCCTCCCTCCCTTCTCTGTCGCCTCATCCACGACTCTCATCCTAGGCTGCAGCCCCCACTGGACTGAGACCCTCTGTAATGGTCCCCACAACCCACTTTTTTGTCCCTATTCTTTTCAGAGCCTGTCTGGAAGGATCTAAGTGGGAGGGATGCTTACATGGTGTTGCCAGATTTTGGGACCTGTTGGAATTCTTGGCTGGAGTCCTCTGTCTGGTCTTAACACCTGGAATTTGGATTGCTTGTGTAAAAACGACTAGCTTCATTTAACAAATAGGAGAGAGAAAGCTCTTTGGAAGGCTTGGAGAGAGGGAATGAGAAGCGTCCAAATGAGGGAAGAGCTGAGAACCTGGACTTGGATGGAAAGGAGAGAGGAAGCTAGAGTCCTGCAGGAGATTTTCAGGAGCATCTGGGGGGTTGGAGGGGGCGGGGATGGATCAATGAACTGGTATTTATTGAGTGCTCACACTGCAGCCTAGAAGGGGACCGGACCTGAGACCATATAGGGAAGCCACAAGAGCCCAACTCTGGATATAATTGAATGCTGACCTCAGAGGGTGCTGATGAACGGATCAGTGGGGATTGATCCAGATCTTGATGGAGGGCCAAAGTTCAGATGGGCAGGGGACACGGTGGCAGCAAAGGCTGGGTGGGAAGTGACAGAGTGTGGTATTTGCAGGAGTCATTACGTAAAAGGCTTTTATGAAGAGAGGAGTAGAAGCTGTGCTACATTTCGTGGAGGCCTTAATAAAAGGAAATGGGTTTAGCCTGACACAAGCAAAATTCAGAGTAGACGGGCAAAGCTACTGACACTGGGATAGGAAACCAAGGGGCAGAAAGCAGGCTCTGACTGGGCAGGGGAGGCACTCAAGAAGTGGGCTGGTGTGATGTCATGACCCTTGGTATCCCTGATTCTTTCTTGGCCACTTTCCCTCTGCCCCCCAGATCATAGACGGGATTGTGAAGAATGAGAAATCTGACCCCAAGGTGACATTTAAAGACGATGAACGCATCACTCTGGAGGGCTCCACCAAGGAGAAGAAGAACAACATTTCCATTCTGCTGAGGGACCTGGAGTTCAGTGATACAGGCAAATACACCTGTCACGTGAAGAACCCCAAGGAGAATAATCTTGAGCACAATGCCACCATCTTCCTCCAAGTCGTTGATCAGTGTATGCAGTAGGGGCTGGGACCAGGACGGTGGCGTGGGCAGGACTTGGGGTGGGGTACCCAGCTCAGTGGTACAGCAAAGTGATGAAATGGACCATATTGGCATTTTCACTTGCTTTACACTTTCAAGGATTACTGGAGTTACAGCTAAAAGCTAGAGAATTCTGCTTGAACACTTATTCAACTACTGAATAGTTTGTGAAATACACTTAGCCTCTCTAAGGCTCATTTTCCTCATCTGTGAAATGGGGATGTGCCTGCACCATCCTAGGCTTGTTGTGATGGTTGGAGAAGCTACCTAGGTGTATTTTGTGGCTAGTAAAGTTTTCTTTGTATATGCTGATTATTACTATTATTGAGTATTCCATTAGCAAAAGTTGGCTGAATGTTGGCTATTGGACTAAAAAGTGCTATGACCAATGCATAGTATTCTTTCTTGAGGAATCACCAGTTCAGGGTAGGACAGAAGCTAGAGAAATAACTGAAACAGAGGCAGACCTGATCCATATGTGAGTAGAGGCACAGACAGAGATGGAGTAAAACACAGCTGTCCTCTCCAGAGGCTTATATCTTAGCTGGGGATTCGAGTCAGACACAGATGGCCCAATCAGACAGTGAGGGTGCATATGATAAGGAGCCCAGTGGTTCCATGACCCAGC
This sequence comes from Nycticebus coucang, assembly GCF_027406575.1. Lineage (NCBI taxonomy): Eukaryota > Metazoa > Chordata > Mammalia > Primates > Lorisidae > Nycticebus > Nycticebus coucang. The sequence goes on along the minus strand of NC_069785.1, from coordinate 122,697,463 downwards.
ACCCTGAGAGTAGCTGGGGAAGCAGGGAGTGATAACCAGGGCTGGAGATGTGAGGGAAAGGCCTGGAAGGCGAGAGACACATAGAAGAAGTAAGAAAGGGAAGACTGTCTGTGCAAAGATCCTGATTCCTCTGCGTTTATGTGCACCTGGGGGCTCACTGCTCTCCCGGGTGACGTGGAACATCTGGAGGGGGAAATGCCATGGGTGTGCCAAGGGAGGGCCAGAGGCCATCCAGGCAACTTTTCTGAGCCTGGTGTCATCGGAGTCAGGTCTGCCTAGGGGTCACCTCTTTCTCCCTATGATAGCTCCTAGATGGTGAGATCTGAGCTCCTCTAGCCTTGCTTTGTTCTCAGAATTTTTAGGAGGGAAGAAAAGGGAAGGAAACTGACATTTATGGAGAATTTTGGGGTGGCAGGGCCCCAGTGAGGTGCTTTCACTGACCTTAGTGCCTTTGCTCCTCATGACCCCTTCATGGTGTATCTTCTTTCCATCTTCCTAGATTCATTAATTCATATTTCATCTAGTCATCACATATTTACTGAGCACCTACTATGTAGAAAGCATTGTTCTAGGTGCCAAGGACATGATGTGAACAAGACAGACAAATTCTTATCCTTATGGAGATTACATTCTTCCCCTTCTAGTTGAGAGAGAGACATAGAATAAGAAAATAAAGAAGAAAATGATATTGTATAAGAGAACATGGTTAGTGTTGGGGAGAAAACATAAAGCGGGGTGAAAGCTGGGGTGCGAGTAGGGTGGCTGGGGAACGCCTCACTGGAAAAGGTGGTAGAGTGGGGGTGTTTGAGGGAGGCAGGAGAGGGTGCCTTTGGGAAGATAGTCCAGAGGGAATAGCAAGTGCAAAGGCCCTGAGGCAGGTGCTTGAAGAACAACAAGGAGGTCAGTGTGGCTGGAGTAGAATAAGGTCAGTCAGGGTGAGCCAGATTGTATGAGGCCCTGTGAGTGGGAGTGAGTCACTGAAGGACTCTGAACAGAGAATTTGAGGTCTGACAGGCTCCCTCCAGCTACTGTGCCATGGAACAAGGAGACCAATTAGGAAGCTATGGCAAACATACATCCAATCAAGAGGTGACTTGGGTCAGGGTGGCTGTGAGTGGTCAGATTCTGGAATTTCTGGAAGTTAGAGCTGTTAGGATTCTCAGGTAGATTGGATACCGGGCTTGAGAACAAGGGAAGCATCTAGGATGACTCCAAGGCCTTTGATTACAGCAATTGAAAGGATAAAGTTGTTGCCAACAGAGATGAGGCAGATTGTGAGTGAAGGAGATTTGGGAAGAAGTCAGGAATTCAGTTTTCAGATGAGGAAATCAAGGTTGGGTTTCAATGACCTGCCCAACGTTGCCAGCTAATCTAGACCATGTGACTCCAACGTCTTCCCACCATCGAGGCAATATCATAGGGACATTTTCAGTTTAAAGGTTCTCCTTTGCATGGGAAGGGAGGCCTAGAAATAGACAATGAAATTCTTAAATGGCAATTTGGGGGTCAAGTCATCACTTAAACCTAGGTGTTATAGGCTCCAATTCTGATTTATTCAAGAATTGTGGAATAAATTGAATGTGTATTTGTAGGATATATGTGTGGGGGGAGAGGGGAAAGTGGGCCCCTTGGGTTGTGCCCTGGCCTGATGGGTGCTGTAGGCCTGGGGAGGGCTGGGGGCCTACGGGTGGACATGTCCGGGGTGAAGGCTACACAGTGCTTGGCTCCAGGTGACTCTGCTCCCTTGTCCCTGCCCTTCCTTCCTTGCCTTGGTCATGCAGTGGAGGAAGTGGACAACACGTTGACACTCATCATCCTAGCTGTCGTGGGCGGGGTCATCGGGCTCCTCATCCTCATCCTGCTCCTGAAGAAACTTATCACCTTCATCCTCAAGAAGACTCAGGAGAAGAAGTGAGTTGGCCTGTGGCCCAGGCCTGTCCTCCCACCAGCCCACCACCCTTCTCCTCCACCCCTTCACTTCTCTACCAGCCTTCAACTGTCCATCTTCCCATTCTACCCTCTCTCCTTAATCCTGCCGCTCTCCTGTGTCCTGGCAGCCCTCCTCCCCATTTCCCAGACTCTCTCCTCCTCTCTTCCCCTTTCTTCCGCCTACCACTGTGTATTTATGGAACGTATTCAATTCATTGAATATCTAAACCCAAGCCACTTGCTCTTCCTCATCTCACTGTCTTTTCCCCCTTCCCATTAGCCTCTCCTTTTCCATTTGTATCACCCAACCTAAAGCTCTACCAAAGGATTTAGGAAGGATTTTTTTCTTAGATCAGAAAAAATAATAAGATTCTATGTACGGGGACACTAAAACGGGAAGACCCTTCTAAGGAGATGGGAGTGAAATTCTAAAAATTCACATGGGAGAGGTTAAGAAAAAGTCTTTAAAAAAGACTTTTAAAAAGGCTGATGTGGCCTCCCAGGAAGCCCTAGGATAAATTCAGGTATAAAATAGACATCTATAAATAGAAGGGGAGGGAGGAAAAAGGAGGTTTGGAGGGTGCACCTCCCAGGTTCTGAAGTTCTAGAACAGTGTCAGGCAGACTCCAAGCGGCAGGTGGAAAATCTTACCAAACTGGATAGAGCTGGGAAAAGGCATTGAAAATTGTGTTCTGGGCAAGCCGATGAGATGGGGGGGCTTTCCATGGGAGCAGAGAAGGTGATGGTAACAAGGAGATGTGAAAGAGGAGGGTGAAGCGATCTGCTTCTGTTTGCTGAAATATGTGCTCTGGTGAGAGGAGAAATTGAGCTGGAAAGGGCAGAAATTATGCAGGGGGGAGGGGACGCCCAGTAGGGGAGTATCCCAGCACAGCTAAGCTGAAAAACTCAAGAGCTGCTTCCAAGCTTTCTGGCCAGAGGCTGTGAGGGTTTTGGTGACCTCAAGAGGGACTAGAAGCATGGAGCTTCATCTGGTTCTGTTTTTAATAATCAATCTCACCATCGGATGGTGAGCAGGACTAGAGAACAAATTTTTCTTTTTTTCTTGAGACAGAGTCTCACTTGGTAGAGTGCCATGGTGTCATAGCTCACAGCAACCTCTAACTCTCGGGCTCAAGCAACTCTCTTGCCTCAGCCTCCTGGGTAGCTGGAACTATAGGAGCCCGCCACAATACCCGGCTGCTTTATAAAGACAAGGTCTCACTCTGGCTCAGGCTGGTCTCAAACCTGTGAGCTCAGGCGATCCACCCACCTTGGCCTCCCAAGTGCTGGAATTATAGGCGTGAGCCACCGCTCCTGGCCCTTGAATTTTTCAATATGTGGTTTAAAAGCACTTAGAAAAGACAACAGATTCTTCAGAGACACCATTTGTTCACCAAAAACAAGACATTCTAAACTGGACATGGTGAAGGGTGTTTGGAGTCCCAGCTACTCAGGAAGCTGAGCTAGGAGTATCTCTTGAGCTCAGGAGTTGGAGTCCAGCCTGTGTCTGAATAACAAGGTCTTTTGTTTATTGAGAGAATAGGAGAAGTATAGAGAAGGAGGAGGGGAGAAAAGGCCCACAAAGGGGGTTGGGGACAGACCCTTGGGACCTGGAAGTCCAGGCTGAGATTGCAACCTGGACTCCCCTTCTGAATGCAGGGGACCGGGTTTACAAGGCCCTGGCGTGATCAGAGAGCTTGGCTTTGGTGGGCAGAGGGGCTGGGTGGGGCAAGTCTGAGGGCAGGGGACAGATCCTGGGGAACCTGGTGAGATTCCCTTGAGTGACAGGGACAGCTGGCATCGCAGCAGAGACAGTAGCTTCTTGAGAAGAAGGGAGGGTTCTCACCTTGATTCTGGGTTTCACACATGGGTGAAGTTTCCCTCTGCTTGGAATTCTCCCACTTTTTCTGCTAATCTTTTTTGGTCTCAGCTTCAATGGCATTTCCAAAAAAAAATCCTTCCTTGACCCCTAGAAAGAGCCTTCCTGGGTTGAGTCCCTCTTTGGTACACTCTTTATCCTGTCATTTACCACACTGTGTTGCGGACACTTGTTGAATATCACATTCCCTAGGAGAATGATGCAGGTGTTCTGACAGGGGCTGGTAGCCAGCAGCTCTGCAGTAGAGAATTACGGTTTACAGGAGAGTGCAGTTGGGTGGGTAGTGATTGGCTGGGGTGACTGTACCTTAGGTGGGGAACGTGGTGGGGGGAGACAGAGGGATCTATCTGAATAGAGATCTTTAATGGTGCATTACAGGGCTCTGCCTGTTCTTGTTGTTATTAATGTTTGAACTGCACTAAAGGTGACATACTTAGCGCATTTCCAGAAGCCTGGTGACCGCGTTGCGGAACAAAACTAGGATCTAGGGAGATCTTGACAGGCTACAGTTACGGACTAAATACTGCAAGATGAAATAGATGAGGACAAAACATTCAGTCCTTCTCAAAGGCCTCAAATTCCTTAACACAAGTATGGGGTAAGTGTAGGATGTAGTTTAGCAATAGCAGCTGTGAAGAAGCCTTGGCAGTTTTCATAAACAGGAAGTTCAGAGTGAGGTTGGAGCCCCCTGGGGAGCTCTGTCTGCCCAGCCTGGCCACCGCGTGGAGGAAGGACAAACTTAAACGGTCATGTCCAGCTCAGGACAGTCAGGGTGGTATCGTTCCCAGCGAGATACCTAAGCATCTCTCCTCTCTGCTGCCACTTCCCCAGGCCTGCTGTCTGTGACCCCAGACCCACCACCTGCTCCCCCCCTCCGCGGCCTTTGTTCTTCTACCTCTGGTCACAGAGAGCTCAGGGAAGGAGGCCTGAGGGGCTCTGGGGGAGGAGCTCTGTGTCCTCCGCATACCCCTTGCTGGGCTGAACCCTTTCCTCTGGGATGGCATGGGCTGGAAACTGACCCTGAGGGTCAGTCGCCATGTTGAGGTGACTGGGTGAAGGCTAAGACTTACTGAGAACTTTCCATGTGCCAGGCACTGTCTAAGTCCGTCCTTCCTTCCTTCCTTCCCTCCCTCCCCCACCTCTTTCTTTCTTTCTGTTGAGACAGAGTCCTACCCTATGCCCCTGAGCAGAGTGCAATGGCATCATAGCTCACTGCAGCCTCAGACTTGGGTTGTGGGCATCCCGCTGCCTCAGCCTCCAGAAGCCACTGGGATTACAGGTGCTCACTGCGGCGCCCGCTGGATTTTTCATTTTTTTAGGAGTCAGCGTTTCACTCTTGCTCAGGCAAGTCTCGAACTTCTGAGCAATTCTCCCTCCTCAGCCTCCCACAGCGCTGGGATTACGGGCATGAGCCACACGCCCCGCTCCAGTACTCATTTCTTCTCCCAGAAACCGTGTGAAGAAGCTGTCATCATGACACATACCTTATAGATGAGGAAATTGAGCTACAGAGAGGTTAGGTGACATGTCCTCGGCTGCCTTAGCTCTGGGAAAGACCAGAGGAGGGTACAGAGCTGGGGACGGGGGCCATAAATCTCTCCACAGCCACACTTTGCTCTTGCGGCTCTCCTCACCAGGGTCTCCCCTCTCTATCTCTTCAGGAAGGAATGTCTCGTGAGCTCCTCAGGGAATGACAACACGGAGAATGGGTTGCCTGGCTCCAAGGCAGAAGAGAAAGCACCCACAAAAGTGTGAGCCCTGCCTCGGGCCAAGCAGCCGTGGGGAACCTCCCTTTCTGAAGAAACTGATGCTTGAGCCCCAACGTGCTGACACACCTACTGCTTGGCTCAAACTGTAGTCTTTCGTCAGGGGAAACTGGGGTCCTGCCCAGCCTGGCCACCCCCTCCTGAGCCAGGGTGCCCCAGGGATAAGGGATGCCCAGGGAGAGCACTTGTGGAAGGTTCTGGAAAAGGAGGTGCTGAGGTGGTGTGGAGGGGCTGGTCCCTGACACCTGGGTAGATGGGGTCCCCTTCTGTCTCTCCACCCTGTACCCTGTACAAGCAGGACTTTGCTTTTTTCCTCCAGAGTTTTCTTCAAGAGGGACTTGGACCCATGAGGGCTGCCCCAAGAGCTGGGGTGCCATAGGGTGAAGGAAGAGCTGTGTGTGGCTCCATTTGGAGGTGGAAGTGGGCTGGAGAACTCTGGAGGAGACCTGGGGCAGAGGGCTGCTGGCAGAAGGACTTTTCTTCTGCCCTTAGAGCTGTCAGCTTTGTCCTAGGCTCCCTAGCCCACCCTGCTCAGTTTTTAAGCCCTCCCAACTGGGGCTGGCTGCCTTGGTCTTGAGGGGTCCCGGCCCCCCAGCCTGCTCCTCTGCCTGTGAGTTATTGAGGGGCTCGTGGAGGGGTCCCTTGAGACTTTCCAGAGCACTAGAGCACCACCCACGCCTTTCCTAGCATTTCTCCTTGGGGAATCAGGCTGCAGAAGTCTCAAGCCAGTGTCCCCGAGGCCTCTCTGCCACTGGAATGCCCACCCCAGCCCTGCCAGAGCTGGCAGCCCCTCCTGGCCATGGCAGGACCATCGCCACTCCTGGGCGCTCCTTAGCCCAGCTCTCCCCTGCTCCTCCCCATCCTCTGCAGTAGTGGGTGCATTCTCTTGCTTGAGAGGTTGCACTGTCAAACCTCTCATTGGCTGGCCCCTCCCGTGCCTCCATTACACCCTCTCCCCTGCCCTGGGCCTGTCTTCACCTCAGGGTCCCTCTTCTTTGGGATGAAAGGGCCCTTGGGTTTCCCAGCTGCTTCCTGCTCAGCTGAGCCACTGCCTTCCATCCTGAGGTTGGGGGGAGCAGGGAGAGGGCCTCCATAGCAACTTTGCTTTCCCAGGAACTGGTTTGCACACCCCCGTGTGGGGGGCTCGACTGTGCCTTAGCTCCTGATCCCAGCTCTTGCCTCCTTGTTGGGCTCCCAGAGAGGGGATTGTGGTGATGTTGGAAGTGGGATTTCCTGATGGGACCAGGTGGGGTGGAGACGGGGAGGCTGGGGATGGCAGGGCTGTGACAGCAGGGCTCTCCACCATCTGCTTCTACTCCCTTGCTCCCCTTTTGAATTCTGACACTCCAGCCTCTGGGTCCCTAGAATAGGAGGGGAGCAGCCCTCTCCCTGGGATTGCCCTTAGGGCTCTTCCTGCCAAAGAACAGCCACAAGCTTCCCTGAGGGTGGAGACTGAGGAACAGCAGCACTGGTGCCCATGGCAGTTCCCAGTGTCCCTTCCCCAAACTGATGGGCTCACAAGTTCCCCCTCTCACCTGCCTCTGCTCCTCTTGTCGGAGGACTGGAGTTCAGATTTTCCTGGCTTTGGGAGCAGACAGACCAGAGCCACTAGCCATTCCGGAAACTTCTTATAGCTGCCTTCACGCAAAACTGCTTTCTTCTCCCTTTCCGATGTCAACATTTGAAGAGGGGGAGCTCCTGGGGGCTCCTTTTCCTGTCTTGAGAGGAAGCTGAGTGTATGGACCAGGGAGAGGAAGGACGTCACCCTCTTCTTCCTCTCCTGGGTCTACTGCTGACTTCTCAGTGGGTCATGAAGGCTCCCTGGGTTCAGCTCTTCCCATTCAGCAACATAGTAATACCTACCTCACAGGGTTGTTGTGAGGCTTGGCAAATTTTGTCTATGATATTTTTTTGATTTGGCAAGGGATCTGGGAATCCAGGTGTTATAATTGGAGGAATTTTTCCAGATCCGTTCTGTCCCCATCTCTATGTCCCATCCCTATGACACTCACACACACACCCTCACACATACACACACACTCACCCCCCCACACTCTCATGCACACACACTCACACACACACACACCCTAACACACACACATACTCACCCCCCACACTCTCATGCACACACACTCTCTCACACACACACACCCTCACACACACACTCACCCCCCACACTCTCATGCACACACACTTTCACATACACACACACTCACACACACACTTTTTTTTTTTTGAGACAGAGCCTCAAGCTGTAGAGTGCAGTGGCATCACAGCTCACAGCAACCTCCAACTCTTGGGCTCAAGCGATTCTCCTGTCTCTGCCTCTGTATTTGTAGCTGGGACTATAGGCGCCCACCACAATGCCCGGCTATTTTTTGGTTGCAGCCGTCATTGTTGTTTGGCTGGATTTGAACCTGCCAGCTGTGGCTGGCGCCTTAGCCACCTGAGCCACAGGTGCCGAGCCAGCTCTCACTCTTACTTTCCATCCCGCTCCCTTGGAATTATTTAGTCTTTGTAATATTAGAAACCCTGATTCTGCTTACAGCTTCTTGTCCATGGCTCTTATTTGACCCATTCCACTTTGGTATTCAGCAGACGTGAGGGAGAACGCAAGGGGGGCATTTGTGATTGTCCCAGTGTCTGGAGACACTACTGAGACTTAGTGGGTGGGGACCGAGAATAGTAAACTTAGTCCCCACAACAAAGAATCATCCCATCCCAGTGCCAGCATCATGCCTGTGGAAAGACACCAGTGTGGGTAGTTAGTTATTTGGGCGAAGTCATCTTTCCCAAGCAGACCCTCAGCACATGGAACTCTCTGACGGTGTTCCCAGGGCTTGTGTGTTGCAGAGAGCCATTTACAAAGTAATCTTGGGAGACCTGAGTGCATGTAGCTGCTTTGACAGTGACATCAGTGAGACCAACGACCAAGTTCCAATCTGTTTATCCTTGCCCACAAAATACGATGTCAGCATTTCAGGTTTTGGGTTTCTCTCCATGTAGGAATTGAGCAGAAGGCAGCCAGAATCATCTTCTCCTACTAGAGCGGCCTGGGAGGGCAAGTGACGGGACTCTGACTTTACCTACGTCTAGCTAACGAGACCTTTTGTGGCGAGGGGGACAGGAGTGTGCTGCTGAGATGGCGGGAGGCAAGGTGTGTGGAGTGGACGTGGAGTGCACGTGTGGGAACGCACACGTGTGCAGGCAAGGTGGGCGTGTGGCAGTGAGATGGAGTGGGGAGGCGCTGCACGGAAGGGTGATGTGTGATGTGGGGGACTCTGGATCTTTCAGGAGCCATCCTTCCAGGCCTGTGCTGTATGTGCTGGGCCCCTGGGAGACTGAGGATGGATAAGACACAGAGGGGCAGATCAGCTGGGTTCCATCATTCCATGACTGCATCTCCCATTGGAAGGCTGGCGGGGGGCTGGGGGGCAGGCAAACCAGGAGGGGGTACTTCTCAGGAAAATCCTGTAGCTTGCTTCAACTTCGCTTTGTCGTGGGTTGGAGTCTCTCCCACCTCCCACCTGACATGCAGTGCTTTTGACTATCTTATGCATGGTTTATTCCTCTGGCTTGGATGACAATACCCATAGTCAATTTTCCTGTATAACAATAGATCAAATGATACGACGACGGGCGCTATCAGGCTTGTGGGTGCCTCTGGGGAGCACAAGTGTACACACACCCAGCACTGACTCGTGTTCAAGCACAGAATGCATACGATCAGACTCTCTTGCCTCTACAACAGGTTTTGCATTGTAGAATTGTATTTAGCTTTGCCTTGGATGAAATAAAAATTATGTTTAATAATTTGGGGCTTGGGATTTCTATTTGGGGCTAGTTGGGAATTGGGTTCCAGTTTTATTTCTTGGTAGCAACAGCTGTACTTAGGACAAGTTTCTTTACTTTCTCTGAGCCCCAGTCTGTATAACGTTCCTTGCCAAGGTGGGATAACACGTGTACAGTGCCTAAGAATGTCTGGAATATTCACAGGCATTCCAGTTGTATTCCTTCCAATATCTTCTCTGAAGAAGCTGGAAAGGTGGTCCTTTAATACTGGAGTCATTGCCAGGGCCCTCCTTGCACTGCTTGGTCATAATTTTGGGTCCACTAGATGCAATAATATGTCCTTCCTCCACGCTCTAGGCATAAGGCCAGGTGGGGAGGAATCAGGGATGTGTACCAATGTATGTGTGTACTTATATCTTGAAATTCATCACACCACATTGTCTTACCATTCTGTATTCCTTTCTTTGATGGATTCATCTCAGACTGCATATCAAAGGGTTCTAGACACTACTCAAAAGATCTTGTTGAAAGATTTCCCCCTCAATCAAGGACCCCAGGAAGGCAGAGGTCTGGGAGGTCCTTTTTTGTCAGCACATGTGCCTGCCAGCCCTGTCTTCTCCAGCCCTCAGCTGTCGTAACTGTGCCGTGTGCTCCTGCCCTGACTTGCTTCTCCAGGCTGCCACTAGCCTGTCCTCAGGTCCTTCCTGCTGCCTGGGACCTCCTGCCACCTTCCCATCTGCTGTGTACCTGTTGGACCTTGATTGCACTTTGGAATGCTATGTATTGAACTTGCAGTACCCCTGTCTGGATCAGTCCCAGGGTCTGGTTAGGTCCTCACCATTGCTCTGTTTCACCTTTACTTTCTTTCCCTACCCAACAGCCATGGTAGCGGATAGATGACCTAATAACTCAAACCAAATTAGGACCTGGGACTGCCCTGGGAAAACCTGGGGATAGGGTTACCCTAGGTTGAATCCCATGCCAGCTCCGTGTTGACTCAAGAAGACTGAAGTACACCTAAATTAGGGGTCCCTAATTTGAGTTGGTGGCAGTCATACTGATCAGGTGGAGTTTTTTGGGGGGTCTATAAACAAGAAAATGAAGGTAAACGTGTACATATGTTCTTAGGCTCTTTCAAAAGAACCCTTGTGCAAAAGCAGGGCGTTATCCCTCTTTCTCCTGCATCGGTGTCAGAAGAGGACCTGCCTCCCTTTACCTCCCTCCTTCTCTAAGCCTGCTTCCTTCTCTCTGTTGCTTTCGTAAGATTGATGTGGGCTTTGGCAAATCCAAGGGCCTGAGCCTTTAGATCTAAAGTAACTGGAAAGATTTTTTTTTTTTTTTTATAGACTCTTTGGTCCTAATTTTCCTTCTTTCCCCCAAATCCTGCCTTTGGCCAACTCTCCTTCCTCCCCTGCAATCAGTTATCCCTAGACTGATTTAACTCTTTAACTCCCCACATTCAGCTTTCCAGGAGGCTGGGGGCATCAGTGCAAATGTGGGTACCAAACCTAAGAGGCAATGCCACAGGTACATCTGCTCCAAATTAGTAGACAGTCGCCAATAAGAAGTCTGGACCCTGGAGTAAGTGATCTGTTCAGATTATGGGAAGGAAGCTGATCTAGGTTATGGGAAGGGGGAACTCTGGGCTCTAACATTTAAGAGGTAATTAGAGGAAGAGGAGGTCAAAAAGGGGACTGATGGAAAGGGCCCAAGGGTAAGGCAGAGTGACGTTTTGGGGACCAAAGTAGCAAGGAGTTTTTTTTTTTTAGTAGCAAGGAGTTTTAAGAGCAGGATGGCCTAAGTTCAGAATCAGTCCTTACCAAGGTTATTGGTGACCTCAATGAGCCCAACAAAGTGGAATGGGTCAGCCAAGTGGGTGAGGTGGCAAACTCTTGATTCTAACATGTGGAAGAGTCACTGAGAGAAGGGAATTGGCACCAGTGGGTAAGGTTGCAATTTCAAGTAGCTTAGCTGTGAATGGCATTGGCCTAGGTTGGAAGAGGGGTGGATGGTTGTCTTTTAAAGATGGAAAAAATAAAAGCAGGGGTAAATGGGTAAGAGACAGTGGAGAGGAAAAGTCTTTGGTAGCTGAGAGAGAGGAAAGGAAGTGTCATTTGGGTGGACTCGAGGGGACAGGGCTCAGTGGCCAGGTGAAATGACTGGCCTTAGCTAGCTGAGGAGAGAGGAAAGGCAGGCAAGGGGAAGAGAGTGCAGGTGAATTCACAGAGAGGGGAGGACAAGAGGTTGGGAGACTTTGTCTGGTCTCTGGTTCCTACTATGTTGTCAGGTCATTTGCAGAGCAGACTCAAGGTTGAAGCCAGAGAAAGCTGAAGACCCTCCCAGTTCAGAACCCTCAATGCTCCCCCTTCCCTAGGTACAGCCCCTTCCCTGGCATTCTAACATACCTGCACGCACTGTAGCAGTAAACTGCACACCGTGGGAAGAGGGCATTCTCTCAGCTCACTGCTTACAGTGCTAACAGGTAAGATGGAAGTTCCCCTTCCACTGCCAGTGAACAGATATGCAAAAGGACAATCCTGGACTTAGAATCCAGGGATCTGGGTTCCACTTCTCTATCATGTACCAGCAAAATGGCCTTCAGCAAGCTACCTCATCCCTATGAGCCTCAGATCTCTAACCTGGAAAATGAGGATGGTAATGCCTACTGCCTATGCTCATGAGGGTTAAATGAGGCAAAAGAAGTGAAATGCTTAAAACTACGAAGCGTGGGCCATATAAATTTAAGTAGTTTGTAAGCCAGGTAACAGCATCCATAAGTGGTTCAGCACTTGGAAAAGATCCACCTGAGGCAAGACTTCATGGAGGGCAAGACTCCATGGAGGGCAAGCCAACAGGATTGGAGATGAGCCCAGGTGTGGGCTTTGCTAGGCACACCCCCTCTTGCTTCTGATCAGGCAGGGCTCTTAGCTGCAGAGAGAGGGGATGGGCAGAGAGTGGTGTGTGTTGAGAAATGGCTTCTTGGCAGACATGATAGTATGTCAGTTGTCCAAAACCAAACTCATGATCTCCCTTCCTTCTGTCCCCAAATCTGCTTCTCCCCAGGCTTTCTTGTCCATCTCGTCATCAGGTCAAAAATATTAATCTACCATGACTCCTTATTTTCTCTCACACCTGAAACCTTTTTATCAGTGAACCCCGTCGATTCTGTATTTGAAACACGTCATGAACTTGACTACCTCTCAACACTATCACCATTTCTAGGATTCTGATCCAGGGCCCCATTGACTCTCTCCCGGATTACTACAATAGCTTCCTCTCTGGTCTTCCGGCTTTTGCCCTTGTCCATCCTTAGAATCTAGTTTCCAGAGTGATTCTTTTAAAACAGAATTAATGATGTCACCCTAGCTAACATGGTGGCATACAGACCCTTTGCCTTTGCATCTTAAACAAATGAAAAATTGGAAAAAAAATACATGATGCAATGGTTTTCAGACACCAGACAATAGGCAATGGTGATTCCTGAGAGGGAATGCAATAAGCCCAGTTTACTGTCTGGAGAGAATTTCCAGGCTGCATTGTGGAGGGTAGGAGGGATGGCAGGCTGAATCCAGCATTCTCGGAGTGGAGGAGAGTTGCTGGGAATCTGGGAGAATTTAAGGCAGTTAGAATTTGCAGGGCCAGAGATCTCCAGAGGGTTTCCCTAAGTCTTCAGCTGAGTCCAAGGGGTGCATATACGTGGGGAGACTACCTAAAGCCAGGGAACGAACCACAGGAAGGGTTGAGGGGAACAATTCCTGGAGCTCAGCCAGGGCAGCCCTTCATGTAGGACTGATTTGCCCCACTGCTGAGGCAATGCCCTTTGAATACCCTTCCTTACCTCTCATGAATTATGCAGTTTTGCCATTCTAGTTGGTGGCAATGTGAACTATTCCTGGCTCCGTGTGAGCTCCAGGGATTGCTCCCTCTAATCCTTTCTGGCAGTTCTTTCCGCAGGCTCAGGCACGCCTCCATCAGTAGCAAGGGGGACGCTTTGCAGATTTCTGGGTGAAGCTCTGTCTTCTCTTTCCACTGAGTTGGATCTGGCTCAGTTTTGCTGCACTCTAACTCCATCTCCTTGATTCCGGGAGGTTCCTGGCTCTGCCTGAGTCCCCTGGCCCTGCACGGTAGCATCTGTAGGCCTCTCCTTACATGTCTGTCTCTCCTCTCAGGGATCGCTGACCTGTGCTGCCCGACGTCCTCTGGCTGAAAGCTCTTGTGTGTGTTTCCATCTCCCACCTCGTATTTTGGTTGTTTCAGATGGGAAATTTATGTTCACACAAAAACTCTTAGGGAATTATTTATAGAGGTTTTGTTTTGTCATCACCAAAATCAAGAAACAACCTCAATGTCCTCCGACGGGTGAGTGTATTAACAAACTGTTGTACATCTGCACAGTGGAACATTCCTCTGAAGTTCTGTGTGCCAACTAACACGGATGAATCGCAAATGCATTATGAGGACTGAAAGAATTAAGACTCAAAAAAGTGCCTCCTTCTCTTGTGACCGGTGGGTCCCCACTCTGATGGGGAATCTTAACAAGGGAGGGAGGCTGAGCGTAAGTGGAGACAAGGGGTTGTATGGGAAATCTTTGTATCTTCTGCTCAATTTTGCTGTGAACCTAAAACCGCTGTAAAAATAAAGTCTTAAGAAAACCCCAAACCTTAAAAAAAAAAAAAAGAGCCTACGATGTAGTTCTATTGATATGACATTCTGGAGAAGCAAAAGCTACAGGGACAGAGACTGTCAGGGGTTATAGGTGGGGCAGGGGTTGGCTACAAAGGGCAAGGGAGACTTTCTGGGAGTGATGGAGCTTACTTGTATACGTTTGTGAAAATTTGCAAAACTCTGCACTAAAAATTGCGAATTTTTTGGTATGTAAACTATACCTTAAAAGGCCACAATTAGATGATGTCTCTCTTGCTCAGAACCTTCCAGTCTACCTTACTCTGCCTTCACGGTGGTTTGGGAGGTTCTATTGTTCTGGCCTCTATGAACTCTGATATTGTTTTTTCTAACACTCTCATGCTGACTTATTTCATGGTAGCCTCATTATACTCTTCATGGGTCCTCTCAACATCAGCCTTCTCTGTCTCAGGACCTTTGCATGCGCTGTTCCTCTACTTGAGTGCTCCCCGCTCCATATCCGCAGGATTCATTTTCCTGTTTCAATCAGGTCTCTGCTCAAATATCATTGCAGAGAAGATTTCTTTGGTCATATATCTACCTTAACATCTACCTGGCTTGGTCACTTTCTTCTTATACTGCTTTATTTTTTTCAAAGCACTTACAAGCAGTCTCTGAGTTACAAACTTCTGACTTACGTACAACTTGCATTTATGAATGGAGGCTATTGCAGTAAGTCCTCAAGTTGCAAACATCCAACTTATGACTCACACTTATGAACAGAGGCTATTACAGGTAATAGGCAAACGTACCTGTTTCAACTTACATACAAATTCAACTTAAGAACAAACCAATAGAACCTATCTGGATCTTAACCCAGGGACTGCCCGTATCTCCACCTGACATCTATTCATTTTCTGGTTTTTGTCTATCTCCTCTAATGAGGATTTAAACTTCAGGGGAGCCAGGGCAAGTTCTGTTCTCTGGGGGAATCCAGACCTTTCCACTTTCCTTGAAGGGGTGGGATCCTCAGAGGCCTTCCCAAAAGACAGTAGCTCCCTGGGGCCAGAATAGAGTGTGAGGACAGGTGTCTGGCCTCTTAGCCTGACAAGACAGAGAGCATCTTTAGATGGCAGTGGCATGAGCCGCTGTGGGAGCTTGTTAGAAATGCAGAATTCTAGGCCCCACACCAAATGCACTGAATCAGAATTTGCATTGTAACAAGTTTTCTGGGTGATCTGTGTGCAAATTTGAGAAGCACTAGCTTAAAACCATGGATATGGGGCCCCTGGCCCAAACGTAGCTCTCATGCTGGGCACTGTCAGCAGGGAAGTTAGAAAACTTGGGATTTCTCTGTCCATCGTTCTCCTTTTCTATTGGCTATTAAAAGGCCCTAAAGAATAAGTTTGGGAGCTTCTGGGAGCAAGCACAGGAGACCTCAACTCTGTATAGTAACGATTAAGAAAAATACTGGTTGAATTCTCAGAGTTGCTGGTCATCAGCAGATGTGGTATAAGTTTCCCCATGACCCTGGAAGGCAGGTTTAATTATCACCATTTTACCCAGGGTAAAACCTGGCCTGGGGCCTGCTAAAACAATGACAACTGCAACAAAAAAATAGCTGGGCATTGTGGCAGACACCTGTAGTCCCAGCTACTTGGGAGGCTGAGGCAAGAGAATCGCTTCAGCCCAAGAGTTTGAGGTTGCTGTGAGCTGTGATGTCACAGCACTCTACACAGGAGGACATAGTGAGTCTCTGTCTCAAAAAAAAAAAAAAAAAAAGAAAGCTTTCCAAAGACATGCAACTATTAGGCAGCAGAGCTAAAATTTAAACCTAGTTCATTTATGGATGTTTATAAATAGCAATGATGGTGATGATAATTGCTGACAAACTGAAAATCTCACAGCAACCCTATGAGGTAGAAACCATAATTATTAGTCCCATTTTACAGGTGAGGAAATGGAGGCATACAGATTCTAAATATTTGTATAGAAAATAGTCCGGAAAGACACACAGCAGACTGAGATCAGAGGTTGCCTCTGAGGAGGGAAAGTGGGGATTGGCTTGCGAATGGAAGGGAGGTTCTTTAACTCTTTGCACCTTCAGTATTGTTTGACTTTTTGTAACCACGCAGTACATTTGTAACACACACACACAGAGTTTTGAGTCAAAAATCTACCTGCCTCTAAAGTCCAGATTCTTTTCATGGCAATGCTGTTCCCCCATCTCATCTCTCCTTTCCAATTTCCTTTCTGTCCTTCCCTCTTACTCTAAACCTGCCCTGCTCCCTGAACACAGGGCTTCTTGGTGCCTGTTGCTTTGCGCTTGCTGGTCCCAGCAGCCACAGTAGCCTCCCTGGAGTGGGTGTGCACCTCTCTGGTCTTTGGCTCCACTTCAAACATGGCTGCCCTGCGGCATTTACACGCTTCTTACGCAGGGCTCTCCCACATCAGATGCTGGTGTGGGTGCAGGCAGAGGGAACACTTTTGCACTGCTGGTGGGATTGCAAACTCATACAGCCTCTCTGGAAAGATGTATGGAGAATCCTCAGAGAGCTAAAAGCAGACCTTCCATTTGATCCTGCAATCCCATTACTATCATTTTACCACAAGGACATTTGCACTAGAATGTTCATCGCAGCTGGGTTCACAGTTGTCAGGATATGGAATCAACCCAAGTGCCCATCAATACATGAATGGATTAATAAACTGTGGGATATGTATTCCATGGAGTACTATTCAGCTATAAAAAATATGGAGACTTGACATCCTTTGTATTTACCTGGATGGAGGTGAATGAAGAACATTCTCCTTAATAAAGTATCACAAGAATGGAAAAGCAAGCAGCCAACGTACTCGATACTAATATGAAACTAATAGATAAACAATTACAGCCCCACACTGGAGAAAAACACAATCGAATTCAAATGGGAGGAGAGGGGGGGAGTGGTAAACTCTCGCCTAAGCTGCCTGTAAGGGTACAGAGCACACCCCCTGGGTGAAGGGCTCAACTACAATTGGAACTTTCCCTAAGAAACACAATGTAACCTAATCGTCTGTACCCTCATCTTCATCTGAAAGTGAAAAAAAGAACAATATGCTTCATTGAGCCCCCCTTCCCTCCAGCAACAGGCTGTGGCTGCCCTCCCCTCCACCTGTCTCTGCGGCACCTGGCCAAAGGGCGCACTCACCCTGTCACAGTGGTCTAATGGCCTGCTATTAGGTGTATGGGGTCCCTTTCTGCGGAGACGGCTCTGAGCTGTGAGACTGTCTTCCTCTTACGTCACGATTCCTGGTTCCATCTTGACCTCCCAGCTGAACCACCTGTGCTCTGAGTGCAGTGTGCAAAGGCAGACAGCTCTCAGCACCGGGCCAGGTACAGAAAGAGCTGAAGCACTTCAGGGTCAGCTGCTATTACCCTAAAACATCCCATGAATGTATGCATGGGGGTGTGTCTGTAAATCTCTAATATATATATATATTTTAATTGTTGGGGATTCATTGAGGGTACAAGATATAATATATATTTTTATCGTTCTATTGTAAGTAAATGTCTTTAACTTCTTTAACATATGATTTATTTATTTATTTATTTATTTATTTTTTTGAGACAGAGCCTCAAGCTGTCACCCTGGGTACAGTGCTGTGATATCACAGCTCACAGCAACCTCCAACTCCTGGGCTTAAGCGATTCTCTTGCCTCAGCCTCCCAAGTAGCTGGGACTACAGGCACCTACCACAACATCCGGCTATTTTTGGTTGTAGTTGTCATTGTCGTTTGGCAGGCCCGGGCTGGATGTGAACCCGCCGGCTCTGGTGTATGTGGCTGGTGCCTTAGCCACTTGAGCTATAGGCGCCGAGCCAACATATGAATTATTTAGAAGTATTTAAAAAATACTTAGATATTACCTAGGCATTTTATATTTAAAAAATTATTGTTTGGTGTCACCTTATAACTTAATAGCATTACAATTGGAGAACTTCATTTGTTTGATAGACTTAGTGTAGCTTTCTCAGAAAACTTCAGTTTTCTGTTAAATTTACATCTTAAGATATTGAGGGGTTCAATCCTAGGAAAGCAAGTGTGAGGGGGACAGGGCTATGAGGCAGGGAGCAAAGAAAGCAAACACACAGTCATGGTTCCTGAGCCGACCACAGCTCCATCCATCAGGAGATGCCCGGTTACTGAAGCATAAAACCTGTCCCCTGGGGGATTAGCCTTCTCTGAAGAGCTCCAGGCTGGGGAAGAAGGATGAGCAATTTATCTGCAGGTTCCTTCCTGTCTCCTGTCTTCCACTATTTCACATATGCACCATGAATAGTTTCTGTGTTTGGTTACTCAGCCTCTTCAGGCAGCACCAGGGAAGCCAGAGCTGCCCGGGTGCAGTCAGCTGGCCAGGGAGCCAGGGCTGCTGTGGTGCATGTGAGGAAGGCCACCAAGCCAAAGCCTGGCCCTGGCCCCAGCGGGGGTGGGGACCAGTGGTGGCTATAAGAATGACAGTGGCCAGGGTTTTATAACTGCAGGGATGGAAGGGGCCAGGGCTGGGTCCACTGGAAGCTGGAAGCCAGCAGATGACTGAAGCCTGGAGATCGGGGGATGGGGGCTGCAGGTAAGGCTGAGTGGAAATTGCTGGGAGCACAAAACTAGCTCTGGTGCTCACACTACTTGTTTTTATTTATTTATTTATTTTGAGACAGAGTCTCAAGCTGTCACCCTGGGTCGAGTGCCGGGGCATCACAGCTTACAGCAACCTCCAACTTTTGGGCTTAAGCAATTCTCTTGCCTCAGCCTCCCAAGTAGCTGGGACTACAGGCACCTGCCACGGTGCCTGGCTATTTTGTTGTTGTTGTAGTTATCACTGTTTGGCAGGCCTGGGCTGAGTTCGAACCTGCTGGCCCCTGTGTATGTTGCTGGCGCCTAGCCATTACTACAGGTGCTGGGCCAGTAAAATGTCTTTAGGGGATGCAAATGAAGGTGAACTTCATACGCAACATTAGGAGGAACATAGTGTCTGGTTCCACTGCTAGTGGGTAAGGCGATGATAGTCTGATCTCTTCATTTTAACATTAGATTTCCTATTGCAATTAGCAAGGAATTGATGGAGGGATATGCAGGTATTATGCAAATATTCACTTCTTCATAGTCTTAGTCCATTCCTGCTGCTATAACAAAATACCTTAGACTGGATAATTTATAAACAACACACTTTTATTGCTCACAGTTCTGGAGGCTGGGAAGTCCAAGATCAAGGCACCAGCAGATTCAGTGTCTGCTGAAGGCTCATTCTTTGCTTCCTAGATGGCACCTTGTTGCTGTGTCTTCACATGACAGAGGGGCAAACAGGCTCCTTCGAACCTCTTTTATAAGGGCAGGAATTCCGTTTGTGAGGCTGCATTTCTAATACTGGTCACCTCCCAAAGGCCCTACCTCCTAATAACATCACTTTGAAAGTCAGAACTCAACACATGAATTTGAGGGGGTGGGGGCACAAGCATTCAGACCATGGCAATCATTAATCTCGCACTGAATGGTTTTACTATTCATTGATGATCCTTACCTCAATCAATGACTTCATTAGAAGTTGCCAACAGTGGTTTTCTGTCATTCATCCATATTGATTGGTTACACTTTTCAGGAAACAAGAGTGTTCCCTCACTACCTAGAGCCATCCTGTTAGCTGAAAGTAGATTCCTGTAGCAAAGCAGAATAATACTAATTGTTTTCTCTTTCAGTGCCACTTCAGAGTACAGACTTGGTGTGACCGTCCAGGCTTGGCGACAGAAGAATTGTGCTGTTTTCTTTGTTTATAAGTTTTCAGCTAATAGATCTTCTTGAGGAACTGAGCCTTTTGTGATTATGTAGTGACTCTCTTTATCTTAAAGTTAGTATTGTCTTTTTTGTTCTAAATCTCTATTTAAAAAAAATTCTATAGCTATGGGTGGTGTCTGTGGCTCAAAGGAGTAGGGCGCCGGCCCCATATGCCAGAAGTGGTGGGTTCAAACCCAGCCCTGGCCAAAAACTGCAAAAAAAAAAAATCTATAGCTACCCCAGGTTAAATTTGGTTAAGTGCTTGCTTTTTATATCATTTCCCACTGTTTTTAGTTTCAATGTTTCTGTAATCTGATATTTTGTGTATGTCTCTTATAAATAACACATAGCTTGGTTTTACATTTTTAACCTACTTGACTCTATATTAATTGGTGAGTTGAACTTTTATTGTGATTATTGTACCTTTTATTACCATCTTACTTTTTATATTCTATTTATTCCATTTCTTTTTTTGAGATAGAGTCTCACTATGCCATCCTTGGTATAGAGTGCTGTGGCGTCATAGCTCACAGCAACCCCAAACCCTTGGGCTAAGCGATCCTCTTGCCTCAGCCTCCTAGGTAGCTGGCACTACAAGTGCTCGCCACAATGCCTGGCTATTTTTCTTTTTTTACTGTAGATGTCATTGTTGTTTGGCAGTCTGGGGCTGGGTTGGAACTTGTCAGCCCTGGGGTACGTGGCCGGTGCCCCAGCCCCACTGAGCTACAGGCACTGAGCCATATTTATTCCATTTTTAAATGCTTTTCTCTCTTCTTAGTTCTCCTCCTCCTTCTTTTGAAATTGCTCGATTCTGTTTGTTTACTAGTCTTTTCTTAATCTGTTTCCGCTTTATATTGTTTTGAAAGTGACACACTTTATTTTCATTCTCTACGTGGTTACCTTTTTGACCACCTAGAACATAGTACGAACACTTTACATAACATAACCTTATTTATTTATTTATTTTTAAGCAGTGGGGTAACATAAATATTTAACCTTCCCCTTGAAAAATTTAAGAACTTGAGAATATTTTAACTCCAACTATCCCCTTCTATTTTATAGGTTATTGTTACTCCATATTTAGTCAGGCTTTTAAAAACCCATAAAATAGATGTTATTGTTATTTTATGTACATAAAGTTTCAGATTTATCTTCCTTTTTACCATTTGACCTTCCTTCCTTCTTTCCTTCCTTCCTTCCTTCTTTCTCTCTTTCTCCCTTTCTTCCTTTCCTTTCCTTTCTTTCTTTTTCTTTCTTGATCATTTTCCAAAGAAATATTTATTTTCCTTCCTTCCTCCCTCCCTCCCTCCCTTCCTTCGACAGAATCTCACTTTGTCACCTTGGGTAGAATGCTGTGGCATCATAGCTCACAGCAACCTCAAACTCTTGGGCTCAAGAGATCTTCCTGTCTCAGTTTTTCATTTTTCGTAGAGACAGGGTCTCACTCTTGCTCAGGCTGGTATGGAACTCCTGAGCTCAAGTGATCCACCTGCCATGGCCTCCCAGAGTGCTAGGATTACAGGCGTGAGCCACCATGCCAGGCCAAATTAGATTTGAAAAAAATAAAAAAATGGGGGAGTATGAGCTTTAGATGTTTCTTTAGTGAAAGTTTAGTGGTGGTAAAGTCTGTTTCCGGTTTTTGAAAATGCCTTTACTTTTGAGCTGGGTGCAGTGACTCACGCCTATAATCCTAGCACTTGGGAGGCCAAGGTGGGTGTATTGCCTGAGCTCAGGGGTTCCAGACCAGCCTGAGCCAGATCAAGACCTCTGTCTCTAAATAAAAAAACCAAAAATAGCTGGGTGCTGTGGGGCTATGACGGGTGCCTGTAGTCCAGCTACTCAGGAGGCCGAGGCAAGAGAATCGCTTGAGCCTAAGAGTTTGAGGTTGCTGTAAGCTATAAAGCCATAGCACTCCACTGAGGGTAACAAAGTGAGACTCTGCCTCAAAAGAAAAAATAAATAAATAAAATGCCTTTATTCTTTTTTCTTTTTGCAATTTATAATCTTTATTTTTAATTCATTCACATTATTTTATACATGCAGTGAGACATTTTTAATCTTAGATTCATCTCAATAAGTTGAGACAAGTGTATAGTTTCGTAGGGACCACAATTCTTGATAGACCATTATAATCTCCTTGCATTCTGAAAATAATAAATGAGGCTGTCTGGAAAGTATCCAGCCATCATTAATACTGTTTTTCATACTACAGGCAGTCTTTCTTTCTTTCTTTTTTTGGCTGGGGCTGGGTTTGAACCTGCCACCTCCAGCATATGGGGCTGGCGCCCTACTCCCTTAAGCCACAGGTGCCACCACTACAGGCAGTCTTGAGTTACAAACATCCAACTTATGTACAACTTGCACTCATGAATGGAGGCTATCAGGTAATAGATAAATGTACCTGTTCTAATTTACATACAAATTCACCTTTAGAACACACCTATAGAATCTGCGTCACTGGTAACCCAGGGACTGTCTGTTCAACCCAGGACACTTTCTGTCTTCTAGCTCCTTCACTGCTGTGGGAAAGTCTGTCTAGTTGTAGCTTTCTGGTTCTGTGGTTGATGCAGATTTTCTCTCTGGATGCTTTAAAGCTGTGGTCCCCAACTTTTTTGGTGCCAGGAACCAGATTCATGGAAGACAAAATTTTCCATGGACCAGGGTTGGGGGGATGGTTTTAGGATGACTCATGTACATGACATGTATTGTACATTTTATTTCTATTATTGTTACATTGTAATGTATAATGAAATAATTATACAACTCACATAATGCAGAATTACTGGGAGCCCTGAGCTTGTTTTCCTGCAACTAGAGGCTCCCATCTAGGGGTGATGGGAGACAGTGACACCCAAAGTGTGTTGCTGCTATAAAGCCTGCCACCAGATGCAGCTGAATTGTCACTTGCCACTCACTGGTACGATTTTGATGTGAGTCTGCAAGCAATTTTTATGGTCTCTGTGCAGTCAAACCTCTCTGCTAATGATAATCTGTATTTGTAGCCGCTCCCCAGTGCTAGCATCACGCCTCCGCTCCACCTCAGATCATCAGATGTTAGATTCTCATAAGGAGCGTGCAGCCTCGATCCCTCGCATGCGCAGTTCCAGGAGTGTTCGAGCTCCTATGAGAGTTAAAGGCACTGCTGATCTGACAGGAGGCGGAGCTCAGGCAGTGACGTAAGCAATGGGAAGCATCTGTAAATACAGACGAAGCTTCAGCTCCCTGGCCTGTTGCTCACTTCCTGCTGTGCGGCCCATTCCTAACAGGCCGTGGACAGGTACTGGCCTGTGGCAGGCTGGGGAAGGGTTGGGGACCACAGCTTGCAGCTTTAAAGAGTTTCTTTTCATCTTTAGTGTTCTGCAACTATAATATGCCTAGGTGTGGATTTATTTTTTTTCACCTTAGCTGTATGGTGGTATATATTATATATTATATCTGGGATTCACACCTTTAACCAGTTCTGGAACATTCTCAGCTGTTCTGTCTTTGGATATTTTCTCTCTTTCATTGTTTCTATTCTCTCTTTCTGGAACACTGAGTATATTACACTTTACCATTCTAGCTTCCATTGCTTTTAGCCTGGTTTTCTTAGTTTTTATCTCCTTATTTATGTCTGCTGTACATTTAATAACTTCTTCAATCTACCTTCCAGTTCATTCATTCTCTCTTGATCTGGGTCTTAAATGCTATTTATCCCGTTTACTTTTTATTTTTTGAAATGAAAATGTTTTTCATTTTTATAATTATAGCCTTCCTTCCTTCCTTCTTTCTTTCTTTCTTGAAAAGGTTCTTGAACTGTCACCTAGGCTGGACTGCTGTGGCACAATCATAGCTCCCTGCAGCCTCGAACTCCTAGGTTCAAGCAATCCTCCTGCCTCAGCCTCTTGAGTAGCTGAGTCTACAGGTGAGAACCACCATACCTGGCCAACTTTTAATTTTTTTGTGGAGATGGGGTCTCACTATGTTGCCCAGGCTGGTTTCCTAGCCTCAGGTGATCCTCTCACTTTGGCTTCCTAAAGTGCTGGGATTATAGGATGTGTGCTATGGTACCTAGCCAGTTTTTATTTCTAAGACCTCTATTTGATTCTATTCTAAGTCTACCTGTCATTTTTGCTTGATTATCAAAATACCCATTTTTAACAGAAAATAACAAGTGCTGGTGAGGAGGGAGAGAAATGGGAACTCTTGGGTCTCCATGTCTCTGCTTTCTCTTGCCTCTATTTTGAGAAACAATTGTCTCCCTTGGACTTTTTTCTCCCCAGGATAAAGAATAAAGGTTCAATGGTCCTAGCTCAGTTCTTATCAAGCAGCCCAGACAGCCTATGCCAAAGATTTCACATACGTGTTTAATAATAGTGGCCATAGAGGTAATAATAACAACAGTAGGTTGCACTAGTGGTGCCAACAGTGGGACAGAGCATTTTACATTACAGTAAGTTTCTTACTCCAGTGGGCTTGGGGATGGGTGGAGGAGGAGAGGGCTGGCTCAGACCCTTTCCTCCTCCACGTTAGCCCTCGGTGATCTATCTGGGCTCTCATGGGAGTGGGAAAGTTCCTTCTCGGCTTAGCAATGCCTCTGAAATCTCAGCCCAGGCTCGTTCAGTGGACTGTGTCTCTCCCTGGAATGCTGGGAGCACCAAAGGATGACTGACCCAATGCTAGTGACTTCCTTCTGGGTGCCTCTGGGCTGTGGGGATCTCTTACAGGAATGGAGGCCCTTTACTGCTCCAAGGAATGCTGAGGCTGTGAGCGCAGAGGTGTGCCCAAGGGGGCTGTTGCTCTGTGTCTGACTTCAGGGACCCCTAGGTGGGCAGGGCACAGGGGAAGCAGCTCCCAGCACTGCAGAGGGGCAGCATTATAGCTCAGCCTAGAATAAAAGAGACCGAGAAAGAGAAGGTCAGATAATTTTAAGCTGGGCAAAGTGGTGACATGTGCAAAATGAATCTTCCTTTTCTGAAGCTCTTTGTTCCTTTTCCTACCCTCTAAGGGTAATCTCATAAGGAAATCTCATAAGCCTTTCATCCTCTTCTTTATCTGAATCTTCTCTTTGTTTTTTTCTTTTTTGAGACAGTGTCTTACTATGTTGCCCTTGGTAGAGTGCAGTGGCGTTACAGCTCACTGCAACCTCTAACTCTTGGGCTTAAGTGATTCTCTTGCCTCAGCCTCCCAAGTAGCTGGGACTACAGGCGCCCACTACAATGCCCGGCCATTTTTTTGTTGCAGTTGTCATTGTTGTTTAGCTGGCCTGGGTCAGGTTCAAATCTGCCAACCTGGGTGTATGTGGCCAGCACCCTACCCACTGAGCTACGGGCATCACTCTGAATCTTCTCTTTAAAGGATCTGTTAATCTCATTCTGTCACAAAATAGAGACTTGATAAAGCTGGGTGTATTCTATACCCAAAGTATTTGCATTTAACAGTAATGTCTGATGTGAGGAATTTCAGCCTAATTGTGGAATCCTAGGCTGTTGCTTCTTTTTTTTTTTTTGGTAGAGACAGAGTCTCACTGTACCGCCCTCGGGTAGAGTGCCGTGGCGTCACACGGCTCACAGCAACCTCTAACTCTTGGGCTTACGCAATTCTCTTGCCTCAGCCTCCCGAGCAGCTGGGACTACAGGTGCCTGCCACAACGCCTGGCTATTTTTCTGTTGCAGTTTGGCTGGGGCTGGGTCCGAACCCGCCACCCTCGGCATATGGGGCCGGCGCCCTACTCACTGAGCCACAGGCGCTGCCCAGCTGTTGCTTCCTAAGGTGGAAAATTATTTGGGTTGGAAATGATCTAAGAGCCATTTAGATCAAACCTAAGGATGATTTGGTACCCCCAGGGTGGAGGAAGGGAGGGTGGGCACTGTGCCAGAGCCCACCTGCTTACCTTCCGGACACTGTAGATCCAGTTGAGATAGGCTGCGACTTTGGTGTACACTCCTGGGGTGCTTGGGCCCCCACAGCCGTAGCCCCAGCTAACAATGCCCACCACCTCCCACTGGGTAGATCGGTACATCAGGGGCCCACCGCTGTCACCCTGTGAAAGGTCAGAATAGGGGCTGCTGGGAGAGCAGGCCAGGGGCTGGGCTTTCCTCCCTCCCTCCCTGAACTGGCCCTCCTGTTTCCCCGCACTCCCAGCACCCTGGAATACTCTTCCTTCTGGGGCAGAAGGGTCTTGCTGGGGTCAAAGAAGTTGTGAGAGTGCTGTTAGCTCTCTCCCAGAGACTCCTAACTCCCATTAACAGATTGAAGGCTCTGAGAGGTGTGGTAAGGAATCCTGGCTACCTTTGTTTAATCTAGTAGTCCCCAAATTTATTTAACCACTTACGGAGGGCCTATTTTGTGCCAGGTACTATTCTAAGCAATTGGGACTCAATTAATTAAAACAAAACAAACACCCACAAAGACTCCCTGCCTTCAGGAAGCTTAGAATCAAATGGCCTGGGGAAAGACAGTAAACAAGCAATAACGAAACAAGAAAAAGTCAGATCGTGAAAAGTACACTCGTCTGGGTGTCCGTACTGGCTCCTGTAGCCTCTGAGGCTTCCTCCCCGGCGGACCCAGGAGCATGGTAGGCCTCCCACCACCTCCACTGTGAGCTCCCCGAAGGCAGATCTGCCGTGTTCCAATGTCTGGGGCACCCAAGCCATGACTAACAGACACTTCTGACATGAAGGAACTTAGTGACTTAAAATGGGGTGAGAATCGGGTGAGGGATTTTAATGAAAATGGCTCAGGAGACTCTCCGGCTGTGTGGGGGTGTGAGAATACACAGAAATTGCTAAACTACCTGGCGGTGAGGGTGGGGTAGGGGACGCGCACCAGTGCCCATCCAGATGAGGTAGCTATTTTTGAGTGCAGTTCAACAGCTTGGGGACAGTCACGGAGAAAACAGACCTGGGGTTCCAGCTTTCAAGGGGCCTACAGTCCCATAGATCATGAGAAGTAAAAGTGGGTGAGGAGGCTGAGTAACGTCATTTTTGTCTGTGAAATAGGCATTTGGAATCTTTTTGCTTGTCTGCATTCATCCATCCATTTTTTTTTTTTTTTTTTTGCAGTTTTTGGCGGGGGCTGGGTTTGAATCCACCACCTTTGGTATATGGGGTTGGTGCCCTACTTTCAGCCACAGGTGCTGCCCATCCATTTTTTTTTTTTAAAGAGATGAGGTCTTGGTCTGTTACCCAGGCTGGAGTGCAATGGCACAATCATAGCTTAATGTACCCTTGAACTCCTGGCTCAAGCAATCCTCCCACCTCAGTCTCCTGAATAGCTGGGATTACAGGTATGCACCACCTTGCCTGGCCCCCATCCATTCTTACATCCCTATCTGACTATATTCTTTCCTCCGCTCCTCTCTTTCTCTCTCCCATCATCACACGTTGAGTGCCCACCATACACAAGGCTTCACAGGAGGCATTCAGCCTCTGGGTCTTCTCGTCTCTCTAGAACCTACATGTCTATCCATAGAACGTCTCAGGATCCTTGGAGGTCTCACCTGGCAGGCGTCCACTTTCCCTTCTGGGCTGCCTGCACACATCATCTTCTCCGTGACCTCCCCCTTGTAGGCATCATCTGCATTGCACTGTCTTCTGTCAATGAACTGGACTGCTGCCTGCATCAGAATGTCAGACATCTTCCCTGGAAGGTTGAAAACACAGTTACATTCCCATTCTTGCCTTCTGATCCCCCAGCTTACCCAAGTCACTTTGCTTTTTTGCCTGACACCTTGGTGGTTGGTCCTCCAGGGAGGACTTTTCTATAGGATGTCCTCCTACTCACACTTTTGGGAGTTGCTCCCTCTGAGATGGGTGCCAGCAGCCTCATGGGTGCCAGCTGCCCCATCACCCACATAGGATGGATGCCAGCAGCCTCACAATGGCTTCACACCACCCCCCAGGTAGGAGGAAGGGAAAAAGATGAAATGAAAAGATGCCAAGTACCATTACTCTTAAATCAGTCTGTATCGGGCCGGAACAGGACAAAATAATAACAAATGGGCCAAGAACTGTCATCACGAGAGTTAATGAGCTAAGTGCTGTGACAAATTGTTTTACTGATCCATTAGTTGCTAGATCTGCATTATGTTACCTTATTGTTATCCAACTGCCCTTTATGGTACCTATTGGCTAAACCGCTAAACTGCAAGGTTTGCTTCTGTAAAAGAAGGGTCATCGTGACTCGGTGCTTGCTTTTTACTTCTGTTGCCAACTTTCTTTTTGCTTCTAATTGCTTTCACCCCACCTGTTTGGTCCTTTGCCAACTTTCAGACTAGAAAAGCCCCAACTTCAGACCCCTCGATGCTCTCTCAGTCTGCTTTAGACTTTGCTGAGACAGCCCTGTGGTTAATAAAAGACTCCTTTTTGGAATTCTAATTTGAGTTGGTGCTCCTTAATCTCGCCCCATAACACCTGAAACAAGAACATATCTCGTCCTATGGTTCTGAGCCCAGAACTTACCTCCATTCTGTTCTGTAAAGCCCCAACCGATGACCCAGAGAGGGGTGGACGAAGTGAACTCTTCATTGAAGAAGGGCAGGCAGATGGGCCTGATTCTTTCTGCCAGGAGCAGAGAGGAAGAGGAAGACCCTATATTATTTTCTCTATTTTATGATTTTTTTTAGTTGCTACATCCTCTGATTTATTTAGTTGGTTAACTCTTGGCTCCCAGGAACCTCTGCTGATGGGGATTTTTCTTTTTAACTTCATTCAAATTAATATGAGGGTACAATTTTTATGTACATTGTTCTCACTTCCTGGGTAAAGCTCCCTTTGTAGAAGAGCCCCTCACCATGTGCTATTAGGCGCGATCCCGCCTCATGCCCTCCATCCTTCTCCCATACATCCTCTCCCCTCCATCCTCCCACTTCCCATTACCCCTGAACTGGACTATATTAGTATTTTATTGCTCTTATGAACATGTTTTTATATTGACTTCATATTAGAATGGAGTACTTTGGATATTTATTTTTCCATTCTTGCAATACGGGAACACTTCTACACTGCTGGTGGGATTGCAAACTAATACAGCCTTTTTGGGATAGAAGTATGGAGAATCCTCAAAGATCTAAAAGGAGACCTTCCATTTGACCCTGCAATCCCATTACTAGGTATCTATCTAGAAGAACAAAAATAATTTTACCACAAAGACATTTGCACTAGAATATTTGTTATGGCTTAATTTATAATTGCCAAGTCATGGAAGCAACCTAAGTGCCCATCAACCCATGAATGGATCAACAAACTGTGGTATATGTATACCGTGGAATATTATTCAGCCATTAAAACGGATGGAGACTTTACATCTTTTACATTTACCTGCATGGAGGTGAAATACGTTCTTCTATTTTATGATTTTTATGATCATGGGGCTCTTGCTGGTCTGGGAGAGACTGAGTTAGCTAATCTCTGCAGAGAGTAAACAACTTGCCTGTGGGCATGCTTTTAATACACAAAACAATTAATCCAAAGCTCACCTCCTCACCCACCTCCTTTATCTAATTCTCACACATCAAGTCAACATTTTCTCTGCCTTAAATCACTCCAGGGACAGGTACAAGACAAGGAGAGACCAACCTCTGTAGCCCAGAGAATTGCTCATGCTATCCAGTCCTTGCCTTGCCTTGTCCAAAGCTTCCCGTGAAAACCACAGCCATGACCCTGAGTCATGCTTAGCCCTCATGCCTTCTACCTCCTAACTGTCCCGGGTGATTCCCTATGTGGGTACCTCTGTTTCCCTCAGGAACTATAAATAATAAACTTTTCTTTCAAAGATAATTCATCACCTTACACTCCCTGATTAAAACAAATCTTGAAACAGACTTGGGGTTCAGGAGAGCCTGGCAGATGAGCTCTCTGAAAGGGTTCACACCAGGGTTTCTTTTTTCTTTTTTTGAGACAGAGTCTCACTATGTCACCCTTGGTAGAGTGTTATGGCATCACAGCTCACAGCAACCTCAAACTCTTGGGCTTAAGTCATTCTCTTGCCTCAGCCTCCCAAGTAGCTGGGACTACAGGCACCCCCCACAACACCTGGCTATTTTTTTGTTGCAGTTGTCATTGTTGTTTAGCAGGCCTGGGTCGGGCTCGAAGCTGCCATCTTTGGTGTATGTGGCCAGCCCCCTACTCACTGAGCTACGGCGCCGAGCCACACACCAGGGTTTCTATAATACTTGTACTGTGAGATGCTAGTAGAAGTGACAGGAGAAAGGATTCTATGGCTAAATAATTTTTAAAATGTGGGTTAAATACAGTCAAACAGTTTCTTTTAAAAAACTTCTCATACCTTTAATAAATGAATGTGCTCCAAAAAGGGGGCCTTCATATGAAAATGTTCCCTAAACTTATTTGATGATGGAACCCTTTCTTGCCCAAGGGACCAATGTCCTATGGAAACCACAGTTGGAAGTGCTGTCTGAAAGACTATTCAGTGTAAGCGCGGGGCATCTGATAGCTGTTCAAAGATTCTGTGGGTGGCCTTAGAATAATGAGTTCTCTTCCACGGGAGGAGAACAAACAGGGGTACAATGATCCCTTGGCAGGGATACTGTGCACTCTTGGGCATTGGTCACGGGTGGGAAAGCAACTGGATGATCTTTTTAAAAGGTCCCTCGCAACCCCAAGATTGGATGGATCTATGATTCCCACTTGAGAGGCTCCAAATGGAGAAAACAGACCTTGGAAGGATCTCTGGCAGGGGACGGTGTGGAGGGTTATCTGATGGCAGCAGTGATGTTATAGTTGGAAACAAATGGGTAAGCTGAGGTCTTAAGAGGAGAAATGATGTGCCAAGGCTGTCCAGTGAGCTAGTGGCAGAGTGTGAGTGAAACTTGACAGAAGGGGCTCAGGTGGCCCTTTGCCTGTCCTCCCAGTCCCAGGTACCACCTCTCACCTGAGAATATGAGTGGGGACTGCAGCTTTATAAGGGCAATGTCCTTCTCTTTGGGGTATATGGGGTTGAGCTCAATGACGACGATCTTGGCCACAGGCAGGGATAGGAAGTTGCCCACTTTGTTCAAGCCAACCCTCACCTTCCAGTTGGGCACATCGAGATACTTCCTGGGGGCAGAGAGAGCTGAGGTCAGGTCTGGGCCAAGCATGTCAGGAGGCTTTACCAAAGCCTGGGTCCCCAGGGCCTTGGGGTTGGGGTGCTGGGTGTTGCTCCCTAGAAGGTATATGGAGGGGAAGAGGCAGTCTGAAGACTCACCTACCAAAAGCAAATTCTAAAAGGAGATTTGATTCTTTTTCCTCAGTGAAACATGCCCAAGGAAACTTGACGGAGGGCTGGGGAAGGGGCTCTTTCTAACGCCTGGGTTAGGGGTCCCAGCGCTCTCTCCTCCAACCCTTTTCATTGTGTGTGTGACTCTCACGGCACTTATGCTGTGGTCAGTTACGCTATGAGCTTGTTCTCCTAATGCCAGACACAGCTTAGTGTGCAGAGGTGTTTTTCCAGGAAAGGATTTATAGCAGATTCTCAAAAAAAGGTTAAGAACCACTGGCTGAGACCGTAAACTCTTTGAAGGCAGTGATGGTCTAACATGCTTGAGCACCTATCTGGTGCTTGGTACCCAAGTGGGTACTCAGATGGTGAATGAATGAATAAAAAAAAGTGAGAACTCTTATGAGTGCCCTTCCTAGAGGTTTGGCCAGGTCTCTCTCTGCTGGATGGAAAGGGAATTGATACTTCTTAATTTTTTTTTTTTAGTTTCTGGACATAATGAGTAGCTGAGACTCTAGACCCTGGAACAATGTCCTGGAAGACAGGTGAAAAAAGAGTGGGTTCCAGGCCTCTAAGCAGAAGGGCAGAGCTTTTGTGGAGTTAACCAGGGGGTGGGGCGGGTGAGGACACTGGGGATCTGATGGTTTCCCACTGGGAGGGGTCATGCTTGCTGTCTAGCAACCTCTGCTGATATCCTTTCCTACCAAAGGGCATCACAGTCAGTGCCTCACTGGGGTGGCCACACTCTGGCAATGGTCTGTAGGGGAAGAATGAGTGGGTGGGGAAGTCAAGAGACAGGGTCTCAAGCTCTTTGGCCCTTTCTTGGCTCCCACTCACACCCCCATCGCCTGGGCCTCCTTTCAGCCAGAGCCTTACCTGAAACAGTGGGCGGCGGTGAGGATCCAGCGGTGGTCCAGGATGCTTCCTCCACAGATGTGCTGCTTATTATACTGGAGGCTGACCTGCCAAGGCCAAGAATCGAGAGAGGCCTGGGCCCCGCCCACCACCCGAGGACTCTTCAGGCTCTCCCCACAGGCTGCACTCCACATTGGTCAGAAGGAGAAAGAAAGCAGGAAATTAATCAACCTGTACAGGGGGGTGGGGTGGCCTCCTCTTGGGGTCCAACATCTACCATGAGCACAGACCTACAACTGGGATGGAAAGGTGGAGGAGAACCCAGCCACTTCTGAATTGTTCATGGGGTGATATCGAGTGTCCTAGACCACGAGCTTTCCCCAAATCTTCCTCTCCCTTTTTTCCCCCTGGCTTTGGATGTGTTTACGAGTATAGACTGTGAATATGGGCATGCCCATTGTGTTGGGAATTCATGACCTTCTAACCAAACTGTGATGCAAAATTATAAAAGCTCTGCCCAGGGGGAGTGTCCCTAGCCATGCCTGCTAAGCAAGAATAAAGAGACTCCTACAAGCTGCTTTGGGACCTGGAAGTGGGAAGAAAAGTGCCAGAAACTGAATCTTTCCATCCCAATCTCCTCCTTCTGGAAGTCCCTTCCCCCTGCTAAGCGGGGGTCTCCCAATCTGACATCTTGTCTTTCCACTGACCCAGCTTTCCCATCCTGGAAACAGGAGAAAGGTCTCCAATCTCAATCTCTGTCCCGTTCTGTGCCTCTCCAATCCTGGCGGCCACTGCCATGGTGTTCATTCTAAGGGGGAAAGGCTGCTGCCCTTTCCTGCATGTCCGGCACTGTGCTTTTCAAATACCACTTTCTTCATTCTATCCCGTCCATCCACTCAAAGCCCCTCAGCATCCCCCCTTGTGGGAAGGATAGAGTTCACACTCCTCCTCCTGTTAGGCTCCCACTGTCTTTGTGTAAAGTTTCCATCCAGCCAAATTGATCTGCTTGCAGCTCCCTAAAAAATCACTCTGTTTTTGCTCAAGGAAGTTGCTCCTTTCTGATATGTTATCTCTTTTCCTGTTTATCTACCATTAATCAATTCAACAAATTCATGGTGAGTTGCCCACATGGTGTCTCAGCGCAGTGCTGGGTGCTGGGAGAGAGTGGTGGGCGAGACAGAAAGTCAGTCATGGCCCTTCCCTGCCGTAGCCTCCAGACTCAGTTCTTTCTCAGTGTTAAGTCTGGGCACCACCTCTAGGCTGTCCTAGGAAGATGGATCCAGGCTTGCCCTATCTCCAACAGGGCCATAAATGTATCCCACTCTCAAAGTCAGACCAGATATCTTGTTTGGACAACTGAATATTCATATTCCAATCTCCTCCAAGGTGAAAAAAGAGCTAACCCAAGGCCTCTTTGTTTCCCCCTGCTATGAACCAGAAGAGACTTCTGGAACATTTGAAATAGATCTAGAGCTGGGAGTTTGAAGAGGGGATCCCTAACATTTCTCTTGAGCTCTGGGTTCTGCATAAGGAGTCCCTGCAAGGCCACGCCAACACTGTGCCCAGGGCTGAGTCCTGGGATACCAAAGGATTGTCCTCTGTTGGAATTTTCACAGCTGGTCCAGGTGTCGGCTAGCTTTTCACTGAGTTTTGCTTAAGCCTTGTTATCTGGGTGAGACAGAGGCTCCTTGAGGGAGGACCTGTCACTTGAGCATCTTTGTACCTCCAGGGCTACTTTGTGCCACACCTGAGCTGATGTCTGTGCATACTTAATGTACTTCACCGACAGGCGTCACGTGTCAGATCCCACACAGTAGGTGTTGTGGGGAATCACAAACCTCTTAACATCCAACAGGGGAGCATACACCCTCCCGAACTGCACAGGCAGCGATGGGACCCTCTTCCTCTTCTCTTGGGCTAACTGGCCTGGCTCAGTTCTTGCCCATGAAGCTGGTAGGATGAGCCCAGGCCATAGTGTTTGTTTTCCCTTTTTTCTCTGTTAGAGCTAGAAGGGACCGCTGAGATCCTCATTGAGCAGTGGACCAAAGAACTTGTTAGGAAAATTCGCCAGACCCCAGCGAGTTTACTCAAGGTTACTCAAGGTGACAGGTGAAGGTGACAGGTGCCCATGTCTCTCTGCAGCATGGCAACTGTGATCGCCACTCAGTCTGGGACTTCCCACAGGTTGTCAGGCCTCTCTCTTTCACTCAGTTGAGGATAGTGGCCAGCTCTATTAATTGTCTGGTATTTTCTACTCCTCCTGGCATCTGACAGTTAGACACATTCTAACAGTTCCATGAAATTTACTCAGGGGAATGTGGATAATCTGATCTCAGATACCTGAGCTGACTGGGACAAGGGAGGTTATGTGTGCCTTGATTAGGGGTGGGAAGGATGGGAGGCCCAGTGCCCCCTTTCCAGTTTTCCTAGTCTCTCTCACAGGTCTCTGCATAGGTCACGGGGTTGTGTACAGATGGGGGACGGGAGTTCTTAACGTCAACCATGAGATGGAGCACTGACCCACAAAAGCTCCAGGACTGAACTGGTAAGCTTGGGCCAAAACGGAGTGAAATTTGGAGGCTGAGATGTAGGAAAAAGGATGAAGGTCTTCCTTCCTGCACATTGCTGGCCCAGGCCCCAAACCCTCAGAGACGGGGCATACTCACCAAGGCAGTTCAGGGAAACCAGGGAGCCGGAGAGACAGGGTCTGGAAGAGACAAAAAGGGGGCTGTGGTTTCAGCTTCTCTCTTGGCTGGGAGGCAGTGACTCGGGACTTCTAGTGCTGGTAATTCAAGTCCCCTCCCAATACCTGGGAAATCTAGAACCTGCATAAAAGGGACATAGAAACAGCACTTGTACTTTAATTTGATTTGATTCATCCCCCTCACTATTGAGCACGAGGCCTGCCTCCAAGCCTAACCTGGCCTCCTGGCAGCCTGCGAGGGAAGAGAGCAGAGCCAGGAACAGAGTCTGCTGCGCTGACGACTTTCCAAATGCAAGAAGGATTTTGATGGGATTCCAGGCTAATGATCATTCTGCTACCAAGCCTGTCCTTTTCAAGATTTATTCTTTTTTTTTTTTTGAGACAGAGACTCAAGCTATCACCCTGGGTAGAGTGCTATGGCATCACAGCTCACAGCAACCTCCAACTCCTGGGCTCAAGTGATTCTCCTGCCTCCGCCTCTCAAGTAGCTGGGACTACAGGCACCCACCACAATGCTGGCTATTTTTTGGTTGCGGCCATCATTATTATTTGGCAGGCCTGGGCTAGATTCGAACCCACCAGCTCAGGTATATGTGGCTGGCATCTTAGCCACTTGAGCCACAGGCACCGAGCCTCAAGATTTATTCTTTGGTGAATAAGCAGCTCTCAGCAACATCCCTGAATGCTAAGAAGCCAACATCTTCCCTGAGCCACTTTACTGCAGGGAGGCAGATTTCATCTAGGGGCTATGCTCCGGCAGGGCGGTGAGGCACAGGCATAGGCCATCAGCAGGGCCACAGGGGCTCTTCCCTGGAGCGTTGGGCAGGTAGAGAGGTTTTACTTTGACCTGGGTGAGTGGTGGGGAAGGACAAGTGACCTTTGGAATCTTGCTTATTAGGAAATTTATTAGGGAACTGAAGGTGATAGCAAAAAAATTTGGTTTTACTATTCAGATGGATGGAAAGGTCACTTTATCTATCTCTCTGCCTTTGGGTAGGATAGCATACTTTGTCCAGCTCGCCATTGTATTAAAAAAATCAAGAAAACCTCTCAGAAATCTGATTCTATAGCTCTTGGCATTTCATGATCTGCCTCGCTAGGAGTTTTTGTTGTCTGGCTGGCAGTCTGCTCTGGGTGAGCTGGCTGTTCCCCTAAGAGCAGCGTCTAGCCTGCTGTAGGCTAGACGGTGTCTTCTCACTTACCTACTTGTGTTCAGCACCCGAAGCTGCTGGGTCTTCTCAGTGACTAGAACAACATCCAGATCCTGGTCTGGGTCCATCCTCACATCCCTGAAGACAGGCTTACTGCTCATATATCAGGTGGGAGAGAGAGTTGTGAGCTGGGGCTGGAGGTTAGAACAAGATGGTAGGAACAGTCCCTACTCCTAGGATACAGGATGGTGGAGAACATCTGGTGGATTGTAGCAAGAGAGTAGAGGTGGTCTTGGCCAGTGAGGGTGGGGCCTGTTTTGTTATACAGTAAGGAACATTCCCTTGGCATCTCAGGACTCACCCCTGGGCACAGTGTTGATGTGGCCTTGCAGGGACTCCTTGTCCAGAACCCGGAGCTCAGGAGAAATGTTAGGGATCCCCTTTTCAACCCCCCAGCTCTAGACCTATTTCAAATGTCCCAGAAGTCTCTTCTGGTTCATAGCAGGGGGAAACAAAGAGGCCCAGGGACCCTTGGAGGAGATTGGAATATGAATATTCAGTTGTCCAAACAAGGTATCTGGTCTGACTCTGAGAGTGGGGGTACATTTATGGCCCTGTTGGACGTAGGGCAAGACTGGATCCATCTGCGTAGGACTCCAGAGAAACATTTCTCTCACTTGGACCACCCTTCCTCTTTTTCTCTGCTAATCTATGCTTGCCTTCTTTCAAAGTTTATGTCTTCTCTACTCCAGGAAGACTTTGCTTATTCATCCCATCTCTCTGACTATTCCTTTACTAAATCTGTCCCTTCCAAATCTGTTCATTCTTCCCCAACAGTGCTAGAATGTGCTAGTATGTGCTAGTACACGCTCTGCATGGAGGGTTGGGTCAATTCCATGAGACTGGCTGAATGGCACATTCTTAGGCAGGAACGCTGCCACTACCTGCGTGGACCCAGGTCTTCAACCTGGGAGGATCAGAGTCTGTTATAAGAGCCCTCTAGACCTAGGTTCTGATGTTTGCCCCAGCTCTGATGTTTGTTTGATGAGTGACATTGAGCAGGTCCCAGTCCTTCTCTGAAGGAAGCTTCATTTCCCTTGAAGCCTCCGTTTCCTCCTCTGTCAAATGATGGGTGGAGTGGATGATCCCCAGGGTTTATCCCTCCTTAAACTGCCCATGGTTTGAGGGCCCTATAACAAGAAAGGCCTCCAATCCAGGTGGAGGAAAGAAAGTAGAGAAATTTGAGACCCAGATGAGGGATATGTTGGAAACAGACATTCCCAGGGATGTTAATCTCTGTTCACCCATTACATCCTCATAAATGATTCTGATGAACTTTGATTTTGTAGAGCTCTAGAGCCAGGTGGTTTGGTGCTTTAGTGAGCTCCGGAAGGACAGAAATTCTGGGAGCCTATTACATTAAGAACTCCTGGAGACACCCAGATTTCACAATCGAGTCTCAGCCTGCTGTGCTAGGTACAGCTGACGATGACACGGCAGTTGACTGGACTATAGTAGGGAGGAAGGACAGGCTGCAGGAAGGCTGGGTTGGGCTGGCTGCAGAAGGGAACAGCAGGTGTGGGGGGATGAGGTAGGGAGGTGGGGTGGAAAGCGTGTCTCTTCCACTTTTTGAAATGAAAGTGGCAGGGTTGCACCCCCTGGAGGATAAACAGCAGCAGAAGCCAGATAAGCAGAGCAGAGAGAGGAAATAGGTCTGATTGATTTGTAATGGCTGCCTGGAGCATTTATTGAAAAAGGACCTTGAGGCTGTGTTAGGGATCAAGGGAGAGGGGTCTATGATTGATTAGTGATGGCTGCCTAGTTATTATCTCTGCTTAGTCTTGGGGTCCAGTTTCTTAGAATTCTGAAGAAGTCTGGGCCCACCAGATCCACTCTGCAGCTGCATGGGTTCTTCACCATGCTCTCCAATTAGGCTTTCTGAGTGACCAACTGTCTTGTCTCCCTTTCCTTTAGAGATAAAGTTCCATGGGAAGAGAGAATTACCCAACCCAGAGAAAGAGACTCTAGAACTCCTGATGCCTAGGAATTAGGGGTCTTAGACACACATTCCAGCCCCCTACAACTCCCAGCAACTATCTGAGAATGTTATTTGCCTTCTCTGAGTCTATTTATAAAAGCGGTGTAATAACTACCTTTTTGGTTTTCTGTCAAGATCAAATGAATATAAACATCCATAAGGCTAATTACTCTTATTTTAACTCTGTATCTTTTCCTTCACTCCAGACCTGGAGCTGCGTTTGAAATCTGCTGAGAGCTGGGCTTGCTGATGATGAGGCCCTAATAAAATCAGTCCCGCTTAAACTAAATTGTAACTGATGGAACTTTCAGTAAGTAAATTAGGCTTTTGTATTACTGCACAGGGACAGTTGCCAAGTCAGGATGAACAAGTGAGGATTGGGGATAAAGGTTAGGGGAAGACTGCATAGGAGCTGGTACTGTGTGTGTGTGTTGGAGGTGACCTCAGAGCTTCTCTCATCAGCACCCCATAATTACCCTTCAAGAATGGCTTTACTTTCCCTAATTCACTTTTGTTCTTTTTAGAGATAGGTCCTAGCTCTACTATTCCAGTCGGAGTGCAGTGGCATGATCATAGTTCACAGCAGCCTCAAACTCCTAGGCTCAAGCCATCCTCCTGCCCCAGCCTCCTGAGTAGCTGGGACTACGGGTGCCCACCAGCACCCTTGGCTCCCCATATGACTCTTGAGCAAATTGAGGCTTAGGAAATTTCACTTCATGTTGCTTGTAAGTGAAAGCACTGGGATGGAAAATTTCTATCTGGCTCCAACGCCTGTATTTATAGGAAAGAAGGAGGAGGGGCTAGAGGAAAGGAGGAAGAGGAAGGGAGAAAGGCGGTCACGGGGGTGATGTGACAGCCTCCAGGGGCTTGGGCTGGGTACCTGTTATAGCCCATCTGCCTACAGGCTGTCTTGGCCATAGCCTCTGTGAACTGGTCAAAACAGGCAGAGTACCACCTCTTTGTGTCCTTGTCCAGCACCTGCAGGGTGGATTGGTCCTTGGAGAGACGAACTAGAAGGAAAATACCTAGGTCAGCTGGAGGGTAAGACCTATCTGGCCCATCCCACTCAGAACACATCATAAGCCCAGCTCTAGCTTCCCCAGCCCAGAACTGAGGGCACCATAGAACACCAACACTTTCTCTGGTGATAAAGGACACGGTCACGCTACCTACAGTCCATACAATTTGCCCTGCCTGGAGAAACTTCTCGGAGAGGGACCTCAGTCCTTCTCCATGTAAAGTCAGAGGGGCAGGGGCATGAGAAGTCCCATTGGCAGGAGATGGCAGGTACCTGTAGGCATTAGACTTCTGATAATGAAAGGGCAAATTCCCTGGAAAGCTCCATCGCGCATCTCCTGGACTATTTTAGTCTCTTCAGAACCCAAGTACAAGGTGGATCAAGCTAGGCTACTCCAGTCCACGAAAGAACATGGATTTTTATAAGAGCCTCAAACATCTTATATTCTTTGCAAGACCCAGCTTGGTCCTGTTACATGGCACGTTACAATAAACACCAACGAATAGGAGGATCGCTTCTTGGTCCCTTTCTTTTGTATTCTCCCTGGGATAATAGATTTCATAGAAAGGAGGAACCAGCCAAGATCATCTGATTTAGCCATTGCCTCAAACCCACCCAGGTGCAGCAGGGATGGGGCAACTCAGTTGCACCTTGCTTGCTGTGTGTTAAGGACTGGGATTTAAGGGTAGACCAGGCCTGGTCTTATACAACAGGGTTGGAAACTGACAAATGAGTTGGCAAGC
This sequence comes from Nycticebus coucang, assembly GCF_027406575.1. Taxonomy (NCBI): domain Eukaryota; kingdom Metazoa; phylum Chordata; class Mammalia; order Primates; family Lorisidae; genus Nycticebus; species Nycticebus coucang. The sequence goes on along the minus strand of NC_069785.1, from coordinate 122,657,957 downwards.
GCTATACAGTGCACCACAGGGAGCCCAAGTGGATTTCCTGCTGTGACCGCTTCCCTTGTCCCGCTGCCCCTGGACTCACCGGACACTGTAGGCCCTTCAGGCACATTCTTGACGCAGTGTTCCTCGTCCTCCCCCGAGGCACAGTCCGGCTCCCCGTTACACAGACTTCTCCTTGGGATGTAGTGGAGGGGCTGCCCACAGAAGAAGTAATGTTTCTCCAGAATCTGCTTGACTGGAAGGCAAGTACAGGGAGGGGGCAGAGAGGGCTAAGGTTCAAGCAGTCGGCCTGAGGCAGGGAGAGGCTATGCTTTCCTAAAGACAATGTTGGGCTTGGAGGCAGGCAGGTGTCTCCAGGGCCTGTTATGGCACTCCGCAGAAGGTAGACCTGGTCTTGAGCCTCAGCATTCCTATCTGTAAAGTGGAGATAATAATGCCGGCTCCATGCCTATAAGATGGGTGAGGAGTCAGGGAGATAATGTACATGGGAGAAATTTATAAACAGGCCCTACTGGTCTTATATCCCAAGTGCTGGCCAGTGCTCTCTGATAATAAGGGAGGAGACAGAACAGGGGACCTGGAATCCAAAGATCCATTTCTGAGTCCTGGCTGTGCCACTGACTGTGCAACTTTAAACCAATCAATTCCCTTCCCAGTCCTCAGTTTCCTCATCTGCACAATGGGATGGTAATCAACCAGGGGTGTTGAGAACACGTAGCGAGGTGTGAAAGCGTCTCGTAGTTATCAAGTACTGTTCTAGAGTTGAGTGCTTTTATCAGCACCCACCTCTAGACCCATTAAGAGCTGGTGTTTTGTTTTGTTTTTCTGCCCTCTATATTTAGATTCTGCCAGCTGCCCTCAAATTCTGTTGCCTCTTTGGCATCTTGGGGTGATAGGAATGCAGTCAGTATTTTTAACGCCTCCAAGAAGAAATATTTCAAAACTTCTCCTTGGATAAAAACTCACAGCAGAACACCTCTGGCAGGAAGGAGCTCCTTCTTAACTGAACTCTCTTGGCCAGATGTTCCCTTTTCTAGTCTAGCATCACTCCTGGTTGGTCCTAAGAGTGATGGCCCTTGTCACTGTGTTAGGAGATTTCCACACATTTCTTCATGTAATCCTGATAATAGCTTTAGGAGACAGATGTCATTGTTAACTCATTTTACAAATGGGGAAACTGAGATATAGAGTCAGGGTTTATTTCTCAAGGCTCTATGATGCTTATATGGTACAGCCAGGATCTGCCTAAAGATAAGGAGCTCAAGATATGAAATGCTGGTCCCCACCTTCCTGGTTTGAGTGAAGCAAGGAAGAAGGAGAAGATCAGATATTATCTAGATGTTTGATTTTAGTTCATGATCAGGAGGTAGGGTAAGGCAGAGTCACCCCATCCTCCTGGGCCAAAGCTAGGAGACAGTGTCACCAGTTGAGATCCCCAAAGCCAAAATGTTGAGGGGGCCTAGTTCAGGATGGAGGATTGGGTTACCACCTCTGATTGAAGAATCTGGTGCAGGGTTCCTGGGACAGGGAGTGCCCAGCTCTAAATTATACTTTGGTGTCTGCCTGGCTTTCCCTGATGAACTTGACCCCATCTCTCCATTGTGGCAGGACATATGCTCAAAGAAAGCAAGCTCACTTTAATATTAGCCTGAATAAAACAGCAAGGCCAGTCTGCTGCTGTTGGTACAAAATCACTGTCATCTTGGGCAAGCCAAGGTCAAGAAGAAATGAATTGGGGTTAGCTGTGGGGCTTGGGGGTCCTGTCCCAGCTCTGTCCATGACTTCCACACCTCCTCTCTGAGCCTCAGTGCTTGTGTAGAATGAGAGGTTGGATCAGATGATCTCTGAGTGTCCTTCAACAAGGTAGTGGCTACTGCTGGTGGAAATGCCACCACAGTTACAGGTGCAAGATCCCGACAGCCCTGCCCCAGTTAATAAATGCATGTCCTAGGTCACATCTCTATGTGGAGCCTGATGACACACTCTTTTGCAAATCTTAGTTTTTGCCTAGATTCTTTATATCTATTTTCTCATTAGTGCTCATGACACTGCTCTGAGGGAGGCAGGATACTTTACAGGTGAGGACCCTGAGGTTAAGAGAGAATGAAGGACTTATTCAAGGTTACCCAGCAGCAAGTGGCAGAGCCAGGATTCCCGTCCCAGGTGTCTGGATTCCTAGTCTGGTGCCCTGTGCCCTACTCCCTGCCGTGAAGGCTGTGCTCAGTATCCCACTGTGACTGTGGGTTAATAAAGGCAATGACTCTATTACAGCATGCAGGAGCCATCGGGACTCATATCACTGCTCATTCAGTCTAATCTTCTTTACCACGGATAAGGCCCCAAGGCAGAGGGCCTGCTCACAATCACACGGGTCTCAGGCACTGGCTATGATGAAGACTGGGCTGAAGGTGGGGAAGGGTGAGTCTGCCTGGGCGGTTTTCCCTGATGACTCCTCTTTCTCCCTGCTCAGAGCAGAAATGCTCCCTGTTCCTCCAGCCAGTGGGGCTGCTCAGATCCATTTAGCTGTCAATCTGCAGAAGAGGGAAGGAGGAGGCAGAGGGCGTGGTCGCTCTGCACATTGCCTGTGTGGGTTTGTAACATATGCCACTGTGCTCATCTGGGACAGAAGCCACCTGGGATAGATGGGGGCTGAGTTCATCTTCCTCTTTCACTCTTAGAAGAAAGCTCCCTTCAAAGCAGGGGCTGGATATGTGTGGATATGTTTTTTTCTGCAAAGCTTCATGCCTATGATTGTGGGGTAGGAAGGTGGAAGGTGTGGGTGGTGCTTGCCACTTACTGGGAGGATAAGTGTAAGGGTGGGGGCGGGGGCTGCCATTTGCTGAGAGGGTAAAGCTCAGGAGGGGGCTGCTCAGGGGGTGAGGGTGAGGGGCATGGCATTTATTTAGGGCATTAAAGTTGGATAGGGTTTGTCACTTACTGACGATAGCCACAGTGATGATGGTTGCCAGGCCCACCACTGCTGCAATGATGGGGATCCCCACCTTTTTGAAGGTCTCGAAAGCGCTACCAGGTTTATTCAGGGAAGCATCATCTGCGTGGAGATGTAGGCAGGGGAAGAGCACACAGTCAGATCTTGGAGAAAGCCCTGCAGCCCGTGGCCTCCCAGAGCCCACAGCCTCCCACCCTCTGGCCTGTGGCAGCAATGCCTTGGAGACAGTTTTGGTTAATACTTCCTGCACACTAGGCTTCACTTCATCAGCACCTGGTCCTCCCCACTGTCTCTCACTTATCCGGGCTCACCCATCTCTCACGAGCACCCTTCAGCAGAGCTGCCAGCCCAGGCCACTTCCCCTTGTCCTGCTTAAGCCTGGGCTAGGATGTTTTCCTCTATTGGTCCAGTTGACCCGCCCTGCCCTGGAGGAGGCCTGAGCCCCTCAGGCGTACACTGTGGCACATACCCATTCATGGCTCTGCCATTGATCCCTTCCCTGACCTGCTGACTTATTTCTTGATTAAACTATAAGCTTTAGGAGGGCAGGACCCTCCAGAACAGGATGTGCTTCCTAGAAACTTAACTCCTTGTGAATGTATGGGTCCTAACAGCCCCAACTCCATCAAACCCAGCTTGTCCCCAGGTTCTTGTCTTTAAGGAGGTTACAATCTGAGGGAGGAGGTAAACAATGACACGGAAGCCAGTGCCTGCAGAGGGAAGCTGATGCATGCTATAATGGAGGCACCATCAAAAGTAAACTGGCGAGAACTTCCTCGGGATGCAGAACTTTTATTTTTTTGAGATAGAGTCTCACTATGTTGCCCCAAATTCTTGGGCTCAGCAATTCTCTTGCCCCAGCCTCCCAAGTAGCTGGGACTACAGGTGCCCGCCACAATGCCTGACTATTTTTTTTTTTTTTTTTGGATTTGTCATTGTTGTTTGGCAGGTCTAGGCCGGGTTCAAACCCGCCAGCCCTGGTGTATGTGGCCGGAGCCCTAGCTACTGAGCTACAGGCACGGAGCTCAGGATGCAGCACTTAATTGTAGGTAGGGGTGGGGCGCAGGGCACTGCTCAAGCTCAGGAAAGGCATGGGAGGGGGCAGCTGCCAGACTGAGCAGCCTGAACCCCAGGGGAGCAAAAGCGTGCTGGGAAGCGAGGCAGGTGGGGTCAGTCTATGAAGACTCTTGAAACCACACTAGGAGCTTAGATTTTATCCTGAAGGCAGAGACGAGCCAATCAAACGTTTTCCAGCAGTGGAGAGACAAGATCAAATTAATTTTAGAAAGATGAATCTTTGATCAGAGAGGAGGTGGATTAGAACAGAGTCTGGGGTTAAGGAGTCCAGGTAGGCGTTTGTCATTGCCTAAAACAGAGGTGTCCCTTGCACATGGTTGTCCAAGGAGACGGGACCTCGGAAAGGCTTTGAAAGTTATTCTCAGTGAGTTATCTGAGAATAACCTGAGTTATTTTACCCTAATATCTGAGTTAACCTACCCACAGGGGTAGGTTCCTTGAAGTCCCCACTCCTTGCAGGCAATCAGCTGAGCTGGTGCCATGGACACTTCTCCCCATGAAGAGTGGGGCACCTCCCTCTGAGGACACTTGAAACCCCTGGGAACAATAGGCTGCTCTCCTGTCCCTCCCCTGCACGTGACTTCCTCTCCCATCTCCTGCAGCAATTTCTTCACTGTCACCTCCTTCATGAGCCCTTCCTTGTTCTCCCTAAAGGCGATCTGCCGACCCTTCCCATCCTCCTTCCTTGATTTCTTTCCAAAGCACTCATGACCTCGAACATACTCTATATTTTATATATTTTGCATATTTTCTGTCTCTTTCCACCCTTCTCTGAAAACTCCGTGAAAATAGGACTTTTTGTCTGTTTGCTCGTGGCTGAGTCCCCAGTGCTTACGATAGTGCCTAGCCCACAACAGACATTCAGTAAATATTTGTTCAATGAACAAATGAATTGCTCTTGGCTCTGTCCTCTTAAGCACATTCCTTTTGTCCTATAGGTCTCTTTTTATGGTGCCTTGAATGATGATGAGTCGCGTGTCTGTCTCTGTTCTTTTCCTTGGCTCTACAAAAGCAAGGAGTGGCATCCTGCCATATGGCACTCAATCAATGCTGATATTAATGAATCTGATAGGGGGAAGCTTAGGAAACAGTGTTTCCCTAACAGTGAGTTTTGAGCTCAGATGCAGAGGCCAGGAATTGGAGATGTGGACAGGAAGTATTGTTGCCTGTGACCTATTGGGTTATCAATAATGTTAGCTGCTATTGTTTTTATTTATTTATTTATTTTTGTAGTTTTTGGCTGGGGCTGGGTTTGAATCCGGCGTCCTACTCCTTTGAGTCCCAGGCACCGCCCAGCTGCTATTGTTTTTAAAGTTCCAGCAGCTAGGGCTCAGAATTGTCCTCTTTCCTGGGTCCATGGCCATGGTGATATTTTATTCATTCATGCATGCATGATTTATTTATTGAGCACTTCCCTCTGAGGACATGAGATTGATT